>NW_022631074.1:9120604-9277475 GCF_010015895.1 Lontra canadensis | reverse complement strand
AATAAAAAAGAAAAAAGAAACAAATAAAAAAAAGAAAACCAATAATGAAAAAAATATAAAAAGGAAAAAATATATATATATTGGATAAACTAGTTAAAAAACGTTAAAAAAGAAAAGGGTAAAAGTTTAAAAAAATTTAGCAGAAGAAGAGAAAAAAATTGAAAAAGAAAAAAAAATTAAATTAACTGCAAGGCTAAAGAATCATGGGGAGAAAGCCATGAGTTCCGTGCTTTGCTTTCTCCTCCTCTGGAATTCCGCTGCTCTCCTTGGTATTGAAACCGCACTCCTCGTAAGTGAACTTGGTCCTGGCTGGGTTTCTTGTTGATCTTCTGGGGGAGGGGCCTGTTGTAGTGATTTTCAAGTGTCTTTGCCCCAGGCGGAGTCGCACCGCCCTTACCAGGGCCCGGGCTGAGTAATCCGCTCGGGTTTGCTTTCGGGAGCTTTTGTTCCCTGAGCACTTTCCGTAGAGTCCGGAGGACGGGAAGGAAGATGGTGGCCTCCCAGTCTCCGGCCCGGAGGAGCCGAGAGCTAGGGGTCCCACTCCTCAGTGCACCCTCAGGGAACAGCGTCCAATTACTCCCGTCTGCCTGGCCTCCGGCTGCGCTCCGAGCTCACCGAGCCTGCGACCGGTTCAAGGTAAGCCCGAGCTGTGAGCTCACTCCTCGGCTCCGTCTCTGTAGCCGGCTTCCCTGTTCTAATACCTGCGAGCTCTGCGACACTCAGACACCCCGATCCTTCTGTGACCCTGCGGGACCTGAGGCCACACTGGCCCCGCGTGGGCTTCACCCCAGTTAAGCCTCTGGAGCGATGTCCCTCAGCGGAACAGACTTTTAAAAGTCCCGATTTTGTGCTCCGTTGCTCCGCCGCTTGCCGGGAGCCGGCCCCTCCCCCCGGGGTCTGTCTTCCCGTCCCTTTGGATTCACTTCTCCGCCAGTCCTACCTTTCAGCAAGTGGTTGATTTTCTGTTTCTAGAATTGCTGTTCTTCTTCTCTTCGATCTCCCGTTGGATTTGTAGGTGTTTGCAATCTTTAGATAAGCTATCTAGCTGATCTCCCGCAACCTGAAGTAGTCTCAGCTGCCACTTCTCCGCCATCTTGACTCCTCCCTCCCAAAGAGGGCTTCTTAATGGTTTTATTCCTTAGTCATATTTGTCCTAGGAACTACCTCTATTAATGTAAAATTATAAGTAGAGACTTTAGCCAAGCATACAGTGACCATCTTTAAGCATGACATGGCAGTCACCAACAAATTCAAAAGGTGGCCCTCTAAAACTGAATAGGCCTTGATATCTTAACACCAGTTAAAGGATGCCCAAAATTATATGACTGGGTCCTAACGAAACCCACTGACTATGTATCTCTAACTTGTGTCCCAGGCTGAATAGGTTGCCTTACTTTGGGTTTCGCCTGAATGCATAGACACATTATTAAAATCATTACCAACCCAGCCAATCTTCCAAATTTAAAACAACAGTGGACATGTTTTGTGTTACATTGGTATGACCACCTAGCATCCATCTTTGTTCCCTCTTTGAGACTGGAGGATGTTTTGCACATGGAAGCTCTTAATTTGTACATGGTCAAAGCCCTAAAGGACACTCACAATAGCATTTCTCCATTAAATACTGAAGTAATACATATGCACGAACCAGTTTTACAATATAGAATGGCATTAGATACTTTCACTGCTACATTAAGGTGAAACTTGTGCTAAAATAAAAACAAAATGCTGTTTATACATTCCAGATTACCACAAAAATATATCTGGGTTTCTAAATGAATGGATCCTCAAATTAGCACTTTAAATGATCTCTCTTTCCTTTAGTGATTGCTTTAATGTAATTTTCCTGGACTGGAGGAAAATTATCAAAGGTCAACTATCAAAGCTCTTTTATTCTGATTTCTCTTTCTCATTACAATATTAATCTTACTCTGTTACTTCTGGTGTCTCCCTGCCTAGTGTCAAGACTCCTTCACTGCCTAACTTCCAGCTGACAGATGATCCTTTCTACTCATGGAGGTTCATATATGTTGACCACGTTGGATTCAGCTGCCTCCCCCTTTTGTATCTCCTCTATATGCTCCAAAACTGACCAATACAGACCCATAGGTAGGGACATTTCCACACCCCATTCAGCAGGAAAAAGTTACAGAAGATGAGACCTTCCATTTTCAACATATTTAAGGGTCAAAACTGTTCGTGGGGAAAATGATGAGAGAGCAGAAGGCTTGCTGAGGACAAAGCATAAGCAGACACTCCGCCATCTGCCCTCTACCACACTCCTCAGAAGACTATGTGACACATTCTTCCAGGAAGCTCCTAACTATCTTAATGTTAATGCCTTGCTAGAGGGAAAAACAACCTTAATTTGACACGGGCAAGGCCTCCCGCCCCTCCCTAATCTCGTAGGTCCTCATTAGCATATGAAAGTTCTTTCTAAATCCTCCCATTTCCCCTATTTCTCCCAACCTCACAGTATATAATCAATTGCTCCTCACAACCCCAGTACAGGTCTTTCTGCCCATTGGTCCTGTCCTGTCCAAAAAAACAAGTAACAAAACAAACAACAACAAAAAAGAAATACATGTAGTAAGGTACTGGATACTTACTCGATTGTTTTTTCTGACAGCAGAAATAAATGGAAATGAGAAAGGCAATGATATAGTAAAAATGAAATGTAAAAAGGGAAAGAAAAATATGAATAGAATGGAAATAAAGGCTGAAGATGCACGGTATTTTGTGATGTACCTTGAAGCCAGTCTACACCTTCTTGCAATCCTTCTCCTTTTATGGCATCACTAGCACTGAAATAAAATCCACAAGAAACATATCCATTTCATTACTTCATAGAACCATAAGAATAAATAATTACAATTTTGCTATATGGCAAATTAATATAGTCTAATAACATATATTTGAGCAAAACTTGGTAAGCGCTGAAACTGAATATAAACAGGAAAAAGTCTGAGTGCTCAGAAAAGACATGAGAAATTTATTCATGATTTATAATAGACATTTGGAAAAGTGTTATCACTAAAAAGTTATTATTCTACTTTGCCCAGCTCCAGTGGCTCAATAACATTTATCCATTAGAAATGCTTGACTTAGGTTGTAATTTAGGCACCTGACGGAGTGACTTTATTTGAAATGGAATTTTATAAGGTATAAACCTGTAATTATAACTTTGGTAAACTGGTAGAATAAAAAAAAAATCTCAGATTTCAATCATATCCTTATATCTAATGGCTTCAGGAAACTGGACAGGCTATTTAACTCTCTGCCTTTATTTGTAGCATCTATAAAATGGTGTTAAATAAACTAAAATAATAAAATGCAGAGGATTTTTATACTATCAGATGTTTTTCAAAGACATAGACTGATAGCAATTAGTATAAATAATTGGATTTTCTCAATGATTAGGGCTCCTTTAAGTGTGTAGCTAGTTACCTGAATAATTAATTTGATTCTAATCAAAACAGAAATTACTTCCAAGGAATTAGATTATGAATATGACTTATAATAGAATTATTTTAAAATAGAAAGACAGAAATCAACAGCATGTGATATATAATTATTCAAAGTAAATTATAGGTTATCCATATCAGCAGCAAAACATTAGTAACTGAAATGCTTAAATCAAGAAAGATCAATGTATTGATTTTTATCACACACTTATAGTTCCAAATAAGACTAAGGTCTCAACCAAACAAGTAATAAAATGGAAAAACTTGTCCCCTTTACTGGTGGCATTAGTGCCATACTAAAAACCCTGCATCTTTTCCTAATAATTCCCAAATGTTTGAATTCTACCTTTCCTTTTGAATACATCATCAGACCTGTAACTAGAATAAATGCCAAAGTCTTTACCATGTCCTACTAGGACCTGTGTGATATGGCCTATGGCTATTTCTCAATGGCCTCATCTCCTACAACTTCCCCCTAGATCTCCCTCCTCAAGCCAGCCTGCACTCCTTGCTACATACTCCTCGTACATTCTCATCTACGAGCATTTTCACTTGGCTGGCCTCTCTGTCTGGCAAGCTACTCCTCCAAACTTTTGCATGAATTTCTCCCTGACTTCTGTTAGATTTCACAGAGAGAGCACCTCTCATTCTTTCTCTTATTGTCCCACTTTACTTTTCTTCATCCTTCCAGCTGATATTTTATGTATCTATTTATCTGATTTGTTATCTGTTGCCCTCATAGGAGAGTAAATAAGCAAATATGTATATACATATTGTGCCAGGGACTTTGTCAAAGAACTTTAAAAAAAAAAAAACATTAACAAAATCAGAGCCTGAAAATCAGAGTTGGCTATATATTTAGTACAATGATTAAAAATAAAGCACAAAAATTTTCATTTTTCTATAATCTTTATTGTCCAGTAAATTTACTTGCACTTACGGCAAGAGAGATAGAATATTTTATATGGGGGGGCGCCTGGGTGGCTCAGTGGGTTGAAGCCTCTGCCTTCGGCTCAGGTCATGATCGCAGCGTCCTGGGATCAAGCCCCGAACTGGGCTCTCTGCTCAGCAAGGAGCCTGCTTCCTCCTCTTTCTCTGCCTGCCTCTCTGCCTACTTGTGATCTCTGTCTATCAAATAAATAAAAATCTTTAAAAAGAAAAAAAAAAAGAATATTTTATATGCACACTGTTACCTTTATTTCTAAAACTGGGAAAGAAAAATAAGTGTATTTTCAATTTTATACATGCTTTAAAAAAATAACAAAAAAATTAAAAAACAAGCTTAACAAATGAAACACTAGAAATTAGTGAGATACTATTTGAATAGTCAAAATTATAAACAACTTCCAAAGAAATACTTGGCATTCTTCTATAAGTTATACAGAAAACATAGGAATCTGGCAATGTAATACTACACAACCTTATAGCATGAGGACATTACCTTTTCTCTCACTGAGAAGTATTTAGATATCACAAGTGAATAAAGAAATCTGTTAAAATTCAACTGCTGATGATTTTAAGTAGAAAGAGATTTTTTTCACTTGCAAAATTAATTTCTATTTCAAAATTAAAAATAGGACTGCATCTTTTACTATAAATTAGACCTATAGTTTTTAATGTTGTACTTTCTATCAAACAATGCTTAATACAATGCAAAAATAAAAACTATTCTACTTTGAGCATTACTAATTTAGGTATGATTTAGAGAGAAATACTAAGGTTCACCTTAAGATACTTCTCTACCTAAAATCCCTCCTTTCTTTACCAGAACCACAATTCTAAATAAAAAGACATTTCATAAAATTGACTCTTCTGATTCCAAAGTAAGGAGGATTTTACTCGAGATATGTATATAGGGTTTCACTCCTGGGTAAAGGAGCTGGTGGCCCTGAGTGACTGAGGCTTTTCAAGGGCTTTCTCAGGCTCTCATCTAAGTTCTTTTTTGAGCTCTAGAATCTCCATTCCGTATTCTGTTTCTCTTCTAGGGGTAGTATACTTTTCTACCTCTTTATTAGGGCTTTCTCCATAAATACCTTCTTTTAAAAAAGGGAAAACTGGCAAGAGAAGGACATCTTGTAGCAGAGGGAGTAGGTAGGTGGATAGAAAGAAGCTTAAATTAATATAAGGTAGGCACTAAAATACTACCTAATATATAACTTTTGGTTATCCTTATTGGAATATTTTGGCAAAAAGGCACACCAGAGTTAAATATATCCATGAGACACTGCTTTCCAAATAAACAATGTATAATAATTTCAGATACTAAACACTGAAGAGTTCAACTGTATTAGTATATCCAAATAAAATTAATATTTACATTTCTATATACTCATATACACCAGTATTTGTTGTGTACATGATAAGTATCTGGAACTATTATCATACTAGAGGTTACAGAGTGAACGAAACTGATAAAATGCCAGCTCTCATGGTACTAATGCAGTAGTATAGGAATACAGCCTATAAAACAAGCAAAACCCAAAGAGGACATGGCAAGAGAAATATAAAGCAAAGCATATAAAAAAAACAAGAGACGGGGTAAGATATAATGATATTTTGGAGGGTTATGAGGAGAGGTTTCCTGAAGGAAGTACAAGAGCAAGCCAGGAAAATCACTTTGGAGACTGATTCATACAAAGGGATTAACAAATACAAAAGTCCTGAGATGGGATTGTGGTTGGCGGATTCAATGTACAGAAGGAAATTCGTGGGCTTGAAACTGGGTAAGTGGGCTAGATCTTTTAAAGAGTTGTTTCTATTTCATATCCTCAGAAAGATTTGAAAAGGTTTTTTTTTTGTTGTTTTGTTTTTTTAAGATTTATTTAAGTAAACTCTACACCCACTGTGGGGCTGAAACTCACAACTCTGAGGTCCATAGCTGCATGCTCTGACTGAGCCAGCCAAGCAGGCCAAAATTGGAAAAAATTTTAACAGTAATATATTCATGAATATCTGCACTGCTATAATTCTATACGACTAAATCCTTGGCTTACATCCTATCATGTTAGGTGTCTTACACATAAGCTTAGCAAAGAACTGAAGCTCGGAGATTTTTTTTAGAAGGCTGTAATGAAGAATAAGTATAAAACATTACCAAATATGCCATGGTTTATCTTTGATGTTCTCTAAACACAGCAGCTGAGACACTTTTACAGACGTCACTGCATCTCTAAGATCCATTTTGTTTGCAAAAAATAAGATTGGTATTCGGCGGTGCTTAATATCTAAAAGACAAAATAAGACTATCATCACCCTTTCAGCTTTTTGGTCATTTCCCCAAATTCTTCAAATTAAAATTCACTAAAACTATTTTCCAACAACTTCTTTCTGTACCACATATACACAAACATTTAAAAACATATACTGTCAAGAATGTATCTGAATGACAGGAGAATTAACAAAATAGTTTTTCTTAAGACTATCCACCCTCTGGGATGCCTGGGTGGCTCAGTCCGTTAAGTGTCTGACTTTGGCTCAGGTCATGATCCCAGAGTCCTGGGACAAAGTCCCTCATCTGGCTCTCTGTTCAGGGAGCCTGCTGCTCCCTCTGCTTGTTTCACTCTCTCTTGACAAAAAAAAAAAAATAAATAAAAGACACCTGCCCTCTGGTTGGAGCTTTAAAACAAAGATGAGTGAGGTGGGAGTTGGGGCTCAGTAAGCAGTTACTGAGAAGTACCTACACAGGGATCAAATATTTTGTTTTGTTTTTACTGTCAACAGAAAGGAGTCAAACTTCAAATGAAAGTAGAAGGGAGACAAACTAGATCTTGATTTTAGATTTAGACACTCGTTAGAAGTGACAAACTAGATATTTTAACAAGATATTTTACTTTGTTAGAACTCTGGAAACATTTTTCATTGTTTTGAATAGTTAATTCATTTAAATAGTTCAAAATTCAGATGACACAAAATGGTATACAGTAAAAGAATTTCCCTCCTACCTGTCCCAGGCCATCCACTAGTTCTCTCTAGAAGAGTTAACGTATATCACCTATTACCTGGCATCTTTTTAGAAATATTTTCAAACACTTATTACATATTATTCTTTATACAAATAGTAGCAGACTATTCAGTTTGATATCTCCTGCTTTTCACTTACTATCATATTTTGGAGCTTGTCCCATACCAGTACATAAAGAGCAGTTTCTTCACTATTTTAACAGTTGTAGAATATTCTGCCTGTTAGTACTATGTACCATAATTTGTTTAATCAGTACCCAGTGAGATATACTTGTATTGTTGCCAATATTTAAATCTATAAACAATGCTGAAATGAATAAAAGTGTACACCGCAAATTTTGTACATGGGCAGTATGTCTGGTAGGATAAATTTGGGAAGTAGAATTGATAGTTAAAGGATATGTAAATTGCTATTTTGATAGTGATTACTGCGAGGCCTTCCTTTAAAAATGTATCAATTTATATATCAACAATAATGTGTAAGAATGAACATTTCCAGTACCCTTGCCAAGAGTGTTATCAAACCTATTGATCTTTTTATGATGGTGGATAGGTAAAAAGTATTATCAGAATATGTTTACTTTGTTTTGAGAAAGGTCAAGAATTTTTGTATATATTCAAAAGATGGTTCTATTTCTTTTTTTAATGAACTATCTTACCCAAACCTTTTCCCATTTTTTTTAAAAAGATTTTATTTTTTTGAGAGAGAACGAGAAGGAAAGCATGAATGGGGCTGAGGGACAGAGAGAGAGGAGAAGCAGACTTCCCTCTGAGCTGGGAGCCTGACTCCAGGATCCATCCAAGGACCCTGGGATCAGGACCTAAGCTGAAGGCAGACTCTTAACTGACTGAACTACTCAGGCGCCACTCCCCATTTTTCAATTAAGTTTCTCTCTCTTTTTAAAATTTTATTTATTTGACAGGAAAAGGAAACACAAGCAGGGGAAGTGACAAGCACAGGGAGAGGGAGAAGCAGGCTCCCCACTGAGCAGAGAGCCTGATGCAGGACCCTGGGATCCTGAACAGAGCCAAGGCAGCCGCTTAACTGACAGAGCCACCCAGGAACCCCTAAGTTTTTATTTTCTTAGGATTTGTAGGAACACCATAAGTAGTAAGGAAAAAAGTCCTGTAGCTCTGATATGAACTGCAAATAACCCCCTTGCTCGTCATTTGCCTTTGACTGCTCATGGTTTGTTTTGTAATTAAAAACTTTTTATGTAGTCAAATTCATCAATCTTTTAGGATTCTGGGTTCTGTGTTATAGCTGGAAAGGCCTCCTCTTGCCCCAGAATTATTTTAAACTTCTTCCATAGTTTCTTCTACTGCTGCATTGGTGTGATTTTTACATTTAAATATTTAGTCCAGCTAGAATTTACCCTGAAACAGAGAATGTCAGAATGGGTAAAAAAGCCACACATAATCATACAATGTTTACAAGAAACACACTTTAAACATAAGGACACAAACAAGCCAAGAGGAACTGGATGGAAAAACATGCATACATTTAAATGTAAGAAAGCTCACATGGCTACATTATTATTAGACAAAGTAGTGTTCAAGATGAAGGGAAAAGACAGACACTTGTTGCTCTCTGTGCCGTTTATTATATGTCAGTGCTTTTTAAAATTTTTTATTTAAATTCCAGCTAGTTAACATACAGTGTAATATTAGTTTCAGGTATACAATCTAGTGATTCAACACTTCCATACATTACCACCTGCTCATACAACAACCCCTTGCTTATCACAAGTGCCCTCCTCAATCCCCATCACCTGTTTAGCCCATCTCCCTCCCATCTCCCCCCTGGTAACCATCAGTTTCTTCTTTAAAGTTGAGAATCTGTTTCTTGGTTTGCCTCTTTCTCTTCGAAAAAGATAGGCATTTAAAAATTATGAAAGTCACTCACTCAAAACAACAAAACAATTTTAACTGTATATGCACCTAATAAATGAATACTATTAACTGACATTTATAGACCTTTCATCCAACAACAGCAAAATACGTATTTTACTTAACTGCAGATGGACCATTCACCAAGCCAGACCAACATAAATATTGACCCAATATTTCTAAGGATGAAATCTTACAGAATATGTTATTCCATCAAATGGATTTAAGTTAGAAATTTGTAACAAAAAGAAACCTAGAAAATTCCCATATATGGAAATTAAATAATACACTACTAAAAAATCTAAAGATCAAAAAAGAACTCACAAGGTAAGTTAGAAAATACTTCACACTAAATAAAAAAGGAAATAAACATCAAAATCTGTGACATGTAACTAAATCCTTAGAGAATATGTACTGCTTTAAATGCTCATATTAGAAAAGGTGTAAAACCAATGATTTCTACTTCTATCTGAAAAAGGTAACAGACAATGAGATACTATATATATATATATATATATATATATATGTACATAAAATTCATAATAAAACAAGAGAAATAAACAAAATTTTTTAAAAACAACCAACAGAAGAAATTAACAAAGCCAGAGTTCATAGAAAGTTAATAAAACCAATAAACTCTTTAAAAAATTGAGCAAGAAAAAATGGGGGAAACAAATGATCAATATCAGAAACAAAGGAACATACACAGATCTTACAGACATTAAAAGGATAGTAAGAGGATAATATAAACAGTTTTATGTCAGTAAACTTGATAACATAAATTAATTTTAAAATCTGGTCAAAAATTACCAAAAGTGACCTAAGGAGAAATACAAAACTTTAATAGCCTTTTATCATTTAATGAAATTTAACTCCTAATTCATAGTCCCTCTTACTCCATTATATTCCCCACCAACACACACAAAATCCCAACCCTGATGGCTTCTATCAAACATTTTAAGGATGAAATAATACCAATTCTACCCAATCCAAAAAATAAAGTAAAAAGAAAAAGAATATTTTCCAACTCATTTTATAAGGCCTCTATCACCCTGATGACTAAAGCATTTTAAGAAAGTTATAAACCAAAAACCTTATGAGCACAAAACCAAAAATTTTTAATAAAATGTTAGCAAATCCAACTCAGTGATATATCGAAAGGTTAATATTCAAATGAGGTTTAACCCAGGAATGTATGTTTGGTTTAACAGATGTGAATACAGTGTAGTATTACTGCTGTAACAGATGTAGAAAAAGTATTTGGTAAATTATAACACTAGGCTATAATGGAACCTTTTGAAAAATTAGGAATAACAGAAAATTTCCTTGACCCAATAAAGATATAAGCAAACCCTAGTGAGCATCATAATTAGTGGTAAAATAAATGTAAAGAATGGCAATAAGGTATAGAAACAACCTAAGTGTCTATCAATGGATGAATGATAATGATAGTGAACAACATGGGCTTGAATTATGCAAGTCCACTTACTCGTGCCTTTTTTTTCAGTAAATATATTGAAGAATATTTTGGAGATTTGCAACAATTTGAAAAATCCTGTAAACAAATCATGAAGCTTAGAAACCCTGAAGGAAAATTAAGAAAAGGTTGGGCATCTCATGAAGGCATAATATATATTTAGAAATGAGATGATTCTACCACTTACTACCATAAAAGAAACAAATCTATTATAAAAAGTTAAAATTTATCAATACTTATACACACATAAACCAAATATGGTAGCATTCACAGTTAAGAAAAATGCAAATGAGTGAAAGATGCAGTATTAAATCATAACTGCATAAAATTGTAGTAATACTGTACCACTGTTAATAATTTCATAGCCATCTCCTGTAGCTACTATTGCAGTGAGCTCAAGTGTTGGAAGTATCTGCTTAAAATGCTATGTGATACTAATCATTCTACATAAACAGTTCCTTTCTCCAGGAAATTGTGTACCACAAAAAGCTATCTCTCACAGTTCTCACATATTTTTTTATTTTGTGCAATACTGTACATCCTGAATTAAACCACGGGACCCATACAAAGTACCACCAGTCATGCTGGAAGTGCTCCCAAGAACCACAGAAAAGTCATGTCATTAGACGAAAAAGTTGAATTACTTGATAGTATCACAGATTTGAGATCTGCAGTTATGGATGTCTACCATTTCAAGATAAATGAATGCAGTATAAGGGCCATTGTGAAAAAATAAAAGGTAATTCATGAAGCCATTGTTGTAGTTACACCAGCAGGCAAGAAAATCTTGTACTTTTCATGAAATACCTTTTTACCTCATACTGAAAATGTAGCTTCTGTGTGGGTGCAGAATTGCTATAAAAAGGCATTCCTATAGTATAGATTCTAACATGATTCAAGAAAAGGTGAAGTTACTATATGAACATAAAGCAATGGGAAGGTAGAGAATTTGATGGTTTGGTAATTTCAGAAAGAGGTTTGCCTTAAAAAATGTCAAAATAACAGAAGAAGCAGCGTCTGCCAACCAAGAGATCCAGACAGAATTTCCATATGCCATTAAGAAAATCCCTGGGGAAAAAGGGTATCACCTGAACAGGTTTTTAATGAAGGGAAAAAGTGCCCTATTCTGGAACAACAACAACAAAATGCCACAAAGGACACTGATTAGTAAGGAAGAGAAGCAAGCACCAGGATTTAGGACAGGAAGAAAGTAGGAATAAGACAAAACTTAGCATTTTTATTCAATATTGTACTGAAGGTCCTAGCCAGTGCAGTGAGATAGGAAAAAGAATAAAAGGCATAAAGGTTAAAAAAGCAGCAGTAGGGGCGCCTGGGTGGCTCAGTGGGTTAAGCCGCTGCCTTCGGCTCAGGTCATGATCTCGGGGTCCTGGGATCGAGTCCCGCATCGGGCTCTCTGCTCATCAGGGAGCCTGCTTCCCTCTCTCTCTCTGCCTGCCTCTCTGTCTACTTGTGATCTCTGTCTGTCAAATAAATAAATAAAATCTTTAAAAAAAAAAAAAAAAAAAAAAGCAGCAGTAGAATTTCTGTTGATGTTGGGCTTTAGACATAGAAAATTTGAAGAAATATACAGAAAAACTATGAGAGTGAATATATTTAAAATCCTCCCAGAATACAAAGTCAATATTTTCCTATACTAACAATGAGCCATTAGAATATGAAATAAAATATACTATTTATAGTAGCTTCAAAAATATAAAAAACTAATGGGTAAGCTGAATGAATGATGTATAAGACCCCTACAGACAACCATAAAGAAAAGCATAAACATATTAAGTGACATACCATGCTCATGAGGTGGAACATTCAGTGTTAAGTCCAATGTTAAGATGTCAACTATCCCCAAATATGATTAAAATAAAATCTCAAGTTTTTCAAAAAAATTAATAAGTTGATCTAAAAACTTATTTGAAATATGGAACAACTAGAACTACCAAAATCATCTTGAAAAAGTAGATCAAGTTTGGAGGATTTATCCTATTTGACTTCAGGATTTATTATAAATCCATGGTAAAAGGCCAAATGTGAAAAGCCATAAAAGAGATAAATGGAATGGAACACAGAGTCCAGAAATTGGTGTGTGTATATATATGTATATATATATATATGCTTTTTTTTTTCAAATTAAATTCAGTAAGTATGAAAGTCAGATGATTTTGACAAGTGATTCAGTGAAAAAAAATTTTTTTCAAACAAATATTTTGGAATAATTGGGATAGCTGTATGAAGAAAGTGCAAAAATTCAGGATGGATCTCAGATCTAAACATAAAAGCCAGAACTATGAAGCTTCTAGAAGAAAACATAGGAGAATATGTTAGAAAACTTAGGTTAGGCACAGATTTTTTTTAGCGAGTACACAGAAAGCTTGTACACAGAAAGCTTGTATTTAAAAGAAAAATTGATAAATTATACTTCAACAAAATTAGATGTATCTATTCATTAAAAGATACTGTGAGGAAAATAAACAGGCAAGACACAGACTGATGAGAAATCTTCAAAACACATATATTTTTTTGTTAAATATATGTGTTTAATAAAATATATGTTATATTTGTTATATAATTATTATAACAATTATAACAATTATTATAATACAATTGTTATAATTGTTAAAAATATGTGTTTAATAAAATATGTGTTAAATAAAGGTCTTTTATTTAACAAAGAACTTATAAAGAAATGTTAAATTTCAATAATAAGAAGACAACCAAATTAATGAATGGGCAAAAGACTTAAAAAGACATTTTATAAGAGAATGTACAAGACTGGCAAACAGAATACGCAAAAGTGATCAACAATAATCACCAGTAATATACAAATTAAAAGCACAATGAGATCCTATTATATACTCAATCGAAAGGCTAAAATTTAAAAAAAAAAATTAATCATTGGAAAGGAGATGCAGAAACTGGAACTCTCATTTATGTTACTAACAATAAAATAGTTTGACCACTTTGAAATTCTTTAAATATCACCCACACATCTATCCTATGACCCAGCAGTATCATTCCTAGGAATTTTTTGAAGAGAAATGAAAACATGTCTATAAAAAGCCTTTTACAAGAATGTTTATATCAGGTTTATTCATACTAGTCCTAAACTAGAAACAGTCTGGATGTCACTGAACAGGATACTGGATAAACAAACTATGGTATACATACATAATAGAATGTTACATTGGAATAAAAAGGAATAATCAAGTGATATATACAACAACATAGATGACTCCCCAAAACATTATGCCAAATAAAAAAAACCTATGCATGAAAATGTATGTGCTCTTACTCCCATTTATATGAAACTGTAGGAGAGGCAAAATTAATCTGGTGATAGAAATCAGATTAGTTCCCTGGTATGAGGTGTGAAGTGTTGATTGGGAAGGGGTGTGAAAGAACATTCTGGGGTAGTGAAAATATTTCTTGACAGGCAGTGTAGTTATATGAATCTATGCATTTGTCAAAATTACTGAAATATAACTTAAGACCTGAGCATCTGACTGTGAACAGCTTATACTTCAATTAAAAATGTTCATATACAGGGTGACCGAATGGATTAAAAAAACAAGACTCAACTATGTATTGCCTACAAGAGACTACTTCAGGACCTTAAGACACAGACACAGAAAATGAAAGCATGGAAAAAGATATTCCATGCAAAAAAAAGCAAAAGAAGGCTGGGGTAGCAGCACTCATGCCAGATAACATATATTTTAAAACATATACTGTAACAAGAGACAAAAAAAGAGACCATTGCATAATGATTAAGAAATCAATCCAACAAGAGGATATAACAATTGTAAATTGTAAATACCAAAGCATCCAACATAGAAACACCTGAATATATAAAGTGAGTATTAACAGACATAAAGGGAGAAGTTGACCATAATACAAGTATAGTAGGGGGCTTTAAGACCCCATTTACATCAGTAGATAGATCATTTAGACAGAAAATCAATAAGGAACTTTATTCAGTGGCTTGCATGAACACCAGGTGGATTTAACAGATATACACAGAATATTCTATCCCCAAACAGCAGAATACATTCTTTTCAAGTACAAATGGAATATTCTCCAAGACAGATCACATGTTAGGCCACAAAACAAGTCTCAATAAATTTAAGGAGACTCAAATCATATCAAGCATCTTTTCTGACAACGGTATAAAACAAGAAATCAATTACAAGCAAATGAACAGAAAAAACACAAATACATGGAAATTAAACAACCAATGGGTCAATGATGAAATTAAAAAGGAAATAAAAATACTTAGAGACAAAAATGAAAACATGATAGTTCAAAATTTTACGGAAATAGCAAAAAGCAGTTCTTTTTTTATAAAGATTTTATTTATTAATTTTTATTTAAGAGAGATTATCATAAGCAGCATAGGGGGAGGGCAAAGGGAGAGAGAGAATCTCAAGCAGACTCTGAATTGAGTGCAGAGCCTGATGCAGGACTTGACCTCAGAAACCCAAGATCATGACCTTACCCAAAATAAAGTCAGACACTTCACCAACTGACCAATCCAGACGTCCTGCAAAAGCAGTTTTTTTTTTTTTTTTCCCAAGATTTCTTTCTCAAGATCTCTTTTTGAGAGAGAGAGAGAATACACAGAGGAGTAGAGGGACAGAGGGAGAGGGAGAAAGAGAGAAGCAAATGCAGGGCTCACTTCCCACAACCCATGAGATAATTACCTGAGCTGAAATCAAGAGTCCAACACTTAACCAACTGAGCCACCCAGGCACTCCTCACAAGAACAGTTCTAAGAGGGAAGTTTATAGCAATGCAGGCCTACATCAAAAAATGACAACAAAAAAATCTCAAATAAACATTACGATCCTTTGCCTAACAGAAATAGAAAAAGAACAACAAACAAAGCCCAAAGTTACTAGAAGGAGGAAATAAAGTTCCAGGAGAAAATAAATGACATAGAGACTAAAAAGCCAACTGAAAAGATCAATGAAACCAATATAAATAAAACTGATATACCTTTAGCCAACTCATCCAGGAAAAAAGACATAAAGAACCCAAATGAATACAATCAGAAATGAAAGAGGAGAAGACTGAAGAACCACAGAAATACCAAGGATTATAACAGACTGCTATGAAAAATTATATACCAACAAATTGGACAACCTGGAATAAATGGATAAATTCCTAGAAACATACAATCTTCCAAGACAGAATCGGGAAGACACAGAAAATCTGAACAGACTGACTGCTAGTAATAAAATTGAATCAAAAACAAAAGACTCCCAAAAAACAAAAGTCCAGGATCCGTGGGCTTCACAGGTGAATTCTACCAAACATTTAAAGAAGAGTTAATACTTACCCTTCTCAAACTATTCCAAAAAATAGAAGAAGAAAGAAACCTTCCAAATTCATTCTAAAAGGCCAGCATTACTCTGATACCAAAACCAGACAAAACACTCTAAAAAAAATATTACTGGTCAGTATTCTTGATGAACATATATGCAAAAATCCTCAACAAAATATTCACCAATTGAACTCAACAATACATTAAAAGGATCATACAACATGGTAAAGTTAGATTTATTCCAGGGATGCAAGCATGGTTCAGTATTAGCAAGTAAATCAACATGATATACCCCATGAACAAAATGAAGGATAAAAACCACATGATGCAAAAAAAGCATTTGACAAAATATAACATCAGTTTATGATAAGAAACTCTCAACAAAGTGGGGTTAGAGAGAACATACCTCAACATAATAAGGCCACATATGAAAAACTCACAGCTAATATAATACTCGATGGTAGAAAACAATGTTTTTCCTCTAAAAGTAGGAACAAGACAATGATGTCTACTCTTGCCACTTTTATTGTGGTTACTGTCGTAGCCACAGTAATTAGACAAGAAAAAGAAATAAAAGGTATATAAACTGGCAGAGAAAAGTAAAACTGTCACTCACTGCTTACAAATAACATAGTATATACAGTAAAACCAAAAGTTCCACCAAAAACTACTGAAACTAATAAATGAATTCAATAAAGTTACAGGATACAAAATAAACAGAAATTTGTTGTATATACCAATAATGAAGCAGCAAAAAGAGAAATTAAGAAAACAATCCCATTTACAACTGCAACAAAAAGAATAAAATGCCTAGGAATAACCTTAATCAAGGAGGTAAAAGACTTGTACTCTGAAAATTATAAGGCACTGATGAAAGAAACTGAAGACAACACAAATGGAAAGATACACTAAGCTCATGGATTAGAAGAATACTGTTAAAATGTCTGTACTACCCAAAGGAACCTACAGATTTAATGCAATTCCCATCAAAATACCAGTAGTATTTCTCACTGAAATAGAACAAATAATTCTAAAATTTGTATGAACCACAAAAGACTCCAAATAGCCAAAGCAATCTTGAGAAGAACAAAGCTGAAGGTATCACAATCCCAGATATGAAGCTATAATACAAAGCTATAGTAATCAAAATAGTATTGCACTGGTACAAAAATGGACACACAGATCAATGAAACAGAATAGAGAACCCAGAAATAAACCCATGCTTTTATGTTCACCTCATCTACGACAGAGGCGGCAAGAAAATACAATGGGAAAAGACAGTCTTTTCAATACATGCTGTTGGAATAACTGGATAGCTACACGCAGAAGAATTAAACTGAACCACTTCCTTACACCATATATAAAAATAAACTCAAAATGGATTAAAGACCTAAATGTAAGACCCAAATCCATAAAACTCCAATAAGAAGATATAGTAATCTCTTGGATATCAGCTGTAGCAACATTTTTCCCTCAGGCAAGGTATATAAGAGAAAAATAAACTAGTGGTACTACATTAACCTAAAAAGCTTTTACACAGTGAAGGAAACTATCAACAAAATGAAAAGGCAACCTACTGAATGGGAGGAAGTATTTCCAAATCATATATCTGATAGGAGATTAATTTCCAAAATATATAAAAATCTCATACAACTAATACCAAAAAACACTAATAATCCAATTTGAAAATGGCAGAGGACCTGAAAAGATATTTCTCTGAAGAAGACATACTGATGGCAAATAGAAAAGATGTTCAGTATCACTAATCATCAGGAAAATACAAACAAAAACTATAGTGAGATATCACCTCATACCAGTCAGAATGGCTAGTATCAAAAAAACAAGAAAATCAAGTGTTGGTGAGAATGTAAAGAAAAGGGAACCCTAATGCACTATTGGTGGGAATGTAAATTGGTTCAGCCACTATGGAAAACAGTATGGAATTTCCTCAAAAAATTAAAATTCTTAGAAATACCATACAAGCCAATAATTCCAGTACTGGGTATTTATTCCAAGAAAACAAAAACAATTTTGAAAAGAAATATGCACCCCTATGTGTACTGCAGCATTATTTAGAGTAACAAGAAACAGAAGGATCCTAAATGTCCATTATCAGATGAATAGATAAGAAGATGTGGTAAACAATAGAATATTACTCAGCCATAAGGGACAAGATCTTGCCATTTGTGACAAGGTAGATAGACCTAGAGAGTGTTAAGCTAAGTGAAATAAGTCAGAGAAAAACAAATACCATGATTTCACTTATATCCAGAATCTAAAAACCAAAACAAGTGAATAAAAACACAACAAAAGAAAGACTCATAAATATAGAGAACAAACTGGTGGTTGCCAGAGGAGACAGGGTGGGAGGGATGGGCGAAATAGGTGAAGGGATTAAGAGGTACAGACTTCCAATTCTGAAATGAGTAAGTCACTGAGATAAAAAGTACAGCATAGGGAATATAGTCAATAATATTGTAATAACTTTGTATGGTGACAGATAGTAACTACACTAATTGTGGTAAGCACCACATGATATATACAACTGTTAAATCACTATATTATATACCTGAAACTAATGTAACATTGTATGTCAACTATATTTCAGTAAGAAAGTAAAATTAAATTTAAAAAATTTTAAAGTTCACATATACCTCAGCTGAGAAATCCTTCCTTGGGAATCTATCCCCCAAAATAAATTCATCAGTACATAAAGATAACTTACTTGGACAAGGCTTCAGCTAAGGAAACCAAGGTTTCCAATGTATTTGAAGCTGATTTTGTAGGAATCATTTCATCTTTTTGGCAACATTTTAACAGTTTTTGAAGAAAAGTGGAAAGATTAACACAAAGGGAATGCATGATCAAAAATGCATTCTCAATCCAGATAACCCATTTAAAGACTTAAGTTTTTAGAAGTGAAAGAGTCACATAAAATGTACAGGCTAGATAATTATTACCCCAAATATATGAATAAGCTTAAGGTTGTTCAATAAAATTAACAGTTATTGTGGTTAAACAGGAAGAACTGTTAGAAAGCCTCACACTATTTCCAATCTATTCCTAACAAATACACACTTCTTTTAAACCATCACCTCTTCCTAAAAGTCATAGCACAAAGACCACTTAAATCTTTTCCCATGAATAAAGCTAGAAATGCAGAGTTCCACAATACTTACTTGAGAAATGTATTGTGGAGAAAAAAAAGAATATCCAATAATAGGTAAAATAGAATAAATGGTCGCTATACTCATAGTACAGCATATTAGTCACTATTAAAAAGAATAATTACATATATACATTGACTTAAAAGAATTTCCAGGGGCGCCTGGGTGGCTTAGTGGGTTAAAACCTCTGCCTTCGGCTCAGGTCATGATCCCAGGGTCCTGCGATCGAGCTCCGCATCTGGCTCTCTGCTCAGCAAGGAGTCTGCTTCCTTCTCTCTCTGCCTGCCTCTCTGCCTACTTGTGAGCAATGTCTGTCAAATAAATAATAAATTTATCCTTTAAAAAAAAAGGATTTCTGGCATTTAGTGTTCTAATTTAGTTTAGTTTAGTGTTAGTTTAGTTTAGTGTTCTCCAAGAATAGGTAGATGCAGAAGAGTGTAGAGAATATGACCCCAAATTAGTAAGTAATAACAAGAAAAAAATACCAAATTGTTAGTACTGGTATTTTGAAAAGAGGGTAGGGCTGGCAGTTAGAGTTTAAAAACAGAAAAGAGGGGCCCCTGGGTGGCTCAGTTGGTTAAGCATCTGCCTTTGGCTCAGGTCATGATCCCAGAGTCCTGGAATCGAGTCCAGCATCAGGCTTCTTGCTCAGCCGGGAGCCTGCTTCTCTCTCTGCCTCTGCCTGCCACTCTGCCTGTTTGTGCTCTCTCTCTCTGACAAATAAATACAATCTTTAATAAATAAATAAATAAATACAGAAAATATCTGTTTTAGAAGAGTTCTCGAATAAATATGTAAGAAATGCTGTATATATATACATGTCTGCAAACATAGTAACCAAAATAATTCTAATAACAGTTCAAATACATGGATTTTTACTTCTTTCTTTTTTTCCTGTCTCCATTTTTTGCTCTTGACACATATTATTTATGCAATCAGAAGAACATTTTAATTTTGGGGAAAATAAAGGTTGGAGACCTGGAAAACACTGCTTTGAAATTTAAAAAATACAAGATGCTATCGGTAGATATGAATTCTGAATAATTACTGTATTTTAAAATTCAAAAACAAAGGGGAGTAATACATTCATTAATGTACAGAGCTGTTGAATCATTATATTATATACCTGAAACTAATAGAACACTGTATGTTAATTATGTTTCAGTAAGAAAAATTTTAAAATTGTAAATAAGAGAGAACTACATAGAACACTTCTGCCAATACCAAAGAGCAAAAAAAAAAAAAAAAAAAATCTTATATAAACAGATCCTAAAGCACAGATATCACAGACACACTACCTGGATGATTCAGCAGAGTATCAAGTTCTTCTTTGGCTACAACCATTCTTAATCTATCACTACTATCAATGACAAAAATAATGGCTTGTCCTTCTCTGTATAAAGAATGAGAAAAATTAAAGGTAAATTTATACATTTTTCCACGTTTGCATTCATTTGCATTTCTTACCCTCTGTATTATCTTTTCATTACGTATTAGTTTATATGAGTGACTAATACGTTACCATTAGTCATATTTCATATAAAATAATTTATTTTAGGTTGGTTGATAATATGGTAATTTAATGCTTATTTCATAATTTTTAAAAATTATAAATAAAACTATAATCCTATTACACAAATGCAATCATTATTAGTATTCTCGGGTAAATCAATTTTGTCATTTTTTTTCTGTATATTCACATAGAAGTACCTACATTTGTACTTAAATGGAATCTTGTTGTTTTATACCCTGCCTTTCTCACATACATTTCCTTGATCTTTTTTTGCAGTATAGTTTGAACTACTTTTTAATGAAACATTAAAGTTCTACACCAGTGTTTCTCAAATATTTCTTACCATAACCATAGTGAAAAATACATTTTATATTAGGATGCAGTAAACACATAAGTATATGTAACTACATTTGAAATAAGTTTCCAGAAATAATACTTACAAATAGCTTTTATTTTATTCTATTTCATTTTTTTTTTAAGCTGAAAACCAGCCACTGAAATGGCTTAAGGATTCATTTACCGAACACAGTGGTACTTAAAAAAAAATCACTGATTCCCTCTGCACCTTTCTTTTAATGATTATAAAATATCCCATTGCGTGGATATGTCATCAAATACTGTGAACCTAGAGATTCTTTTTAATTTTTATTACTGTGAAAAACTTTGGAATAAAAATCCTCCTAAATACATTTTTAAAATTTCTAGATATCTTAAGACTTGTAATTAGGAATTTCTAGGAATACATACAAAATTTAAAGTTTTAGGTAAACATTGACAAACTGTATTCCAGAAATACTTTAACAATTTATACTACCAGTACTTCTCTCACCCCCTTTCCAACACGGCTCTTAACATCCTCTTCCATTTCTGTCATTCTAACAACATAATATTTTATTTTATTTATTTATTTTTTTAAAGATTTTATTTATTTATTTGACAGACAGAGATCACAAGTAGGCAGAGAGGCAGTCAGAGAGAGAGGAGGAAGCAGGCTTCCCGCTGAGCGGAGAGCCCGATGCGGGGCTCGATCCCAAGACGCTGGGATCATGACCTGAGCCGAAGGCAAAGGCTTTAACCCACTGAGCCACCCAGGCGCCCCCAACATAATATTTTATACTGTATTTCATTAATTGCTCGTAAAGTTCACTATCTTTGCATATATTTATTGGGCCTTTTACCTATTTCTGTGAATCACTTATTTCATTCACAAACTAAGAATTTAAAAGTTCAATATCATTAGCAATTACATGAATATAAAAATAAAACACTTTTGAGTACCATTTTCTCCTATCATTTAAAAAAAAATGAACATAGGTTATCACCAGTCATACATTACCTGTAGCCACAGAAACAGATATGATTGGAAATATCTGCCAATAGTTTTAAAAATGTTCAATCTCTTTGAGCCAGTAATTACATTTCTGGAATTTATGCTAAGGAATCATGAACTATGACAAAGATTTATGCAGCAAGGTGTGTTAACTGGAGGATTATTTATAATCTTCAACAACTGAGAATAGCTTTTATGTCCAAAAACAGAATGATTAAAAAACAGGCATAGGCATATGAAAAAATAATAAGCAGCCAGTCATTAGTTATATTCTTTGTATGTCTTTCCTGATTTATTCTGATCATTGAATGTTATCTAAAAAAGCAGGGTAAAAAACTGTATGTGGTACATAATTTAGAAGACTCTTTTCTCAATTATGTAAAGTATATATTTTATATTTCAAAAGGAAAAACACAAAAAGATTAACAACGGTAAATTTATTAGTAGTGAGATTTATAGAAAAAAATTTTATATTCTTTTCTATATTTTCTAAATATTAAAAAATGTGTACTCCTTATATTTTATACTTTATTTTTCATATTATAAAGATAATAGCAATAATTATACAATAATCAAAGTTACAATATCAAATAAATAACAAAGTAAACTTCCTTTCAAATCTTAGTGTTCCAAAAACAAATGTTATCAATGGTTTGGTGCACATGCCACTAAATTATTTTTCTTCTCTATATATACCAAGTACATATTTTTGTTAAGAGTAGTAATATTCTTTTTATAATTGAGATATGTCATTATAAACAGTGTTCAAAACATTTTCTTCTATCTATATCTTTGTCCACAAGTGCTAGCCATAGGATACTTCTTCAAGAAAAAAAAAATACGGCTAGAGAGCAAGAAAATTTTTCATTTTATTTTATTTTATTTTATTTTTTTTTAAAGATTTTATTTATTTATTTGACAGACCGAGATCACAAGTAGACAGAGAGGCAGGCAGAGAGAGAGAGGGAAGCAGGCTCCCTGTCGAGCAGAGAGCCCAATGCGGGACTCGATCCCAGAACCCTGAGATCATGACCTGAGCCGAAGGCAGCGGCTTAACCCACTGAGCCACCCAGGCGCCCGAAAATTTTTCATTTTAAAAGATACTGATAAATTTCTCTGAAAAAGATGTTACATTCCCACCATAAAAGTGACTTATTTTGCCATAGTAGACTTAATCTTTTTAACCTCTTTTGGTCTAATAGATTAAAATGCACTTGTTCTTTCATAATTAGAAAAAGACAGATATAGTCTATTATTGTAGATGTCTCCATAGTAACCAGATTCACTATTCAACCTACAATTTAGCTACAGCGTTCCTAATTAATTTCTTCCAGTAAGGTTTTGAAGGAAAAGGAATTAAAATCTGAAATGGTTCCTTTTCTTGAAACTATTTTCTATGTATTTTTGTTATCTGTAATTAAAATAAATGTTATTTTTAAAATAGTAGCTAAAATAAACACATTTAAATAAAA
The DNA here is from genome assembly GCF_010015895.1 of Lontra canadensis. Lineage (NCBI taxonomy): Eukaryota > Metazoa > Chordata > Mammalia > Carnivora > Mustelidae > Lontra > Lontra canadensis. The sequence goes on along the minus strand of NW_022631074.1, from coordinate 9,253,867 downwards.
AAAGAATTATCAACTAACTGGAGGAAGAAGAAAAAAAAATCCTAAACTGAAAACTCAGGTTTCCTTAAAAAAAAAAAAAAAAAAAAAAAAAAAAAAAAAATCCAAAAAACCCCCCAAAACAATTCACATTTCCCCAGAGAATTTAATGTAAGGTACCATAAACGTGCCACTTTTCCTTTACCAAACTGACTCTCAAATCTGAAGAACTCTTTTCTCTGTATCTCAGAGGTCCTCTAGATCTGTACAATTTAAACATGATTTCAATCTATTAAAGCACTCATTGAAAAGAATATCTGTAAAAAATCTCCTTTGGCTGAGGAAACACAAGGTTCATTCCCACATTAGCAGGAAAGAACTATTCAATAAAAATTAAAATCTGACCTGGCAGTCATCTCATTACCATTCCAAGGCAAGAATTCCTAATGACAGAAGGGCAGTTAGTCAAGGGATACTGGTGTAAGTTCAGACTCCAAAAGTAAGTTACATTGCTTTTACATGAAGAGTCCTTGCAATATGAACAATTAATGAATTCGTTTTACTACCACACGCAAATCCTGAGAGGGCAAAATAATCTGGGTACTAGGAACTTGACCATTCTTAATCTGAAGTAACTAGTGAGCACTTTATTAGCATATGCTGAAAAATACTTGTTTAGAACTGCTTTTAGAACAAATGGATCAACTGTTAGTTACTACTGTTATTTTAACTAAATTTGTTTAATAAATACTTACTGATCTATATGTCTGGCATCATACTTGACCTTGAAGAAATAACCTGAATAAGAAATAATCCCTGCTCTTGAGCAGTTTACACCCTCGTTAGAGAGGTAGCTATGGTACACGACTTGAAGACATAAATAGTATGGTAAAATACTGTGTGGACACTGGGAACAGAGTAACCAGGCAAAATGGTGGAATTTCACAGAGGAGGTGACTTCTGAGTTAACCTTAAAGCATGACTATATTAACTTTAAACTGCAACAAAATAGAACAGGGCATTAAAAACAGAGAGAGAAGTATATGCAAAGATGCAAGGTCATGAACGGTCTGAAGAATCTGAGAAACAATATGAACTATGATTATACTTTTTCATTATAAAACATTTTCACTTTTTCATTAGAAAATGTGCTTAGGGGCGCCTGGGTGGCTCAGTGGGTTAAGCCTCTGCCTTCACCTTGGGTCATGATCCCAGGGTCCTGGGGTCGAGCCCCACATCCGGCTCTGTGCTCAGCAGGGAGCCTGCTTCCTCCTCTCTCTCTCTGCCTGCCTCTCTGACTACTTGTGGTCTCTCTCTGTCAAATAAATAAATAAAATCTTTAAAAAAAAAAAAAAAGAAAATGTGCTTAAATTATATGAAAAATAAATAGTGACTCCTAGCCCATGTAATCCTTTGAATTTGTTAATCATTTTTATTAAAATGCATTCACCTAGTTAACCAACACTTATAAACATACTTACTTATAATAGTGTTCCCAGAGATTTCTGTATCTTCCTTGACCTGACATGTCAAACACTGTAAAAGACAAACTACAGAAAAAACAAAACAAAACAAAACAAAACCAAACACCGAAACAAAACAAACCATGACTACATTATAAGATACTAAATTAAGGTATCACTTTTACTTAAAATTTTAAATTGTTTTCAAAGAAACAACCCTTGAATATACAATATTAAACTTGAGCCAATTTTCAAGTATGAGTCCCACAAAACAAATTTTGTAATATAAATGATTTTGTAATGAATAACACATAAAAAAGATGCTTTCCTTGCTAATGAGATTATCAGAATTTGTCTAAAGTCTAAATTCTAAAAAATAATCCAGAGGTAGTGGTACAAATAATTTACCTTCTGTGGACTTCTGAAACAACAAATTACTTTTTCTAAGAGTAGAAAGAATGACTAGGTAGATCTAATATTATCACTTTTCACCCACAACTTCTTAGTCACAAGTATAATAAAGTGAATTACCTGGATGATTTGAATTTCTCTATGCTGAATCCTATGGTTGGAACTATATCTTGTGATTGAGCCTTCAAGAGAAAAGATAAATTGAGAAATCTGCAACTACAAAACATGAATTTTCCCTTGGGCTAAAAAAAGCATCCAGGTTTCCAATTCTAAAATTTGTCACTGAGGAGATGACAATTAAACAAAACTATAATTTTTGCAGTGGGATCACTGTGTGTGAATTCTTTACAGAAGTTTAAGATTTATTAATTACGAAATGTTTATGTCTTAATTCACATTTTGTGGCTTGCTGCAAGTTCCCATAGCTGTAAAGTGGATTCATGAGTCATTCTGAGTTCACATATAGGACTTTATAATCTTTCACCACATACTTATTGAGTTTATATATGCTACTGCAGACTGTTCTCATGTCTAGATGGTGAATCTACATGGTCCCTGCTTTCATGGAGCTTATTATCTAGAGAAAGTAAACAACAGTAACCCGGTAAACTACAAGTGAACATGATTTCAGACAGTGTTAGGTGTAGTGAAAGGTGAATTGGGGATGGGAGGCAGTGGGGGAGGAGGGATGGTTTGGGGCATGGGCAAAGGATGCTGAGAAAAAGTCTCTCTGAGGAGGTCATATCTGACCCAAGAGTGAATATGAAAAAGGAGAAAAGTTATAACAAGATCTTGGTAAAGAACATTCCAGTCAAAGGAATTAGCCAGTACAATGATCCTAATGCAAGCAGGAACTTGCCACTCAGGCAAAGTATAATGCCTGTATGTCTAAAACATACTGGGTAAGCAGACAGCTCTATGTAACAAAGAGCTGTGGAGCCTTGAAGGCCATGGTGGGGAATTCTGTATGGAGAAGAGATTACAAGGGGGCAAGAGTATACCAGGAGATCTGTTAGCAAGTCCCAAAGGCAATTAAAACACCTTAAACTGACAAGACATTAAATGCCTCCTAACACTTCCACCATCAAAACTATTCCTCCTTTTGAATAAAAAACACCATCTACTTTCTGATAACCTAGGAGTTATTCTTGACTCCTCCTTTTCTTACATTTTTTATGTAAGTTGGTCCTATCTCACTAACTTAGTTCAGGCCCTTATCATTTCTTGCTTTGATTTACTACAAAAACCTTCTAATTACTCCTAATCGTTAATGTGCCTCCTTAGACTAGCTACTCAACTTCTCCAAACCTTAGTTTTCTCAAATGTGAAATCTATTATTATCTTTAACTTGTAAAGTTATCATGATAATTAAATGAGTTACTGAATGCAATATACTCAACACAGTATCTGGTCCATTGGACATATTCAGCAAATACTAAACAAATACCATAAGTATACTGTCATTAACTTTAGTCTTTCCAATTTTCTCTATACAGCCACAGTACAACTTTAAAAGAAAAACAAAAAACTTTTAGTTCATCATGTTGCATTTGTGTGAAAACAGGAGTAGAAGGTAAATTGTTGCTCTAAACCATTATGTTCAATTTGGTAGTCCACTTCTGGAAATTTAAAATTCAAATGAAAAGACAGTAGCTGAAAAGTCACTGAAACTTAATCACCTTATAAGTAATGTAGTAGTGAAAAGGCCTCCCTGGAGATGCCTGGTTTTGCCTTTCTAAAGCTTGTTTATTCAGCTTTTCTTTCCATCCTGTGAGCTGCCTTATTCTTCCAAAAATATCATTCTGTTTATGTTAGAATTTATTTCCTGCCATTCAGATTCCTGCCTCAGTCCTTACGGTATGGTTTCTTCACTGCACAAAAAACTTTGGAATAGTTTCCTAACTTTTGTTGTCCCAAAATACTCCATTGTTTTGACTTTTGATTTTGATCACAATTATGATAAAATCACCAGCTATTACTATTAGCAAAAAATACTAGTAATAAAAAAGTGGGGAAATTAAATGTTTAAAGAAATCTCAGAAAATATACCTCAAAATAGTAGCCCTATCTTCACTGAACTGTAATTAGAACACTTGCCTAGCCTCTCCACAATCACCCAACTTCTTCACAGACTTTTTTTGTTTCCAGAGCTTCTCTTTTAACTTGCTGTTCTACTTAACAAGGATAAAATTAATCAACTTTCTTCCCATCACTTTTTTTTTTTCTTTTAAGGATAGAGAGAGAGAGTACACATCAGCAGGAGGATGGATAGAGGGAGAGGGAGAGAACATAAATCTGGATGATGTGGTAGTATGACAGGATTTATGCTGGCAAAGGGAGGTAATGCAAATTGGGAAAAAAAGGTACTTATAGGGTACATTTCTAAGAAAATACACTTAAAACCACATTCTTGAGTCATCAGGTTAAAATGTCTCCCCACCCTCATTCATCAGTTTAGAAAACACCAGCAACCTCAATACATTGACAATAAATCAGCATTAAGATAGCCTAAAGCCAGTTTGGGTCCAGAAGTATCTAGTTATCTAGAAACTGATTTTACCCACAAAAAATAAGAGACACAACTATAAAATGAGTTATGTGAATTTTTTTGCATTGTAGATTTCTGTAATTAACTTAATTCATTAAAAATTATGTTTCCAATAGTGGATGTAAGTTCACAAGAGATTTCTTCAGTTCAGATACATGGAGGAAACAAGTGTTTTATCTATACCTGTGTGATAGAAGTTTTGAGGTCTTTAAGAAATTCTATTTCAAGTGGTCTTTTGGCTATCAACACCAAATTAAAAACAAAAACAAAACAAAATAAAACAGAAAAAAAACGCAAAACAACTTACTGTGCTCTCAGGATCTAGAGGTCAACTCTTCTGTGGAGACAGGATAATTGACTAAAGACTAAAGATTAAGTCTCAGGAAGTGGTATCAGAAAATAGGTGATCCCCTTAAAACAGCCCTATAGCAAGTCTAGGCTAGTTCCATAATTTACCAGAGATAACAGAGAAACAGGGATGCTGGAAAGCATTGGAAGATTAATTAAAAAGCCTTATTTATTGGCTGTGTACCCAGGTTTTCCTGCGGGCTCTCCCTAACTAACATGGTGCATTAGACAGGGTTAAGAGGTCACAAGGCCAGTTTGAAATGGGGGTATTAGAGTATTTTAAGATCACAGACAGAGTACATGGTATCTCCCCTTTCTGACCCAAATCCCTAGACATGACAAAAGAAATTATGAAAAGAAAATCCCTAAGTAGGTTAAAAAATAAGAGCAAATGTCTTTAAAAGTACATCCTTGTTCGGAGAAGAAAGGTATTCCCATTCATATCCAAGATTATTCCTATGGTAATAACCATGTCTTGGAAAATCCCTATAAGATTGGGGATGATGGAAAGAGACTGTAATTTCTATGTTGTTTTTTGAATGTTATTTCTGCCCATTTGAGTACAGCAGACATTGGGAACTGGTCCATTTTGTGGCTATATATTATTTTTAAGAGAAGGAAAAGTGAGGGGGTGGGAGAGGGAGAGAGGAAATCCCAAGCAGGCTCCACGCTCAGCACAGAGCCCGATATGGAGCTCACTTCCACGACCCTGAGATCATGACCTGAGCCAAAAACAAGAGTCAGATGCTTAACTGACTGAGCCACCATGGCACCATTTTGTGGCTATTAATGGTGGCTCTGGTTTCAGTTATTTTCTACCTATTTGAGAGTAATTTTTTTTTAAAGATTTTATTTATTTATTTGAGCAAGAGAGAGAGAGAGAGAGGAGGGGCAGAGGGAAAGGAAGAGAATCTGGAGCAGACTCCGTGTGAGCTCATAGCCCAAAAGAGGGCTCAATCCCAGGACCCTGAGATCATGACCTAAGCTGAAATCAAGCATCAAGACACTTAACCATAGCCACCCAAGACTAGTTTAAAAAATTATTATTATTATTATTATTATTATTATTATTTTCACTTTTGAGGCAATTCCTTAATGTAGAGAAAAATGTAAAATGTAAACCCCTCTGATAGACTAGGCCCTTACCTAAAAATACTTCCTTATACCCTTGATTACTGCTGATAGGTTTACCTACAGAAGTTCAGGTCATCAGTCACTGAGATTCTTAAGCATTAACCCAGCCTGATCTGCTCATAGCTGATCTACAGTACTGATTATGGGCCAAAGCACAATTGGATATGGTTCTACTTTAAACATATACTCACTGTTCTCTTAAGTTCAATTCTGGACCCCATTCAACTGTGTAGGATGCTTTATCTCCCTTTTAAGAACTGATAAATTTCTTATAATCACCTAGATCAGGAGATAGATTTCTAATGTATGTGGGCTTTTTTAACCTTTTTTCCCTATTTCACATATAGAAAAAACTTCATTAAATGGTATTTCTCTAACTCACCTCCTTCAATTTATTCCTCTCCATGGGTAGAGAATTACTCCTTTGTTCAGTTTGTGGGACAGAACCGAGCATTCTTGGTTCTGTGTCTCTCTACTCTCTCATTTTAGTGCCATATGCCTCTCACAAGCACTCACTCTCATCTGATCTTAGCCAAGAAATGACTCTAGAAGAGTAGGATCTTTCCCCAAGGAGGAAACCCCAAAGTTTTGGGAGGTCAATCTCAATACAATGGAGTGTTAGTAAGTCCTCTAAACAGACCTAACCCTTGCCCTCCAAAATTAAATAAAGCTGATATTTTTTATCTTTGCCTGACTTCAGCATGCATACCTCAGCTGACTCCCAATTCAGCTGAGGAACTCCTTAAAACACCTGAATTGCCTTCCAAATCCATTTTTGGTTTCTTATCCTGACCATCTCATACTAACTCCCAACGGAAAATACACCAGCAGTTAGCTGTTCTTATGTGGTAAACGCCTCTATGTAGAAGGGAATAATGACCAGGGGAAAAAACAAACAAAAAAAGAAATAATGGTGTTTTTGTATTTCAGAGCAATCTCCAAAGGTAAAACTGAAGCTACTGCAAAAGAAAATGGAGTAGTAAGGCTGCTTATTCTGCCCAACCCAAAACACTGTCTGGAGGCAACTACCATATTTAGGAGCAATTATTTCCCATCCTCTAGCCATTTAGTCATTAACAGTATCAGCTTCTTAGTTTCTGCCCTATCTGTATGCAGTTTATATTATTTTTTCACTCTACATTTTTCATTAATTCACTAATGGCTTTTGCCTAAATAAGTGTATTTACAACTGTAAATGTTAGTTGTCTATCCAATATCCATCCTCCTCTTCTTCCATACTTTTAAGACCCCTATTATTTTTGGAAGCAGCACTATGACCTGCTTTAAAAAAAAAAAAATCCAGCTTCATTTACAGATAGGGGTAGCCAATGAGACAGAAGTTGGGAATCATTACTTGGTGCTTCTGGGTAAGTTCTTTAAAGAAGGCTTATTTAGCAAGTGGGCCTCTTCTTTTGCCTTGTTCTTTTCTCCTCCCTGTGACTTAGAATACAGTTAACCAAGGTGACCATGTGGAGATCTTGAAGATGAAAATGGTGCACTTAGAACAGCAGGACAGGAAGATAGAAGATGCCTAGATGTCTCATGACTGACTACATAGCTGCACTACCAGCCCTGGAAGACCTCCACTGGACTTACTTAGATTAGAAAAAGAAGGTTCTATCTTATTTAGTCTACTGTTATAAGGGTTTTCTTTTTATGTAGCAAAAACCCAACTTCTATGTACCATGTGTTGAATGTGCTAGCTTTACTTATTTTTCAATTATTAAAATTACATGTTCATATACTTATTACTTAAATGACTTAAAGTCATTCTGCTTACTATTACTGATATGCATACCACATTCCTGGGAAGCTGCTAATTATCCACTGAACCCATAAAAATGATTCACCATTCCCTCTGTTTTGTTTCTCTTGTAAAGAGGGAGCCAAAAAGAAAGCAATGCTACCTAAAAGTGAATTTCACAAATTTGTTAGGATTTTTTAAGAAAAAAAAAGACATTTGGAAAATATTCCAGCTTAAATAATCAAGACTCACCTATATATCTGCATAAAATACACTGTAAATTATGTCTGATTGACATTTATTACTTTAAGGTACTATAAGGTTAATAGGATTTCAAAATATGACTATATGAAGTAATGATGGCAAACAAAATAATTCTGCATGTTAACTTTCTCTAACAGAAAATACATAAAGCATCTAACAAAGATACTTACATTTGAAGGTTTAAGTTTGTTAATGATTGTTGTTTTGCCACTATTATCCAGCCCAAGGCACAAAACATGAACCTCCTTCTTCTTTAGGCCAAGCAAGCCTGAAAGTCTGTCTAGCAATCCCATAATGTGATTCAAATATTTACAAACCAGCTACAAATTAGAAAGTAAAAAAGATATATCAATCACAGGCAACTTAGGTCTGGAAAATATAAGCATGATCATAAAAAAAAAATTAATAATTTAAAGACACAATCAGAAAAGCCATGTTAATGTAGCATTGTATTTACTAAACAAAGTTTAAGCTGATTAGCACAAAGGAGCCTTATCTGAAATGCAGATTGGCAGCTTATATCCCTAGGCAACACAAAGAACAATGCCCTTGAAATAGCTGTATATGTCTTCTGGTAAATTATAATATTTAAGATGAAAATATTGTTAAACTCAGTATCACATGGAGTCTGCCACTTGTGATCTTGAAAGTATCTGTAGCCTTTCTAGAAACCCGGAACAATGTGTGGGCAAAGGAGTCCATGTAGAGCCAAATGCTAAAGTTCAGAAAATAGAAGGCAGATCAGAAAGGAGAAAAACTAAGATTTTGGTTACACTATTTGAGCTAAATAAATCTTCTGAAGCCAACCCCACTGTTGTACTATGCAATAATCTGAAGCAATAAATATTAAATTCACTGTTTTTGTTTGTTTGCTTGATTATATTTGGTTTAAGTTGCATTTTCTATCAAACAAAACAAATATTAACAGATATATTTACTTTAATATATACTATATTGCTACAAATATCACTTGCTCATAACCTGCTATGAACTTTCTAAATGAAACTTTCCAAAGGGGTTCCCCTTGGGTCCATCACTCCCCAAAACATTATCATGGGAGAAGAGAGATATCCCTGTTGCCAGCCCTCAACTGGTGCAGGGACTGCTACAGCAATGACTACAATCTGCCTACGTCCAAAATATTTCCCATTACTCTCCTAACCACCATTTTCAAAGTTCTCTAAATATTCATCTAATTTGATTGATTTATTCTCCTCTCCATCTAAAGTTCCAGGAGCCTGTCATCCCGCAACTCCTTTAGTATTTTTTACCTCACACTATCCTAAGCAAGGCCCATACCTTGAAGGATGTGAAGCTGCAGCAACTTAAATGATGAGGTTTCCAAGACAACGTTTCAAATGGAAGCGGCATCGCGGATTTTTGCTTAGGCCCCTTGGGGGAGCATACTGAGAAATTTCAAAACCAAATTTCAATGATGTGCAGAAAAGGGCAGGCACAGTGCCCCACAAGAGCTTGGGGCCTATAAGAGATTCACAGTTGTCTTATCTAAGGGATGGGTTTGATTTCAGGTTCTCAGTTGTACCACTTTTCTCCTTGTGTTGGAGACTCAAATCTCACTCAACCCATTCCTTTAAATCTCAGCTTAAGGAACATTTGTAGAATCGACAATACGTTAGCCTTCTAAACCATGAAATAACTTACACAGACTACTTTAATTCAAAAGTAGATTTGCTATCCTCACTTTGTTATTTATTGTACTGAACATATTGATAAAAAGATAATATCTCACTCCTGAAGCAAATAATACATTATACGTTAACTTGTTAAAAAAATCTTGTTTTCCATTTTCCATACAATTTTGAACAAATTTTTTTAAAAAATGACCACTTCTCACATCATCATCCTCTGGGCATCCACTAGAAAGCACTGACTGTCAAACACTTGATACTTGAATATTCACTTTCCAAAGAATACTGGATTGTGATTTTCCAGCCCTTTTTCATAGATTATTAAAACTAATGTTTGTTAATGAAATATTTTGGGACATATACTTCAGAAGTCAATTGTTCTAAAAGATGTTAATTATAGCCTTATACATATATGTTTCTATTTCTTAGTAATCATACATTTCTGTAACTTTTTACTTTTCCCATGTATGAAAGGAGCATAGATAACGATTTAAGCCACTCAACATTTGTTCACCATGCCCTCTGCGCACAATGGGAGATAAAGTTTTATATGTAGCTCCCTATGCCTAAAGCCATGATTCGCAACTTTGGCTGCACCCTGGAATCAACTACTGAATTAGTATTTCTGGTGATGGGATTAGGGCATCAGTATTTTAAAAAAACGACACAGTATTTCTGATGTACAGTTACTACTGAGAACTGCTGGCTTTCAGAACGAAGTCCACGTGCAGCTTTTAGGGTTCAATATGGCTCTGCTCTATCCTTAATTTTTTGTTATCTTACTGTTTTACTGCGCACCAGCCAATCACATTCTCCTGGTTGTTATCTGAGAAACTGCTTTCTAAAGGATTACTTGCTGCCATAAAAGTCTTGAAGAATTAGGATGTTATCCACAGTAAAGAGCTTGGAAGGTAGTAAGCCGCAGACAGTAACAGGGCAAAGAAACACACCATGAATGGTACTGCGTAAACTTAAAAAAAAAGTTCCTAGAGTGAATTATAGCACATTTTTAGTACTTCAAACATTTTTATTCGTGTTTGTTCTTGAGGATGACATTTCAAACATTTCCCACACACCAAATAAAAACACGAAATCTGGGCGGTGATAAAACCGAACAAATTCGCCCAAACCATGAGCCTTCTGAGATCCCTAGTACTAACCGCATAAATCCTCTGTCCTTTTCCACCTCTTACACTTTAGAAACAACGGTACGGAGTGAAAAACAGTAAAGCAAAGTGCAATTCCAAAATGCGACAGGAGCGGTGGTGGCGGCGGCGGCGCTGGCTATAAAACAAGGGCGGAGGGAACGGGAAGCATACCTGGTTTTTGAAGTTAATCCTGCGGGCCCAGGGGCTGAAGAGAACAGGAACCGACCACTCGCTCGTATCCGTTTGTGGGATAAATATCGAGCGTCTCTCAGCCTTCGTCTCTATGCCGCCTCTGTAAGAATCCCTGCTCCTGAGCAAGGCCGGTTCTACAAGTTGGGTGAACCCGCTGCCTGTGCCTCAGCGGGAGCATCAGTGGCTGGGCCGGCGCCTAGGCGCGTGGGGTTCCCTTGGCAACCGGACGTTCTTCCGGTCCCTAAGCCACGCCTCCTTGAACTTCTAAGTGTAGCCTTGGTGCTCTTGTTTACGGGATTGAAGACCTCCGGGGAACGTCAGAGGCACACCAAGGAATATTAAAGGTGTGAAGACAGGTGGCGGGGTGAACGGCCGCCTTCTTGCGAAGTGAAGCGGTGTCCCAAATGGAGCATGATGGGAGTTGTAGGCGTGCGCACAGCCTGCTGGGAAATGCTTGGCGTCGCGTTCGCTGTGTGCGCGTTTTTCCGCCCACGTCTTTCTCAGACTCGCAGGAAAACATCTGCAATTCCAACACGCTGGGGTGGGCGAGGAAGTACCTCTGCGTTTTTACCGGGCACGCGCAGAGCGTGGTGGCAACGGCGGAAGAACACAGCTGGCCACGCGTGCGCCAGTTTCCCCGCTGCCCTCCCACGGAGGCTTTCCGGGGTCTTATAGGCCACAGACCGTGGAGTCCTGAAAACTGATACTGTGGGTAGGGAGTGGAGATAACACTGGTGTGAAAAGTCGGAAGCGTGACTTGGCAGAGGAAGTATGCCTGTACCCTGGTTTAGCTGTGTGATCGCCTAAAGAGATTTACACTAGCCATAATCGGTGATGAGATTACTGTCCCCAGAATCAAATCCGTAGGTGGTCAGGAAGAGAATAGTCTGAATTCTCAACGTTAACTACCTTTTAAAAATTGCACTGAGATTTTATAGTAGCAGTGATACGCCAGTTGAAAATATTTAGATTTACTTATTTTTCCACATTTTTATAACCTCGCTTTCCAAGGGACAGACTACATTTGGAATAATCTTTCAACTTACCTAGCCTCACCCTTCCCACCACCCACACCAATGAGTGGTTTTCATGGATGAAACCCTTCCTCTTAAATTTTCATCTACAGTTTCCTTTTTGGCCAAGAGTATGGGACACCCCCACCACCACCACCACCTCCACCAAACAGACACACACTAGCTAGGGTTATGTTTTTACCACCCTGCCTGATCTTTGGCCTATTAATTAATTTTACCTATTAAGCGGACTAGGACGGTGAAAAGAGACTACAAGAATTATATAAAATTAATGAGGGGAGTGTTTATGTGGATGATTATAGGGGTATGTTTTTGTTATGTTTCCAAATTTGTAGCAGTGGTTGTTTTACAATGAAAAAGAGTATGGTTCTGGGTAAGTGACTCTTGAAAGGCTAAAACTAACAAAAACCCAATAGTTCTCTATTCCAAAATGTTCACAATGTCCTTGAAAAAAATTGGGAGTATGGATATATTCTTCCTAACTGTGTGGCCTTAGGCCATTTAACCCTTCTCCATGCTTTAGCTTCCTCACTTTCAAAAATACACTATCTCATTTGGTAGTTTTGAGGATTGAATAGATTTAAAACGTATGTTGTTTGGCACATAGTAGGTGTTCAGTAAATAAGTTCCTGTTTTCCTTTATCCTGAAATTTTTATTATATGGATAGGGTTTGACCCAATTCCTAAATATTCTGGTTCATTAACTTCTGACTTAAATCCATTTTCAGGGAAGTACTGATTTCTTTTCTTGTGTCAGGCATTTGTGATTCATTTTGATGAGACTTGGAAGCTAATTTCCTTGTAGCCTGAATATGACTTTTTTTTTTTTTCTTAGAGTTAAGTAGAAATCTTATGTTTCAGGAAATGTTGGTGTACAGACTTATTTTTTCCTGTTTGGAGTTGGTATTTTTCTGCTCTTAGGTTTTCTATTTTTGCTTAGTACAAAACATTTGGCGAAAATTAGAAATCTGATTGGGAGATTGGATTTCCAAATTTTCAGTAAATTTAGCCATATACATAATTCTTTGACAAAAAAATAGCTAAGTAAATTGTTATCTTAGATAAGTGTAGTTGATGTGATGGCTTATCATTAGAGATTAAATAGTGAAACCCACAGTGTACTCAATAACATAGAAAATGCCAGTTTTAAGAATATGTAAAAGTTTAAAAACAAATATTTCATATGGTTGAAACTGCATTTTGGTACTTTGTGAACTGAAACTGCTTTTGAGTACTGAAAAGCTCAGCATAAAAATTATTCCACTTGATTTAATAAGTTAGTTTGGCTGTCTTCATTTTATTATAAGGGTGAGAAGCTTTAAAAATGGCATGTAATTTTCTGAGGCTACTTAAAATACTTGTATAAGAGAAGGAAATTTCAGGTATTTTATAACCAGCTTTAAGAAATGTAGTAGAAGAATTATAAAAGAGTTAAGTCTAAGATGATGGCTACAACACTATTCTGATTAACTGAGGAACTTTTTATGTATTTTCTTACCAGCAGCTTTTAAAAGAATATAGAAAATCCCTGATTCATAATTTATTGCACATTTTTGGAATGAGTGCTGAGGCATAAAGCCATGAATAGTCGGACATTATGTATGTTTTTTGGTCATTTGCAATTTATGTACAGTATTACCTCTGCGATGAACAATTTATTTAAGCTCACAAAATAGTTTGTCAATATTAAATCACTACAAAAATGTGTATCCATTTATAGTGATTTATGTGATTTTATGACTTGACACTAATGATAATTATTTTGAAAAATTACAGCTATGATTTTGCATCCAGAATTACATATCTAAAGAGCGTCTAGATTTAAGAGATTAAAAAATAAATTATATTTAATATTCATCAATACAACAGTACAAAAAAGTCACAGATTTAACCACCAGAACTGTTACTTTTATTTGCTAATAGATATTTTAATAAACAGGCTTACTCCATCTGTAAGACCCTGGTAATGCCTCTTAGGAAATCATAGAAAAATAAAATACAATAATTAGTAATTTGTACTTTGTACAAAAATCTTATTATGTTGCTCAGCAGGTAGTTTTGCTGAACACCATATTCTTTCAGCAAATAGGTGACGTATGTAATGCAATTAACCACAAACAATCCCTCATTGAGAGCTGAGCATTCTATAACACTATTATTTGTAAGCATGCCAGCACATGAAAATTTACATGGAACATTGTAATATTACAGTAGATTTTTATAAGATGAAAACAATACCACCTTGAAGTAAGTCTGGACTATTTCACTGCTATAGCAAAGTAGATAATAGGTAGGATTGCAGTTCAATTGTTAACACCCTTTTACTGTGTTTATCTCTCTATAATCTTGTTTTACAACCAGAAAAGAGAACATAGTCTGTGTAAGGAACCTGAGTGGAAGGCATATATTGAAGCTCTAAATAGATATCAAAGAGAAACAGTAATAACAAAGAGAAAAAATACAGTGCTGTACTTCCTTATTGTCACAAATAGATCTTTTCCCCCTTTTATAAGAGGAGATGGGTACACTGCTAAATCCATAATTAGTGATAATTAACTTTATGACAGGTTACAGAGAGATACATTTTAAAAATCATATTCATACTTATAGGAAGGAGAAATGTTTTCAGCTGCAGTTTTTCATTAGTCGAATATTGCTCTATGAGATTAAATGCCTCAACCTAGACAGATGTTATCTAGGTATTTTATTTAAATGTACTATTAAGTATTAAATTAAACTTTTTAGGATTTGTGCTACAAAGAGTTTTATAACTATTTTATTTTGAATTCACTGCAACTGTCGACATCTACCATTTAATATTTGACATGGCCATTTAAATATTAAGTGTTTAATCAAATACATATTCATATGTACACATACATCTTTATATTTTTGTCTATGCTAAAACAGCAAAAGAATGGAGAGCAATCTTATTCCATTAATCACAATCTAATTTTACATCAAATCCATATGCACCTATACATTCAACACATTGAATTACATACATCCTATCCAGAAATAAAGATCCAAGCACAGTTAAAAGATCACATTCTTCCAATAGGATAGAGAGGGCACAATGAACAAAACAACCATATTGCCCATGTGTTTCTCCTAAATGACAGATGGTCCTGATGATTTTCATATGAAAACAAAACAAAACAAAAGTATTGTTTTACTAAATGATTAGAGCCTGTTTGCCTCTTTTTTTTTTTTTTAATTCAGATGGGGGCTCAAAACTCTCCCAAAAAAGTATTTTAAGAAAACTGCCAGCTTGAGTATATAATACACATCTTTTGAGATCAAACTAATTTTAATTTTCATAGGTTTTGAATTAGAATAGCTACAAAATATTTCTGCCTTTTACTCTGTAATAGACAAAAATAAATAACAAAACATGAGATGTATGTATGGCATTGAGAAGTCCTCACTTAATCTCTACATTATGGAAAAGAGAACGTTAGAGTCCTCGGAAAGCAAAGAATTATTTCAGGTCCTTCAAATAAGATGTCTCAAAAATATTCAGTAAGAATGGCTTTAAAATATTTTATACATCTTTTCCCCCATGGTGTATTACATACACACAAATACCCACTCACTGTGTTTATGTATATATGCACGTGTGTGTGTGTGTATACGTACACATATATACATATACATACATATATACACATATATATGTATATATAGTTCACTTTTCCCCTTTCCAACTACTTATACCTCTCTTCCAATCTATACTCTTCCCATTCTGCGTATTGACTTTTATGTCAATGGTAAATAGAATTACTCACATAGTAACATTCTTAACTTTCTACCACACATCTACCAACCTATCTGCAATTTTGTCTTCTCCCCGATTGCAGTTCTGTCTTCTCCTATTGAAAACTAATCTCCCTACTTACACTATGAATCCTAACCCTTCTACCTCTCAAGATATTTTCTATTATTATATTTTCTCTTGCATAATCATAATCAGTTTTCACCTTTCTACCAGATCATTCTCATTAGTATATAAATACACTCTAGCATCTTTTCTCTAAACATACCCCCCACACACACAACCAAAAACCTCTCTTGACTCCACATCTCCCTCCAGCTACTGCCCCATTTCTTAGAGTAAAATTTCTTGATAAAGTTGTTTATAGATATTGACTCCACCAGCTTTCTTACAATCTCTTAATCCACTTCAATCAGACTTTGACTACACTATTTCATAGAGACTGTCCTTGTCAAGGTCACCAATAACTGCCATGTGCCAAATCTGTGGCTACTTATAAACATTTAATCCAGATGACCAGTTGGATTTCTTTTTTCTCTACGTTACCTTATACTCCTTAGTGTCCCAGGTTGACTTCCAATTCTCCGTCTAACTTCCACAAATGGAAAAGCCTTAGACCTCAATTGCATCCCACTTCTCTACCTTATAGACTTTTCCCAGGTAGTTTCAAAATTTTAAACATCATTTATATGTTAATGACTTCCAGATCTTGATGTCTATCCCTGATTGCTCCTTGGAACTCTTTTATACACATGTTCTCTCCATTTGAATATCTAACAGGCATCTCCGGCATTATGTAGCTAAAACCTCATTCTTTGATTTTTCCCCTTCAAACCCGATTCTCCCCACTAGTGCTTAGTCTCTCACTCCCCAAATAATATAATTTATCTTTGATTTTTCTTCCTTTTTCAGACCTCAAACCCAATTCATTAGGAAGCCCTGGGTTCAAACATAGCCCAGTTTCCACTTCTATCTTTACTACTTCCATTTTAACAAAAGCCAACTTTCTTTTTCTGCTTAAAGTATTGCCGTAGCCTCATTAATGTTCCTTCACTGCTGTCTCATTTTGCCTTCCTTCAGTTCTTCTGCCGTGTACTAAGCACACCATTCTCTCTACCTTCAAACACTCCAAACTTACACACATTCAATTGGTCTTTCTGCCTGGAATGTTCTTGCCTCCAATCTTCTCTTGACTGGTTCCTTCATGCTTTTCAGACAACAGTTTAAATGTCACATTCTCAGAGAAAATTTCTTTTACCATTTAATGTAAAAACCACAGTCATGCTATGTAACTTTATTGCTTTTAATTATCAACATAACATTTCTTTATTGTGTATCTCTACCACTGGAAGATCAATTCCATTAGCAGGGGTTTTTGCTTATCTTCATCACTCTGTATTTTCACTGCTTAGAAACAGGACACTGATAGTGACAGTGTTTAAGGAACATTAGTTATTGGAACAAATGAACTTATGGATAAATATACATAAAGTAAATCAGTATATGCTAATCTTAAAATTTAGGAATTATATAATTTTGGACCAGCAAACAGATAGAACTTTCTTTAATTTTTTTTTCTTTTGTTTTGTTATATCTGTTTCTCATAGTGTCAGACCTTTGACTGGAGAAATCATGCTCTGTTGTTATTTTTTATATTAAACTATAGTTACCTAATTATTTTATTTAATGATAGAGAGAAATTGTAAGTTGGGTAAAAGGAATGTTTTGCTTCCTCAAAGGGATTTTTAGAGACTCTGAAAGCAGTTTGTACAAAAATTGAATGGCCTTTCACTTTTGTTTGCGGTATCCCATCTGGTGAAATTTAAAAAACTGAATAAACAGAAAGTAGTGAAAATTATAAAAATATATGTTCACTATTTTGAATACACAAAGTCCAATATAAGATTTTCTTTTTGTATATCTATTCATGAGAAACTAAGAGTTTGCCTTCTCCAGCAGACTTTATGAGACATCTGAACTATATTAGATAAAAAAAAAATAAATAACTTCGGGAATAATAACTTCTAACCACTGTGTTTTGGCATTTGGCTTTAACTCTTTGAGAACTGGAAAGTTATAAGCATTATGAGACTGAATGGAAATATAATATATAAATGGTTCTTTTTTTTAATACTTGTAACAACTGAAAAGAGAAGGCAATCTCCTTGAAAGAATATAAGCACTTTGACATCATATCATATAGCATAAAATTAATATTCAGATACCACATTTTAAACATTTGAAACTATGTAAAATTTATATAATTGCATAAAAGCATAAGTTGATTTAAAAGACTACTCTTCTTTTAACTCAATTCTTTTTATCTCCATCTTATATAAACTTTTCACATTTAATAATATCAGAGGAAAAAACTTTTATTAATGAGAATGATTAGTTGATATGTATAAAATGTTTTGGCTGTCCAATATTCAATGTATTTTTTGACAATTCTTTTTATATAGGTCTTAGAAATGAAAAGAATTAGTAATATGGAAATGTTAATAATTGTGATCATTTGGTTTATTAATAAATTTTTTAAAAATAAATTTCTATTTTTGATATTTTGGCAAAATTTCTGATTTTATGTATCACTATATATTTTAACAAATATTAATAGATTTATTTAAATTAGAGATTCCCATCTTCAAAATGCATTTTAGTTTCAAAATTACCAAAATAGAAGTATGACAAAACTTTTGATCACTCTTTTCTGATAGTTTTTTTTAATGTGGTAATTAATAGTTTTGACAAAAAAAACCTTCTGTTTGTATTAGCCTTTTGTCTTTTCCTCAATTTTAATGGAAATTGGTCTGTTTCCAAGTTCTGCATTAATGCTCTGCCTCTGAGTTTTAAAAAATAAGGTTATTATAGAAGGTATAACTTAACCAACATTTTAAGAAACATTAAGAAACTATTAAAATAAAAATTAAGCTGTCAAAATTTGTACTGAATATAAAATTAAACCCAAGTATGGTTTATGAAAAATGTCCATAGATATTTATATCTTGAAGTTATTCAGATTTTCAAAGAAACAATCTAAGATGGGATGTGATTAAGAAAGTGATTAATAATGTATCAGAAATAAAGCACATATAGTAATCTTTAAAGTCAAATGTTACTCATTCATATTTGTTAGGACTGCTCAAATATTATGCCTTACCAAAAAAAATTTAAAAATGCTCCTATTTCACATTTTTTTTCTCTTAGAGGCCTAAAAAACCCCCAAATTATATGAAAACTCTATATTTGTAAGAAGATGGTTTTTTGCATAGTATAGATATATTAATATAATTTTCTTTGAACATGTATGATGTGGGAACATCACATTAAAGCAAATTAAGAACTTCAATGATAAACATTTATACACATTAAACCTTATTTTTCAAGCAGTGCAGGAATTTAAAAAATCCCCAATCATTGTTTACTGTCACATTGTCTATGAAATTCAGTACTATTTTAAAGATAGTTTAAAGATATTGAAATAATAGCTTTAGATAAAATACCAATGAATATTCAAATCAGTTAGATTTAACAATGCTCACATCAATCACATGGACAGAAAAAATAGCTCATTCAGTTATAAATGTTAGCAAATGAGTAGCCATTGATTTTGTCATAGAGCTTCTAAAGACCACAATTTTAAGCAGATTTATTTCAAAGATAAAAATATGTGGCAGTAAGTAAAGCATGTACAGTCAAAGAAAAATTTTATTACAACTTAAATAATGATATTACTGGGTAAATAATTCTAAAGAGAGCAAAAGTTACTACTTTGCATGAGAAATGAGCTAACAGAATGAATTATATTCTAGCTTCTGAGTGAAGATGTTTAAATAAAAATTTAACAAAAGCAATTTCTAGCTAATGCATACATTTCATTCTACAAATTACTAAATGTAGAAGAGAGATTTAATTTATTATAAAGGCAATAGAAGAGGACATTTTAAATTAGGTAAAAATCTTGTAAGTGCATTGTTTACTCATCTTTATGATTTAGTACTATTCATTCCCTCTATCATGATTTCAAAAAGTTAAATGATATTTGGTTTTTCTAGAACACAGGCAAATGAAGACTGTTCTGAGGATGATGATCTATAAATGTGGCAAAACTCATAGAAATGTTTACATCGATATTGCTTGCATATAAGCTCATATTTAAGTATGAAAACAAGGACATCTATCTTCAAAGTTAATAATGCCTAAATATGAATTTTGGATATATGAAAAATGAAGGCTCTTGTACCTTGAATTTTTCTTTATGATAATATATCATTTTGGAATAAAGACAGTTTTCCCTTCAATGAGGGCTAATGAGCTAGAGACTGGGCTAACTAAATAGGAATCCTGAAGTAGGTTGTTCTTCTTTTGTTATTTTGTAGAATACTCAGTTGCTCTGATTTATTATTTGAGTGGATAACTTATTATCTTAACCAAAAGTGAGTTTCTTATAACAAAATAGATATCCAGAGGTTAAAAATAATGGAAAAATATAGGTAAGCAAAGAGCTTTACTTGAAAGAAGAGTTTTCACTGAGTTTGATACCTTTCTAATTTACAACTCCAAGAAATTGTGTTGTTAATCTGTACTTCATATTCTAATTGAAAGTAGGAACCACTTCTTTATATCACATTTAAGAACTATCTTTCATACTCATCTGTCATGTAGTTTTCCTGTAATGCCTTTGTTATTCTTAAAGATGAATTAGGTATGTCTAAGGAGAGTGGAATTCTTCCTTGAGATTTTCCCTCTTAAATGAAACAAATCAAAAGTTCTCTTAATGATATAGAGATCTGGTACTGTAGTTAACCAGCATGGCATGGAAACTCAAGTGAGAACCTTTCTTTGTTTTGTTTAGAAAGAAACTTCTTTCAGTGGGAAAGTGCAAAAATATAATATAATGGAAGTGATTTGGTATCACTAAGAGATACACAAAACTTTGTATTTGCCAGATTTTTTTTGAAAGATGAACTTTATATTCTTTTGGTAGTGCTTTGCTACCCTTAGTAAATGAAAAATTTTCTTCATATTATTTTTGTTTCATTTTTAAAATTCAGTAATTTTGAATCAACATTGATTCAAAGGTAGACTTTAAAATATATTCTAAAATCCTAAAAAAGCAAATGCCAACCAACCAATTTTTGTTTTGAATTAAAAGCAAAGAACCCAAGATTTTTTTTTTTTTTTTTAAGTAGGCTCCATGCCTAACATGGAGCCCAACATGGGATTTGAACTCACAACCCTGAGATCACGACTTGAGCTGAGATCAAGTGTTGGACACTTGACCTACTGAGCCACCCAGGTGCCCCCCAAATTTTTCAATTAAGATGTAAACATCCTTTTTTAATACATTTATATAAATCCATCATTAACTTGAAATTCAAAGCTAATTATCAGAAGAAAGAGAATTAGAATTCTATTTTGATGACCTGTATCTTCGGATCTGTTGACCTTTTTATCCTGGAAGTGTTACATCCCATATAACATACAAGATTCATTTTTATCCTCTGAAATCTTTGAAATACCTGACTAATATTTTGTTTTTTAAGGAAACAATAAGAGGAAGTGGGCTTATTTATGCCTCTGCAACTTAAGATTTTTCCTTTCCTTTATTTCATCTAGTAATATGTTAGATCTAGGCATGAATAATTATCTCTTTCTCTTGTTATATGTATCAAGTTTGAAAGAATTTTATGCAACTATTGCAGGTTCATAATTATTATTATGTTTACTAACACCAGTGAATTGACCTGGGCAAGAAATGCTTCCAGAGTTGTTTTGAAAAAAGGCTAATGTTTCCTAACTGGAGGCAAATTTGAGGTAGTGAATCTATGCACGAACTGAAAAGTTTGCCCCTGGACAAGAAAAATCTGACTCCTAAAGAGAGATTGTCTTAAGAGAATTCTCCAAGTATTCTCCTCTCTTCTAGGGGAAGTGAGGGGTGTTCTATAAGAATTTGAGGTGCAAAATAAATTTCTTCCCATAAAGATTGCAAACCCAGTTCACACTGGACAAGACCTTATTAATTTATTTAATGTATTTTTATTCTATGGAAAGAGCTGGCCCTTAGTGACTTGGCTATCACAGGAAACATAGCATATAGGCTCCAATCTCTAAGTTTTAAGCTTAAGAGTTATTTTGAAGGTAAGGACAGTATAGCCAAGCCAAACTCATCTTTGCCATAAAAATCTTATGTGTGTAGGAGACACTTCACAGGTATTTGTTAAATTGAACTAAATAAAATTTATACTGTCTTTACTGACCATTATAAAGGTTGAAAGTTGCTGAAATGTTGATCATAAAAACCAAAGTTAGGTGATTCAGTGCCCGGTGTCCAAATAAGAGACTAATATCAATTTGACTCAGTGTATTCCTCTACCTTTTGGAGTCTTCATATAAAAAGCATCAGAATATTTTTGGATTGAACATGAAGTGATATGAGTCTTTTCTACTAAATGGAATCTTTAAGCTTGGAAAAACTAAGCTGATGATATTAAAAGAAGTGATATATTTCCTTCTAGTCTCTGTTATATGTACATGTACACCAACTATAAACTGATAATAGTTTTTGATTCTTAAAATACAAATTTTTAAAAATTAATAAATTTCCTTACCTAAAGCTATAGAAAAGGATCTTCATTATCCATTTTGAAATTACTTTCCAAAGCACTTAATTCCCAGTTAATAAAAAGCCGGAGTTCATTCCTTTTCTGTGAGTTCCAATGCTCCCATTTATGTGGTGGGGCCCAAAATACTAATGTATGAGTTCTGCAACATTCCCTTCTTCCCTCGTCTTCGGCCTCTTCTAAAGGAGAGTGGTAAGATTTTTTTTTAGATTTTCTATGCTCTTTTGTCAGTAGGGATCAGGGTAGAATGATAGAAGCTGAGAAGGGAAACGAGATGGGATGGAGGAATAAAGAGAGAAAAACAGAGAGGGTGAGGAAGGAAGTTTTAGAAAATTTAATGAAGGAACAGAAAAACTAAACCTAATGTTGGTGAAAATTTTGGAATAAGAGAATTAACTGAATGATTTATAAAGTAGAAATTCAGTAGGGAAAAGATATAAAAAACTGATTTTTTAAGCAGTATGGTTAAGATTAATTCTTCACCACCTCTTCAGAAGAACTTTTGTAAAGTCTTTGCTTTTCAAGAATTGAATTTGGATTTGTTTTCCCTTTGAGGACTAAGATAGGTCTTAGAACTGTAGTTAGAAGGCTGTTTAATTCAGGTGATAGCTGGATAGATTTTAAAGAGTAATGCAGAGTATTCAGGTATACAAATCTTTTTTTTTTTTATTATTATGGCATGCATAACTTTTTATCAACAGCTATAAGATAACTCAGTGCAAAAGTGCTGTAATTTTTTTATTCTTGTTAAGCCAAGAGCTTTGCAATTTCTGATTGCTTTTTTAATGACTTACATACCTAATCTCTCTTCTTGATTGTGCATTGTTTTTACATATTTTTCCCAAATATACCTTATACTATGGAATAATGAGTTGATTATAGACTGGAAAATGACCACCCAGGAAATAAAATGAAAATGGTTTCTTCAACTGTTTGATTTACAAAATCCAAAAAGCTCCTCAGTAGTATAGATTAGAAAATTTAAAATAAAGTAGGTACATGAATGTATATGCATATTGAAGTTATCAAAAATCATTACTGAAGGCTGTGATTTATGTAAGTTACTAATTTTCTTCCTAGAATTAAGGTCTATAGTTAAGCATTTTAAACTGTTAATTACTAAATATGTGCACTAG
Source organism: Lontra canadensis (assembly GCF_010015895.1). NCBI lineage: Eukaryota > Metazoa > Chordata > Mammalia > Carnivora > Mustelidae > Lontra > Lontra canadensis. Next base: position 9,230,422 of record NW_022631074.1, on the reverse strand, counting down.
TAAGTCTCAAAATATTTCACATAAAATTTCCAAATAAATTTGGCAATTTAACTGTTAGTATTTCTGGATCTTATAATATCCTTGGGATCAGGGGTCTGTGAATGGTAAGCAATTAAGAAGTAGATACCTTTGTTTTTTTTAATGTTTCTGCTTAATCATGCACAAATATTTCAACCATGTGCGCACACAACATCTCTGACCATGAGGAGGTTCAAAATTACACGTAAGATTATCATGTTTACAGTTCTGAAAAATATAAATGTAATTATAAAGAAATTTTAAAGAGCATTTGGGGTAAGGGATAAAGGGGAAAGGGAATTTTATAATACTGTAGAAAGGTATTAGGGAAGAAAAAAAGAAATATAAATTAATCAGATATAGAAAAAGATCTCTGTATTTTTTAAGAAAAAAATTCTTAACTTTGAACTTTAATCTTGCAAGTAGTGAATGCCCATCTCATAGAAGTTTAAATACTTTATAGAATTTATTTCAACAAAGTATACAGATGTTGCTGACAGAGTTCTATGGAAGACCATAATTATTCTATTCCTTATTTTTCTAAATACTTTTTTGTTGTATTATAAAAATAAATATATATGATTAATAAATTTAATCTGTTTTATATCTGTTCTTATTTAATATATATTTGAAGATAGGTAAATGTGGAAATTTTATATTTCCTCTACATGTAACCAGATTTGTGTAAATGTATCAAGCAAACTGCAGATAGTGTATGAATGATGCATGACCATGCATATGGTGGCTAGAAAACGTTGCTAGCTATTTCGGACACACGTACTTAAAAAGTGATGCATTTCTCACTTTTTTTCTTTTTTAGTATACTTTAAGGAATACTTTAAAGACTCTTCCTTCTAGCTCTATACAACTTTTTTTTTTTTTTTGAAATGAGAAAAAATTAAGCTGTGGTAGACAAAAGTCAGGAGATAAATCAGCAAAAGAATGTATGTGGAAGGCTCTAGTCTAATGGGACAATCAACAAACCTAAAAGAATAAAAGAAAGTGCGTCTCCTTTAATAGCAAGACAGCTGCTATTACAAAAAATGGTGATTTAGGCGGGAACTGGAGAAAGTGGGTTGGGCACCTTTACATCTTAAATTAACGAAAAACCGATTTATTAAATAAGCATCTTTAGACAGCCTGCTATTTTTAAAATCTCTCTCTCTCAACACATCTTCCCTACTCTTCCAAACTCAGCACAGGAGCCATTCTGTATTTTCACAGTCAACAGCTGATTTTACAATTGAACTTACTCATAAAGCAGCACTGTTTTGATAAACTGACTCAGCTTACTTCACTGAAAAATACATTTGCCTTTTTTTTGCAGCCTCTGAGACAATTATGACAACATACTCTAGCTGTGTTCACATTTTTATGTTATTGTGTTATGGGTCTAGGTTGACACACAATTTATATATGCTCATGTGTTAGGTCTGTTCATATCCTCTTTGGAACATGCAGTGGCATACCTGTCTCTTGAAAGGTTTGGAAAACAGCTCAGCATATTCATGTAATTTATACTTTAGGAACAAAATATAAAAATTCTTAAACTTGCAAAATGCACCAATAGTAGGCAGTCAGCTAGATATGTTTATTTTGGGGACCACCATATAGCTATCATAAAATTGTGTTTAAATTAATTACTCTTTTTACATTAAGTCTAAGGTGATAATCTTAGATCTTTTATTCAAAGCAATTCTACTGAAAATAACTAATTTTCTCAGTGCTTTGATAACTGCTTTTGCAAACTTGTGAACGTGAACCAAGGGAATAGACATGGTTTTATTTCATGCTTCACTCTATGAAACCCTTTCAAAAACTGGTCTCTTAACCTTTTTGGGGTGATCTTCATAAGGTTGGAGAGAAATATACTATAGTTAGCAAAACTTAGAAGGGAAAAGCCTCTAAACTACCACTTACTATGAAATATGTAGGACACTATAAAGTCAATTAAAAAAAAACAAACAAACCCAGCCTTAGAAGATTGAAAAGCACAGTATGTTTCTCCCTCTCCCTCTCTGATAACCTCCTCCTTAGTGCAGTCACACCTGACAAGAATTCACCAAATGACATCACTGGTTATTTCTGCAAATAATTCTAACGACATCAGGCATCAATAGTTAAATAAATATAATACAAATAAATATACATACAAATAAATAACAATATGATCCATAGAGTTGAATATAATTATCTAAAAATATTCATGTCAGTTTGGAAGCTACTTGATCACAAAACATGAAAGAAATGTCAACTATTTCTTTTTCATCTACCATCAAACTCTAAATACATCATTAAGGAAGCCACACCTGGGCAAATTCCTTTGGGTAAAGTTCGTGAACACTTTCCAAATACTGTTGTACAAAGTTACACATCCATGCTGAGTTATTTACCATTGTGTAGTGATAATCTGAGGTGGGCCGGGGTTTTATTTGCAGATTATTCAGAGAGGAGCTATGAGGCATAATTTTAAAATCTAGGTTGGAAGCATAAACAAAAGGTGCGTGCCCGTAGTCTGAACAGGAGACTGCAGTTTATGAAGTGATGTTTGGAGAATCAGAAGAGAGGGTAGTAGAGAGGATATCTTTCATTTTAGAAATGCTGAGGCACAAAACACAAGTGCTTGTAGTACTTTCATACATGAAATCCTTTCTCCTGTATATGCATCATTTGTAAACGTAAGGTCTGTATACTGCTGACTATCCGTCTCTGGTGTCCAATGAGTAGGACTCCAATTCTTCTAATATCACTGTGAGAGAGAAAAAGATGTAGAGATGGGGGTGGGAGGGGAGGAGAGAGAATATGAATATTTAGATCTGGTAAGTACAAGGAAATAGGAAATGAAGATTTACATATGGTAAGTGTGTTCCATGTCAGATTTGCTTATGAATTTAACAAAAATTATATAGCTGGTAAAATGAGAGTTTAAGCAGAGATACAGGTGAACAGTTACATTTTTCTTCTCCCTGGTGCCAGATAATGTATCAAGTCTACCTCAAATTTAAGGATACAAAGGAAAATTTCACATTCAGGTACCAGCGTAATGTTCAGACATTCCATAGACCTAAAGGGAATACCATTTTTAAAAGATTTATATATTTATTTTAGAGAGAGAGAGAGAGAGGAGGGGCAGAGGGAGAGAATCTCAGGGACCCTGCTGAGTGCGGAGCCCACCATGGGGCTCGATCTCATGACCCTGAGATCATGATGTGAGCCGAAATCAAGAGCTGGATGCTTAACCAACCAAGCCATCCAGGTGCCCCAGTTAACACTGTTGAAAATTTTTATCATTATCTAAATTGTACAAAATTGTAAAAAATTGTTGTAAAAATTTTCAACAGTGTTAGCAAAATAATATATAGGGTAGAAGATAGAATGTGGATTGTATCTGAGCCCTATGGTCATTAAATAATCTGAAAAAAATGTTCTTGTATTATGTTGAACTATATAAAGTTGCCATTACTGTTTCAAACTAATGGCAATTTCATATGATTCAACCAACTAGTTTTAGTATCTACCTCTTAAGCACATGTTTTATTGCACCTAGTCAAGGAATAAGAACATTTTACGGCACCCAGGCAAGGAATAATTTTTCAGACAATGGAAAAATGTCCAACTTGTATAATATAGATAAGGAGCTCTGAAATTACATGATGATAATGTATTACTGCAATTACTACATTTGATGAAGGTAATAGGAATTGATTATGCAAGATTAGTATATGTGAGTCATAAGTAATTTGCCTAGGTAAACTGTGCTGATGTAGTCTAGGATGTGAATTAGAGTAATATGCATTTCAGAAAGCATTTAAAAATTTTTAAAATAGCTATTTGAATTAAACATATTCTTCCAAAGGAAAATAGTTAAAAGTATAATGTCCAATTACCACTAGAATGATAATCAGAAATGGTGAGGAAAGATGTGGAAATGCCATATTAGCATTAGGAAATGTAGTTGAATCATGGTGTTTTGATCCGGTATTTGAATTTGTAACACCTTGATTGGACTGCTAAGCATAATAATAAACCCAGGACCACTTACTCAATGCTCATTCTTGAAATTAGGTCAAAAGTCGTAAACCCTGCTGCCATGAAGTTATTTTTATATTGCCCCATCTTTATAGAATCCAGCCATTCACCAACTGTGACAAACAAAGGATATTCCGGAACTTCACCAGGGGATTCTGGCATTCTACAAGAAAACAAATAAACAAACAAACAAAAAACCATGGAGACCATTTAAAAGTCAGAGACAGCAAAAAATACCCAAGTCCCTTTTTTTCCTTTTATAATATCCTTGCCTCTAATGTTTTCATACTCCATTAGAAAATAATCTCTGATTTTCCATTATATTCAAATCAGCCACTTTTATCTGGTCAGTTTCACTTATCACTTTGTCTTTTTCTGCTTTTTTGCTACTAACTAGGTTTTATACTAGATATAGCTTGAGAAAACCCACATCTTGTGAACTGCTATTTACTTTTTCCTCTTGCATAAAATTGTGTTTTCAAACCTGAGGAATAACCCAGTCCTCATCCCCAAAGAAAAGTTAGTAGCCATAAGGCTGTTTACTCTTACACTTTCTAACCTGTCACCAAATCCTTGCTCTTTTGCCTTTTTTACATTTGCTATGACAGTCCTTTCTCCTTTTCACAGTGAATTCATTGATCAAGCCTCCATTTATTTATTCTCAAACATTCAACAAGAATTTATTATTTATTAAAAAATAATCTCTGCCATTACAGAGCTCAGTGGCATGAATAAGATTTACATATATTCAAGCCTAGAGTAAAACAGTCCATAGCACAGATATAATATGGCACAAAACAAAGCAAAAATCAATGCAAGTTTGGGTTAACAAGAAAAGGGAATCCAGCATTAATGGATCTTAACGTAAGTGAAACAGACATCTGTATTTTTGTTTCTAATATCTAATGCAAAGGACATTGCAGTTGGGGATATTTTTGTAGTTTTTTTTTTTTTTTTTCTTTTTTGAGAGGCTGGGAGGCAGGGAAGGGGCAGAAGGGGAGAGAGAATCCTAAGCAGGCTCCACACCCAGCACAGAGCATGACATGGGACTCAATCTCACAACCCTGAGATCATGACCTAAGCCAAAATCAAGAATCAGACACTTAACAAACTGAGCTACAAACAGGAGTCCCATATTTTTGTACTTTTAATATAAAAATAATATAAAGGTATTATTTTGGAACGGCTAGCAAATGTGTGTGTATTCATACATAAATATATTCATTATATATGTGTATATATACATATATACACAGAATAGTTTTATATAAGCTAAAGATAGAATAAGCATGGAAGTAACCTTAGAAACTATAGTAAATTAACTAAGAATTATATATTTAACTGATTCTGACAATAAACTATATTATTCTCCTTCTAGAAATGCATGAAAATTGTTAAAAATATTTTATATGGTTTTATAAAATACCTGGCAGTAAAAGTGCTTTTATAAGCATTTTACTAGTCTTCTAGGGTAATATATACATCATTAAAAGTTATTAGGTCTAGATTTTATATTAAATAGTAGAGCAGTAACCTTTTTTTGTGATGGTATTTGAGTCAAATCAGTATTTTATAAGTAATGAAAAATATTCCCATTAAAAGTTAGAAGGTTAATCCAAATTTCATTTACTTTGCTTTTAATTTTTTATAAAATTAAAGAAGGAAAGAATCCATGGAGACTTAACTATATCCATAGTTTTAACATTCGTATTTGGAATATTTTATTATAATCATATTTACCATTCATATTTGAACTATTTCACTTTAACTAGAAACTGATAGTGTATGAACACTAGAATATGAACGACAGTATATGAACCACATGAAATAAGAAGAACCCCATTGTGAGACAGAATGGAGTATGCATGTTGTATAACTCTGGTATTGTTTTGTTAAAAAAATATGAGAATGGGAGTTAGGCTATAAGGTTAGTGCATAAGGTAAAACATAAAAACCTCTAATAATCAAAATTACCCATAAAAATCCTTTAAATTACCCTTAAATCATCAGGCCCTGTACATTGTACAACTCTTGAAGACTCTGAAAGAGGTCACTTGGAATTTTTTAGGACAGAGTCACCACTAAAGACCTCGAGCTCATTCTTTGGTTTTCCTTTGATTGTTATGTTGACTTCCCTTTTCCCAAACTGGGGTCTAGTTGAAGATGGGGATGAAGATGAAGAGAGATAATGAGGAAAAAATAGGGGTTTTGCTTTTAATATATAATTCAAATTTGCATAAATTAAATGCATGTATCTTGTGACTACATAGTGGTCCATATTGAGTCCGGTAATTCTTAACTGTCTGAGCCACCCAGGCACCCCAAGTCCAGTATTCTTAACAGTGACTTGTATCCTTTTTACTAGTACTCATTTCTGTTACTATATTTCCAATTTGGGAGGCTGATAAAAGCTACATGCTTTTTTTCTTATACAATAAATTGCAATGCTATTTTGATTGTGGGCCGATTCATTCAAATTAATATTGGAGTGATTCATGATTTGACCCTAATGAAGATTAGTTATGTCCAAAGATTGAAAACCTATCATAAATACTTTATTATTGCCATATTTGTTGCTTCCTAGAGATGTTCATATCAATAAGTATTATAAAACAAGCAAAATTCATATAAAATAAAAACTAATAAAGGTATCCACTGCAAACAGAGTTAAATAGGATTTTTTTTTTTAAAGATTTTTTTATTTATTGATTTGACAGAGAGAGATCACAAGTAGACAGAGAGGCAGGCAGAGAGAGAGAGAGGGAAGCAGGCTCCCTGCTGAGCAGAGAGCCCGATGCGGGACTCGATCCCAGGACCCTGAGATCATGACCTGAGCCGAAGGCAGCGGCTTAACCCACTGAGCCACCCAGGCACCCTTAAATAGGATTTTTAATTAGAGCATTTCTCCAAGTCTTCACTGTTCTAATGCACAATGTGAACATACAAGAAGATTAGCAATGGCATCTGCATTATTTTCCTAAATTATCTGACTAGTTTCTATAAAACATAGTTTAAGAAATGCTGCTATAGTAAATTTACTAAGTTTAAATATCAAAATGATCAGGGTACCCTTTTGCTTACTAACATAAAGCCACACATGCTAGGAAACTGAATGTCCTGTTTTAAAACAAGGTGGCTCCCATATCTTTTAATTACTTGTCAAAGAAGTTTGTTGAATGAACAAAATTAAAAGAATGTATTTAAGTGACTTTCCCTTCATATTCCCATGCCAGACTTGATGTACAGACAGTGTCAGGTGACTTCTACTTCCCTCTCCTGAGATAACTCTGGAATAACTCTCGAGCGTTCACAATTTCATATAATCCGTGAGTGGAAATGTAATTTGCTAATTTTATGTCCTTAGTATAGAAAGGTCATGGAAGGACATTCTGTATACTAAATGACTTAAGTGGTCTATTTCTCTGTTGAAAAGCATGCACTATTTGCTCCTAGAATGTTTCAATACCGTAATTCCCTTTCTCTCCACACATCTTTAGTAACCTAGTTACTCTTTGGCCTTTCTACCACTGCACTGGCAGGTGATTTAGTAAGGTCAGGATCCCCTCATCGTTCATAGCCACTGTGCAATAACTCTTCTTTCACCTTATCTTACAGCGAAGTTGAAAAATGCTGCTATTTTCCGGCTTTGAGGGCTGGGTACCATCACCCTCACATGTATTCTCTGGAATATTACCTAATAAACAATAAATGCCCTTTCTTATCAACCATGTACAATGATAAATTCAGTCTGCTATTTGCTGACCACATAGAAATTTCTGCTCTTTGGTGATTAGTGGGAGCTGCCCACCTGAGAAATGTCTTTATAGCAAAATCTGCAGCTCATGTTGAAAAAAAGTACATATTGTAGAACAGAAGGTCAGGGGTCTCCCACTTCCCTCAGAAAAATGAGGAAGGGGTAAAGTTAGGAAATTCTAAATGTATAAATGATGGTCAATTTAGATTAGAGAGAGGGCTGGAATATAGGTAGAATAGGTAATGACACAGTTTAAGGTTCAATAAATATATACTTGTAATACATCTAAGTATGTAAAAATGAGTAGCACTGATAGAGCCAATAATTTTTTACTCTAATGAGCCCTTTGAGTTCACAATAGTACTATTCTTTTTAATATTTATTTATTTATTTTAGAGAGAGAGGATGCCTGCAGGGGGTGGGGGGCAGAGAGAGAGAGAGAGAGAGAGGGAGAAAATCTCCAGCAAACTCCCCACTGAGTGCGGAGCCCCATGTGGGGCTTGATCCCAGGACCCTGAGATCATGACCTGAGCTGAAACCAAGAGTCAGATGCTTCACTGACAGAGCCACCTGGGTGACCCAGTACTAGTCTTTTAATTTAGAAAGTTTTTACATAGATAATCAATAGATATGGAAACTGCCAGTAAAAAGCAAGAAGGTTTTTATTTCCAAAAGTTTTCCATGTTTTATATTTATCATGCAAATATAATAATAATAGATTTATTAAAAATGATTCAAGAAAGGTTATACTTTGAGAAATACTATTGCATAGTAAGATCTTGTTTTAATATGAAACCATCACATGCTTAAAGGCTTTTCTCTTTTTATGACTCTAACATAACTTTTTCCCTCTAGCTGTTATACATGGTTAGGAGAACTGCACAGATTAGGCCCATTCTATTTTACATTGCCTTTATTTCAGTTATTTATTAATAATTTGCATGTTTCAGTAGTATTCATAAATATTAATCAAATGAGTATATAATGATCTTCATATTGATGCTTAATAATTTAATTCCCTGAAGTTAGGCTCCTATGGGGCTAGCAATATTCTTTTATTACAGATGACTACTCAATCTTACAGCATGTATCTTTTTGTTTCAGTTAAATTACTTCTTTGGGAAAAATCTGTAAGAGAAGACAGAAGAATTTTTTTAAAAGGTTAAGTTAAAATTCCCTGATGGCAGGGACCATATTTAACATATATTTCTATTTTCTGTAGGCCTTAGCACAATGCTGAAAGTTTTATAGAAATTTTAAATAAGTGATGATTTAGACTTGAGTATTCTGTATAGGAAAGTTCAGTCCATGACATAATGGCTGACTCATGATGAATGATCCATTTTGACTTAGTTCCCTTAAATTGAAGAGTAAGTACATATTGATGGTGCTTGCTTATCCCTGCCTGTGTGGGTTTCAGAGTGGAGAGAGAGGCAGCTATAGGTGGGGTGAGGTAGCCCAGGGTGAAGGGATCTAGAACAATAGCAACAGTGTTCAACTTATTCAATATCACCACTTTCACTTGCATTCCTGATCTCATAACTCAGGGATTACACTTCACACTATTTAGTTAATCCATACATAATATACAAATTATCTACCTAAACTTTGAAGGAAGAATTTATTTTATCAGATGAAAAAGAAAAGGTTGTCCTCTCTATAGTTAGGTGGGATAGCAAACTTGAACATAATCTTGAACATGAATTAAATTAATAAAAGAATTTTGATAATCTTTTAAAAATTTTAAGGTATAATTTTACTCAAAATGCTATAAAATCTAAAATGCATAGAATCATGCCTATATTTTGTGACTTTTATGCTTGTGGGCAGTATCTCATGGTTCCAAACCATCTGACTCTCCACAATGTTAAATAGGGAGAATGAATTATTTTTCACCAGCCTTTTATTTTCAGTAAGTCTTCAAGTGTTTTAAATTGATATGATTATTTAATTCCCATAATAAGGATGATAACTAGCAGAAAGTAAGAAGAAATGACAATTTTAAAATTTTAGATGTGTTTGAACACAGGAATAGACACAGAGTAGGAATATTATTGCTTAAAAGTCTCCCATAATTCTGAGTACCTCACTCATTGTCCCTATAGGCAGGGTGACAGATCACTGAACCTCAAGGAAAGCCTATTTTTGTGTGAAAATAATATAGGAACAGAAATGGATTCTTATCACATGTTAACTACAATTCATTGGCAGTGGTTCTCAAAATATGGTCTTAAAAAGGATGCTATGGCAGCATCTGGGCTCAGTGGGAAAGGGTGTTGTGATGATTAGTAATGTCTGCCATAACAAGGAAAAAGAAGGAAAGCATATATTTGCCAGCACTGGAAAAATTCAATCTATAAAATGCCTGAGGATGTAATTCTGGAACTGTGTCACTGCCATATTTTCCTTATTTCTCTATTTTGTTGTAGTTACTACCCCCCCCCCCAAGTAATGTTCAAGTGGCTGAACATTGTAGGAGGATGTTGAGGGGATATATTGGCTATGTGTTTGCTACTTATTCCCACGAATGAGGGCATATACTCTATCTCCCTGGATTTGCTTAGTAGAACATAAAATAACAGGCTGTGCTCCACTGCAAATTCTTTTTGGGATTTTAATATAACCCATCCAGGAAGTCTGATTAGTCCAGAGAAAATCTATGTGGAAATATAAAAAAAAATGTACTTTTCCTATAATCATATTTCTGAAACAGTGCCGTAATGGGAAGAACCTTGCCATTTTGCATGATTGTACACTGTGTGGTGGAAATAACAAGGACTTTGCAGTTGGTGGGCCTTGTTAAAATGTCTGATCCACTAATTACTTGCTTTACTCTTTGAGTTTCTCTTTCCTAATCTGAAGGATGGGGATAATAATAGGGAGGATTAAATGACCTTATAGATAAAAGTACCTAGTACAATAACTGAAACACAGTAGGCTTTCAACAAATGGCAATAAAAGTTATTATTGATGATATATATTGGAATTTTTATCAGTATTAGTATTGGTATTAACATCAGTATTATCATTAGCTTGTGCCGAGAGTTCATGTGAATTAAGTATAGATTATCTAACAGGTAGAAGTTTCTTATTTCCTGATTAATATTTAATATTCTGTCTTCCTTCCACAGAGTTTTGATAATCAATCAATTACAACACCGATTTTGGCTAGCCATTCATTTCTCTCTCATGGGAAATATCATTAAAACTTCTAGTTATAGAAATTAGAACAAGTCGTCTGTGACCTGGTATAAATAACCAGGCATTATGTGTAGCCTAGACAGCATTGAGCAAGACCTTCTCAAAATCAGTGGAAAAATTCATATCCAATTGTTGAAAGTTCCTGTCCTCAGAAGACAGCATTAGAGGTGCTTTATGAATTGGATGGAGGAGGTAGTACCATTTAGTCTTATAACGTTTACTTGTGGTTTTCTAAAGCAGAGGGGTTCTTAATTATGATACTGGTTTGAACTTTTCCCTATCCTCATGATTCACACATTATTGGTACCCAAGTAGTTGGAAGTTTAACAATAGATTTATGTGTACTAAGGAAAGTGGTGGTTCCAGTTCCTAAAAGCTAAAATGTTTTAAGATCCTTAACTGTGGCCCCACGGGTCGTGAGACTATTCTTAAGTGTCTTGGCCTGGGCAAAGCATGATTTCTGAAGCAGGTGACTACCATGGACTGTCCTTCTGGTCAACTGCTGTCCATCCCTGGATGCCCCTTTTTAAGCTGATATCATCAAAGAGCCCATAATCTGTAAAAAAGTTTTTGTCAGTGCTGGGGATCTACAGCAGAGACTAGAGAAAAGTATTATTTTCCCATTACACGGTCACACTGGTCCAAAAGGCACTGGCCAGCTGACTTCAACCTCGTGCTTCAGTGTGTGGAGGAATCAGGAGTGAGAGTTGAAGAGGTTGGAGAATAAATGTGTAGAATAACGTGGGTGGGGTGTGGAAGGTCAGGCCGGGCAAAGGAACACTCATATAGTCATTAATCTACTTTACACTATTAAACCACTGGACCTCAGATGTGACCCTGGGAACCATGGGGATATGCTTGACTTGGGACTGAGAGTAGCTATAGCATTTATCATGAGGGCCAGAGGAAAGGGAGTGAGCAGTGTTTCGAAGGTCATGGCCAGGTCCTGCTCCTGATGTCATTCTCCATATAGACTTGGCTTCAAAGTGGGCCTTTTCGCCCAGGGGCTGTACACCATGTGACAGTTACAAATACTTTAAAAAGGAGGTTATAAGGCAACATTGTTGAATGAATAAAAGTGAAGGTAGTTCAAAATTCACATTTATGAAAGGATGACTACCTGTATTAACAAGGTACTTCTGCAAATTATTTTTTTTTAAAGATTTTATTTATTTATTTGAGAGAGAATGAGTGAGAGAGAGCATGAGAGAGGAGAAGGTCAGAGGGAGAAGCAGACTCCCCAAGGAGCTGGGAGCCGGATGCGGGACTCGATCCTGGAAGTCAGTGATCATGACCTGAGCCGAAGGCAGTCGCTCACCAACTGAGCCACCCAGGCGCCCCTGCAAATTATTTTTTAAATCAATTAGATTTAAAATGATACTTATAATATTGCTATGTTCCCTTATACATCCACATACTTTCTTGAGTAAGAGAGAAGAACTGAACAGAGCTCTGAATATTCCCACGGGAGTGCGCCAGGCCCAAGAATATCAGCATTATTCAGAACAGCTGCTCCAATGAAAGCTTTCCCTGACCAACAGTTTTTTTTTTCTTTTTTTTTTTTTTTTTTTCCTATTGGGTGTTCTGTCTTTTGAGAGGAGAAATTGCAGATATAAGATTTATAACATTTCCAATATGCTAGTATAAAATTGTTGAGCTGTGGGTTTCACAGCTTTCCTCATTCCCCCTTTGTTGCCTTAATTTCTTCCCTTCTTACTATTCTGTCAAGAGAAAGGATAAAAGATTCTCAGGTGAATTGTTGAGAAAAAAGCAATTAGAGTGGAATAAAAACCATGGGGACCTAGTGGATGAGAGAGTTATGTCAGTACAGAAGCGTGAGGGAATCCCAGGAAGCTGGAGAGACTCCAGAGTCTAATAAGAGTACAGGTGAGTTTAATCAGAGTTGCTGTGGATTACACAGTTAAACTCCTTTACCTGCTTGAGAGATAAATGGGCGGAGGGATTGAAATTCTACTCCCTGTCATGTTCCTTTAATCCAGCATGGCACTGAGACAGATGACTGGGCTTTGGGAGTTGGGGGACGGACAGTGCCACAGTTTTATAAGCATAAAACAAACCACAAATCCTTTAGCTAAATTGCTATCCTTCATACCATGTCTCTTCTTTTTATTTTTTTAAAAGATTTTGTTTATTTATTTGAGAGAGAGAATGAGAGAGAGAGAGAGAGAAACAGAGAGAAAGCATGAAAAGAGAGAGGGTCAGAGGAGGAAGCAGACTCCCTGCCAAGCAGGGAGCCTGATGCAGGACTTGACCCCGGAACTCCAGGATCATGACCTGAGCCAAAAGTAGTTTCTTAACCAACCGAGCTACCCAGGTGCCCTATCTTTTTCCTTTAAACAGTCTCGGTTCTCTGGAATCAGGGACAGGGTGGATGGATAGCATCGGAGGTGAAGGGATTGACAGGGGTAACCTGCTCAGGCTGCTGTGAAAATAAGAGTGGTGATAACAGTTCAGGCACGTGTACCTGTAGAACTCTGTTTTTCTTTGTTTCTCCAAGAAAAGTGTATTAAAGGCAGAAAACACTAGCATATAGATCTTTGTCTATATGTCCTTACTAAGAAGCCTGTCTCTGAAGGGAAAGAGAAGTAGTTAAAGAAAATGTTTGTTCTTTTTGTTTTGTTTTGTTTTCCTGAAGAATGGGCAAGGACAGCAAATCAGTCACAGAAACTTCCATTTGGTTTCCCGGATATCAGACTTCAGAATCAAATCAAACTGCCAACTTTATGTAAAGTACCCAACTCTCACCCGCGTGTGGCAGTACCATCACCGACTTGCCATCTGCTGGCCTGTCCACAGGATGGCTGCTCATCCCGTTAAACCCTTTAAACCCTACACCTCTGGCCCCATGACACAAGTCCTCATACTGACTTTACCTCTGGATCATTTTGACTTTTTGGCATTTTCTCATCTAAGAGTTTTCATCAGGGTTTTCCAGCTATGATAAACATTCATAGTCTCGAAAAAGCAGGGAAGAAATTGTTGTACCTGCTTTTCTTCAAAAAAAAAAAAAAAAAAAAAAGGCTCTTACCTGCCTGCTTCTACTGCCATAGAACAGTTAGAGAGCTCTGTTGATGGGCACTGGCTGTGGGGTCCGTTAACCCTATACCACAATGAGAGGCATGGATTAAATGAGTTCAGTTTATAGAAAACCATTAACACACACTCACTGCATTAGCTCTTTCATTTCAATGTCAATGCATGCCCATTCTTCAGGAAAACAAAACAAAACAAAAAGAACAAACATTTTCTTTAACTACTTCTCTTTCCCTTCAGAGACAGGCTTCTTAGTACTTTATATTGCTTTTCTCTCTGACCTCATATTTACTCCTGCTCCATTGCCAGCTGTCTTACACACTTTTATTCAAATGCTCTTGCTAAGGCTGCCCATAGATACCTGACTACTTTGCTGCTAAGTTCAAAGGACCCATTTCACTTTTTATCTTGCTGAAGCTCTTGTGAAATCTTGGACATTACACTCCTTGGAACGCTCCCCATTTTTTGCTTCTATGTCACTATCCTTTCCCAGCTTTAGTTATTACCAGTCTGGCACTGAGACAGATGACTTCTTCTTTCTTGGTCTCCTTTGGGTACTCTCCCTCAGCTCATTTCTTAAATCTTGGTGTTCCAGAGAACACCCCTCCTTCCTTCCCTCTGTTAATTTTCATACCTTATAGTCTCCATGGGTCATCTCAACTATGCATGAATCTTCAGTTATAGTCTCTATGTTGATGATCTTCAAATCTTCAGCCCAGATCTTTCCCCCTGAGGTTCAACCTACAAATATAACTGCCTATTGGACAACTCCACCTACCTACCCCACAGGCATCTTCAATTCAGTTTACTTGATATGGTTTCATTTCTATTGCAAAACCATATCTTCCTTCTCTCTCTTAGTGGTAATATTATTGGCCGGCTTGTCTAAGAAGGTAACTTGATAGAATCCTTGACTCTTTTCTCTCCCCACCCCTCCTATATTCAATCAATTACCAAGACACATTGTTCTCCTTGCCTGAGAGCAAATCCATCCTCTTATCTCCCAACCCCAAACTTACTCCCATTTCATGAATTAGACCCTAATCTTTTCTGGCTTGGGTTTCAAACATATAACTGTCTGTTTCTAGTCTTGTTCCTTATTTTGCACTTAGTCTAAATCAGCTCTAGAGTGATCTTTTAGAAACGCAAATGTGATTATGCTATTCTCTTGCTTAAAATCCTTCACTAAGTGTCCTTTTATGATAAAATCCTAGGTCACTCCCCCAACCAAACCACCCCCACCCCCACCCCAGCCCTTTACTGCTTCTTCTGTTGGACTGCTTTAGGGAAGATGGGCTAGAGTAATAGTTTAATCTCTAGCTATTTCATGCTTGGTTTCACTTTACTGAGGCTGCCAATTAGTGATTTAGAGGTGAACTCTTATGTGCTCTGCAGTGAACTGAGGCCTGCTTAAGTAGTCCTTGAAGAGCCTTTGGCCTTATTATCACAAAAAGCCTGCACTGACTTGAACCTATGACCTCAAGATGAACATCTATATATTCCGTTGGCCGTCCCCTGAGTTAGAAGAGTGAGCTTTGGAAACACTTTTGTTATTTCTAAGTCCAGTTTGGCCTAAATACATATATTCTCAATTCGATAATATTTTAAATGTAATCTTTTCAGAAATAAGTGTTTCTTTCCTTCTACTCTCCCCTTCTTATAATTGCTTTTTAGAGAGAGGTGAGTAGATCTTCTCAACTCTACTGACTTTTATAAAATGGCATATGAGTGCCTTCATTTTCTTGTCTTGTCATCTGTCTTTCTCTGGTTTTAGAAATGGAAAGTAACAACAGCTGGGTGTGATCATGTCAGCAGGAAACATCCTCACTCCTTGCCTATTCACAAATTGCCCCTGTCTTGCTTGCTGTTTCAAACAGAGGCACAGAACATAAAATGGACAAGAAAATTAAAGAACCTGTGGATACAAATTCTACTTACAGAGATAAGGCAGGATCAATAAATAAAAAAAGGATACACAAATACCAAAGACCCCCACAAGAAAAAAAAATATAACAAAAGTAACTCAGAAAAATTAGATACGGAGAGAACAAAAGGAGACACTGTTTTCTTAAGACAAAAAAAAACCAAAAAAAAAAAAAAAAAACCCAAAACAAAACATTTAGAAATGTTGTTTTTTTCACAGCTGGTAAATAAAATATGGTTTGTATAAAATATTCTAAAAGGTCGACAACTAGACAGTTATCATGGTAAACTTTCTCCTCTCTACCTGTTAGTCTTGTCTATAGCCTGAAAGAAATGACTGTCAAAGGGAAGAAAATCAACACTATGCATCTTACACAAGGATATCCTCCACCAGGGTGTGAAGGGCACTGGGATTGCGGATCAGTTTGTCCAGGAAGCTGACAATGTCAGTAAATTTCGGTCTGTGATTTCTCTCCTTCTGCCAACAATGGAGCATCAGCTGGTGTAGAGACGCTGGACAGCCCATGGGAGCTGGAAGTCTATAGCCTTCTTCAATGGACAGAATGACCTAAATGCAAACACACACAGGTTAGTCTCTTACTTTTTGGGACAAATAACACGACATATGCTAAGTTATAATTCTTTTTTATTCAGGAAGTAGAAACAAAAATATTGGTAAACATGAAAACTTGTGGGTACAAGCAGCCCAAACAAAGATAAATACAAAAGTTGCAAGTATCTACATTAATATCTGCTGATGTCTCTTTGAGGAAAATGTTTTTAAACATGTGGTATTCAGAAGGGAGGTTAAACTTCATCACAATTTCGAGAAATAGTTCCTGTGTGATTTAGCTGGAATGTCTCAAACCCAATTAGGACATCAGAAAGTCAGCATAAGATTGATGTGTTTGGTGCAAACCACATGTGACAAATGTGTTAAGTAAAATTGTATCTCTGTTGAAGCACTGAACTCCTGAGTCATTTTTTATCCTTTTATAATAATGTCACTGTTTATTCTTTTGCTGGTTATCATTCCTTCTTTCTTCTTTATTGCTTATTTAATTTCTCTTTGCTTACTTCTGCCTTTCCCTTAGTCTGACACCAACATGATTATGAAGTTCTCTCTGAACTTCTAAGGTCATTCAACCCTTGAAATGCTCTCAGTGGCTAGCTTAAGACTACAGAGCAACAGGATCATTCAAGCCTGAGTGTCCTCAGGGCCAGCGCTCTCCAATAGAACTTTTTTTCTCTCTGTCCAACATGATAGAAACTAGTCACGTGTGGTTGTTGAGTGGTTGAAATGTGGCTAAGAAGACTGAGGAATTGAGCTTTGTGTTTTAGTTCATTTTAATTCATTAAAGTTTAAATTTAAGTAGCCCCATGTGGCTAGAGGCTACTATATGGGAAAGGGAGGTTCTAGGGAAAGGAATCTCTATAAGAAGCCGAAGTTAAGAACAACAATGTGATGACAATAAGGTAGTTTCTTTTGTTTTGCTTTTTTGAACTCAAGAAATCAAATATAAGATAAAGCAGGATTGTCATCTATTTTGTATATGGCCCACCTGGGAATCTCCTAATAATATATTATATATGTTATATATAATATAATTATAATATAATTGACTTGGAATTTATATAGCTTATTATTTTATGTGTACAAAGTATTCCTGTGGCCCTTTATCTTTTTTTTTTTTTTTTAGATTTTATTGATTTATTTTACAGAGAGAGAGAGAGAGACAGAGAGAGCAAGAGTGGGGAGGAAGCAGAGGGAGGGGGGAAGAGAATCTGAAGAAGACCCGTGCTGAGTGTGGAGCCCTACATGAAGCTCAAACTCACGACTTCGATATCACGACCTGAAACCAAAAGTCAGGTGCTTAACCAACTGAGCCACCTAGGCACCCCATTATGCAACCCTTTATTCTTATATCATCTCTGGAAGAAAGAAAAAGGAAAGGGTCCATCCCCCATTTTTGAGATGGGAAGCTGAGGAACAGACTGATAGTTAAAGGCAGGCACATCTCAACTTCATCCCTGCCTTCATCAACAATAGATACAAAAATGCAAGTGCTGAGATTGTTAACCTGAGACCTCTCTTTATGGTAGCATCAGCTACACACTTTTTGTAATTTGTAAAAACACATCTTAATTTCTTTTTTAATTTACACTGTTGACAGGACTCTGAAATGTCCATAATTCATGCTAGAAGCAGTTTGCAAAAAGGAGCAATAATATGCCTGTAAGAACCTCTTAACTGCTAAGCTTTAGCTTTTTGGTACTATGCAATTTCTCATAATCCCATCAGTGTCTTTGTGACCAGAACACTTTAACCTGTCAGGATACTAGCATTTTTGTATTCATTTTATCCCATTATTGAACAAGATTTTTTTCTTATCTGTTTTCTGATTATGTTTGTTATCAACTAAGCTTGGATTTTAAGACCTTTTGTGACACATTTTACTAAAATAAGATATGTGTAAAATGCTTGTATAGCCTCAAAACTACTGTGGATAGTTCTGAAAAGTAGCTAAGAAAAATAGGACAGAATTCCATTACAAAAAGACTTTAAAATCCCACCCTAGGAGAGCACTCTAGTTGATTTACCACAGTTACCTAATTATAAGTGCATAGAATAAAATAGATGACAATTGAGGTTGTATTTTGAGAAAAAAATATTAGCTACTTATTGAGTATCTATCAGGTGCTACATGATTTGCATCTTTTTCTTCACTGTGTAAAATAACTCAATCCAATAGTTGTTATTATCTCTATTCTTTTTTTTTTTTTAAATTGGAGCCTAATGTGGGACTTGAACTCATGACCCTGAGAGCAAGATCAAGCTGAGATCAAGAGTTGGATGCTTAATGGACAGAGCTCCCAAGGTGCCCTTTATTGTCTTATTCTTAAGTGAAAAAATTTAGACCTAGGGTGATTAGGAAAATTGCCCAAATTCACACAGCATAGGTGGTAGAGCTAACATTTAAACTGAGTTCCATTAGCTTCCAAACTTTTTTCTCTGACCACTCCCCAGAAATGCTTTTTAGTTCTCACGATAAATCCTCCTTTCCAATTTTATATCAATTAACAGGATTTTAGGAGTGATTTCCATGTTACCTTTTGTAATAGCATTTGATTTCATTGTTTTTCTTTGGATCTCAACTTTATATTCTGTGTAAATCAAACATGTATTTACTTCATAGTTTGCAAAATGTTATCTTAGCCTGAACAGAGTGATTTCTGAATGCTGCGAGTCTTGTACACATTTCTATTATTGCATCTATTACATTGCATTGTAATAGATGCAATAATAGAATACTATTTATCTGCTTTTCCACTAGGGCTATACATACTTGAAAGCAGGAATTATGCCTGTAGATTTTACATTCTTATCATTTAGTATGGTGCCTAACACGTTAATAAATGTTATGGAAAAAAATCAAAGCTATTAGAAGAAATTTTTGAATTTATTTTGATAGAGCAGCAAATTCTTAGAAAACCTGAAGTTTTAAACTACCCAAGAAGCATTCAAAGTATGAGCATGGCAGCATTTGGAATTCCCCTCCGAAGGAAGGAAGTGTTAATCAAAGATTGGCGCTTTGAGCAGCATTCTCCAAGTGATCTCATGATCTCACTTTGGTTTGCTTGGACAATAAGCCAGTGAGACCAGGGTTTGCTATTCCCCAAGAGAGAAGGACTGGACTCAAACTCAGCTTTCTGTGAGACTGGTGGCTTCTTCCTCCTGTCTAGAGGGGTTACTATTTCCCAGTGTCTTCATGGTCCTTTGCTGACTTTCCTAGACAACTGTGGTAAATAATTAATGTCCAGTGCAGACTGCTTAGTGCCAAGTGGGTTGTTCATAATCTCTTTTGACGAATTGCTCTCATAATTGTCTGTAAAAGAAGAGTGTGGATCCTTGTCTGGAACCTTTACCCATAATGAGTTCAGCAATGTTGCTGGCCCCAGGATGCTTTTCTGTGGGGACAGTGGCCTTTTCTTCTGGTTGAACTCTGACTTTTACATTTCCTTAATTCTTTAACTTGTGACTTTGTAAAATTTGTGGAGCCCAGTATCATGTCAATTGTCATACATAAAGTGTCCTTGTAGGATAATAGTAACAACAGTAACAACCCTGACAATAACAGCTAACTGTTAATGAGAGCTTTCGGATACTTCCAGGTACCAGTTCTAAATGATTTACTTGTATCAACTCTTTCAGTCCTCATAAAAACCCGTGAGGTAGGTACTATCACTTTCCCTACCTTACAGAAAAGGAATGTAAATAGAGAGAGGTTTAACTTGCCCAAGATTGTACCCTTAAAAGTCCTGGCTTCAAGGGAGCCAAAGGAAGAGATTTAAGCGATGTGATCCACAAAAAAGGTTAAAAGACAACTTCCTAAAGGATTTTTAAATTTATTCATCCAAAGAGATATGTATTAACCATTTAACATGTACTATTGAGCATGCTATGTATAAGAGGTAACAAATGGGTAAGAAACATCTGTCTTTAGGAAACATATAATCTAGTGAAGAAGACTGGGGAGTTTGAATACAGTAAGTGCCAAGTAGAACAGGGAGTTATGGGAGCATGTGAAGAACTGCCTAACCTAGACGTGGTTCTCAGAGGAGGTGAAGTGGATCTTACAGAAGTGTAGAAGGTAGCAGGGTCAACCGGATAGGTTGAAGGTAGACTATGGGACCTGCTCAGGGAATGAAAGTAGATTTGTGCAGCTAGAAGAGAGACTTCAAAGAGAGGGATGGCACGATTTGAGGTTGGGAGGTTAAGTAAAAATAATAGTTCTTAGGATCATGAATGATTTTGTATGCTACGAGTGACTTTTTTCAAAGGGAAAAGGGTTTTAGCAAGTAAATGACATTAGATTTGCCTTTGGGAAGCTCACACTGGCTTCAGTGTGGAGAGCACACTGGAAGGAATGGGAGGTCAGGAAGGAGGTTTGCAGTGATCCAGGCAAGAGATCCCAATGGTCTTATTGGAGGCAACGACTGTGGCATACAGGAAGTGGGCTGATTGGACAGGAACATAGGATAGGGTTAAGGTTAGACATGGCAGGACAGGTTTTTGGGTTGGTCTCCTAGTAAAGACAGAGACCACAGGAGAAGAAACAATTTTGGGGCCGGAGTGATGACAAGTTCAATTTCCTCTGAGCTTTCTGGTTTCAGATTCAAATAACATATTAACTTTGAGAGCTTATTATGTGCCACACTCTGGCTTAGCTCACTTTATTTAGGTCTCAGATTACCTTATTATGTGATATGGTTATGCATATTTTATAGGTAAGAAAGCTGAAGCTCAAACTGATAAATAGATTGGGTCAGTATTGCATAGCTAATAATTCCCTGAAAAAAGAACTGATATTATCATCTTGATAGCCTCTGGATCATGGTAGTGGTAGTGAACGTCTGTCCTGAGCCTTGAGCCAGATCCCTGACTTTGTGCCAGAATTAGATCTTGAGCCTCTCTCCCCATTCTGTACACTCCATGCTGCCCCACCTACCTGCGTGTGCTGGCCACAGCCGCAGCTCATGCTCTGCCTTCTCTGTGGGTTTTTTAGATCTATCACTTTCAGTAGATCTTTCTGAGGTTGTCAAGCAGACACCTTAGATTTATTTTGTTCAAAACTCACCCCATTCCTCCTTTGGGATTCCTGTCCCTTGCAAAGAGTACCACTGTTCTTCAGTGACTCAACACAGAGATCAAGGAGTCATTTGGGACTCTCTCTTCCCTGATGCTCAAAAGCACCTGAATTCGTGCTAATTCTACTACCTTCATATATTTTAAATCCGCTCCATTTTGAATTCTCCCTCCACATGATTTCTTTCCCAGTTTGCTAACAGCCTCCTAACTAGTCTACTCCTCTTGCTTTCCCTTCTCCATTCATCTCCCACAGTGCAGCGGAAGCAATCCTGAGGTGGTACTGTGATCCCATTTCTCTCACGTCTGAAATTCTGTGGCAGCTCACCTGGAGCCTGGCTCTTGGTCCTCACCTCTGTCTGGGTCCAGGCCTTTGCTCTGGCCATTCCAAAACACTTGTGTTCTTTCAGCTGGGCGATCTGGACCCCTCAAGGGCAGCAACTGTTTCTTTTGCCCATAGGTTCCCAGCATCTAGCACAATGCCTTGTCAAGTAAAAAAATAGAGCTTCAGTGATCACATATGTGATCTATGAAAGCTGTATTTTATGGGCAGCTTGAGAAAACCTATATTAACCTTTATCTTCATAAACATGTCTTTGGTGAGCAGCTTTGTTTTATAGGTATTTTCTGATTCCTTAGTTAAGGGCTCACGAGGAGCTAGAAGCATATGGGATGCTTTGTCTAAAAGACTAATTGAGGTTTGTTGTTTTAGGATATGAAAGGGTGATAATTAACTACAGAGAATTTTGTAACAGTTTGTGATAGGTATAGGCTGTCATCCTTTGAAAAGAGTTATACAAGGTTAAACCCTTATTTAAAAATGCAAGAAGAAAATTAAGATAAAGTGAAAAAATATGAAAATGACTGCAGTAATAATTTCCATGCAGAGGTAGAAGGAATTAGATTCTGTCAGAATTTATTATCTAAAACCTGGCTGGTTATTCCAAATAGACCGTACTGGTTCCTTGTCATTGACACCGCAATTTTTAGCAGCCTAGAATGAACATAAGGCTCAGTTGGGGCACGTAGCAGACTGTTCTGCTCTTGCTGAATCTGATGAGTTTTCCAATTGTGTTGACAGTTTCTGAATCAAAGCGGGCAATGTGCACCTTTTATTAAGCCAGGCAAACAAGAAGTAGACAGTCAATATGAAGACGCTGAGACATCCCTGAACAATACCATTGAACAAGGACTGCTTGGGCTGTGCAGGGAATTACATTTTTATGTTATAAGGCTGCTAAGTATCTCCAAAAAGAAGCACATTGAATTTAGTTATTCATACTTTCTTTTAAAAGAAACTGTCTCAAAATTTTAGTCTACCAAAATGTACATTAGTAAATGGAATGTGAAATGATTTTATTTTTATCTTGCCTCTAAATATTCATCATGGCTTTGTGGAAAACCTATAGTCTTAGGTAGAATGAGGATAGTGAAGCAAAGGGTCCCAATATACACTTCCTTTTTGGGGTAATGATTACTTATATTTATTAGGATATTTGATTTTTAATGCAATAATACTGAAAACTCTGGTAATCTCTTTTCCTGATATGCAACATAAAGATTGTGTCTACATGGGAGAGGGGGGAAAAAGGAAGGAAAGATGTAGTTATAAGTAAATAACATTTGTAATCTTATACTGATTTTCTTATTCAAAATTTTTCCACATCCAGGATTTAAAATTCAGTGAAAGGCAATCAAGACCCAAATGAAATTCAGTGTATGATAAGAAAAAAGGATATGGGGTAGTGAAAAAAATAAGGTGCAGATAGAAAACATTTTTTCAGAGGCTCATTTGTAATTTGTAGATCATTAGGGCATGGAAACCTAAGATTTCCTTTTCAACTTTAAGATAAAAAATTCCTTGAAAGTCTACATTTAGGGCAGTTCCCAAACCTCACTTTTTGGAACTCACTATAGAATGTCAAGGACTTTTTCAAATGAAGAGTGGTTGTCTACAGGAGGTTACTATCTTTGAGACTGTTGAATGAGTGGACACAATGAGGAACAATATGAAATGTAGGACTCTCAGAGGTTAAAGGTTCTTGGTAAGATTTGCCATTTGGGGAATTATTTACCCCTAATGGTTGAAAGTCACACCTGTTGTGACAAATAACTAACATTATGTAATGATGTTTCAGCTTGTAAGTCATGCAAAGAGCATTAGCAAAGCAATCCCCTGTACTGCATCGAAGTCCTAAACTGTTTGGGCAAGCCTCTATGTCCTCATTAACGAAGAAAAGACAACTGGATTCAATGCTTGCAATTGTACTATTTAGCTCAAAAAGCTGGAGTCACTGAAACTGAGGTCTTTATCTGCAGGGCCTTTGTAACCTCTCTACATCCTGAGGTTCTGTAACCTCCAGATCTAGATTTGGCCTTCACAGAATAGGACTGTTTCCCACAGAATTCCAAATGCAGAGAGACCAGACCCCAGACAGGGCTAGAGACTATCCTGGCAAGCTAAGACATATGGAAATCAAGTTTATGAGTACAAAGAAAAGGGGGCTCTTAAAATGTCCTCTTTGTAAATGCTCCAAAGAGAACAAAAGATGGAATAAAAATTTTAAGAGCTAAAGATAAATATATATATATATTTATAAATATAAATATAATTTCAATATGTAAATATATCAAATGTATAATTAAGTTTTTATGAAAACATTATTAAATTTTTTATGAAAACATTACTGGCATGTATACATTTTTATGAAAACATTACTGGCATGTATACATTTTCTAGCTCTGTGGTCATTTAATTACAAAAAAGTTTCCCTTGAAAATTACCCTGTGGTAGTAGCATACTGGTTATTGGTTTCCTCTACTTGGAACTTTACTATCTGAATTATTTACAATGGTGATTGATTGCCTTTCATAATATTCTCTATTACTCTTGACTCTAGCAGACGTGCATCATGCTAGTATAATTAGTATATATTTAATTAAAATGCTGCTATTGCCTACATACTGATAGTAGCAGTTCTTGAAAAATTGTGCAAAGGAAGGCCATTTTGGCAATTGCTTTGGTATAGTACGTATTCAAATAAATGCAAAAATTCCCTCAGTTAATATGGGAAGGTTGAAATAATGGGAATGGGCCTTTAGCAATTTCCTGTATCTTTCTTACACAGATCATTACACAAAGACCATTACATAATAAAGAAGAGTTTGGAAAATCTAATCAGAGACAAAAATTGGAAATGACTGGACTCTCTGAGTCATAAAATCATACTGCATTTCTAGGTAAGTGAATTCTACCCATCCACTATTCTTGGCTGAAATACTGACCTATAATTGTAAAGGTTATAGAATTATGAGGACAAACAAGAAATAGGGTAAAAGGTTATTTTCTTCCTTTATAAATTTTTGAAAAAAGAAATCAATTTCAATAAGGTCAAAAGGTTCCTTTCAACTGCATGACCTATAAAAAGAAAACCCTGAAGATAAACTCTAATTTTTTTCTTCATGTAAGCTTCAGAAAGCAATCTAAAGCAAAACTTACTATTCTATAAAAGCTTTCGAAAACTAAGGAGCATAAACCCCTCAGAAAGACTGAGGCAGCATTATGTTTCCTAGTAAGCCTCAAACAAGATATTCTCTAATGCTGGCTCTCTTTTTGGAAAAATGAACTAGCTTGGTAGCATATACCTAAGTGATATCATACCCATGAGACATTTGGGTTTCAAATTGCTTCAAGTTTTTTTTTTTTTTTTGTGTGTGTGTGTGTTTTTGTTCTTGTCTTTGTTGTTTTGTTTTGTTTTAAAACAGCATCATGTCAAGGAAAAAACAAAACAAAACAAAACAAAACCCAAGACTCTGGATTTGTGTTCAGATCATTAGATCAAGCCAAGTTGCCTCTCATTTATGTGGTATTAGTTTTTTTCCCTACATATTAACTCTGTGGGGATTTGGTTATTTAATGTTGCCTACTGTTCATGTTTTGCTTCCATTTTCTTCTGTTAAGCACATTATACAGTGTAAGTGTTGGAAGAACCACGGTGCCCTTGGTGTCGTCTTTGGAACTTGCATAGCTCCTAGTATTACATTGTACTTCCATTGTATAATAAACAACAATTACTTGAACTTGGATGAAAATAACATAAAACATAACCCAGCAATACCTTTAAAAGAAAAAGAAGAAAAACAGCTAGGAAACAGCAAGGAGCTGTACACCTTCAACACGTCTATGACATGTTTCTGGTAGTAGGCTTAATTTGTCCATCATTAGAATTTGATTTTAATCTACTGCTGTATATACTTTTGACAAATGTAATAAATATGTTACATTTTATAAATTTTTAATATCCAGACACAGAACATTACAAAAAAGATTTATAGTTCCAAACAACAGCGAGTCAATATGCATTCTTTTGCTAATAGAAAACAACAAAAACACTTCTCTTGTGATAGATTGGCATACATAATTAAAGATGCTTTCATTTCATTATATAGAACCTCTGTAGTATAGAGATTCCTTTGAAAATTAGACTTCTACAGTATAACTTAGAGGGTAAAAGGATGTACTTTGGAGTAAGCAAGGGGCTTGAACTTTAGTTCTACTATTAACTAGCTAGTATCCTTGAGTAAGTTATTTAAATTTTCTGGAAAGCCTCAGAAATGGTAGTAATAATAGTATTTATTTTGGATAATTATTTTGAAGATTAAGTGAGCTAACAATCTAAAATACTTGGCTCATAATAAGCTCAGAAAATGGAAACTATGATTATTACATTTGATTAATTAAACACCTTCTATGTACCAGGTGTTTTACATATATTATCCAGTCCTGCAGTTGAGTATTCTGAATCCTGTTATGGATAGCATCTCAGAAAGCTTAAACCACTTGCCTAAGATAACACAGCCAGTGATTTGTGGAGCTGGGATTTGAACCCAGCTCTTTCTAGCCTTAAAGCAGTGGCTCTTCACTGGCAGTGATTTTTGTACCCCATCTCTGACTGGCCAATGTCTGGGTCCATTTTTGGTTGTCATGTCTGGGAAGATGTTACTGATATCTCAGGGGTAAAGTAAAGGCTGGGGATGCTACAAAACACCCTACAATGTACAAGGCAGCCCCCCACAACCAAGAATTACTCAGCTCAACATGTGGTATGCCAATAGTTCTGAGGCTGAGAAACCTTGCTCCAAAGCTCTCATGATCTTGCTGATATACCAACTGCCTCACTAGAATACAGTGATGCATGATGTTAATGTTTTGATATTGCAGTAAATAAAGTTGCTCTTGAAAAAGAATTTACACCAAAAAAGGACACAATAGTATATCTCAGGCAACACAACTGCTTTCTTTTGGGGGCCTCCCCCCTCCTGCCTATGGTTATGGGGAAACTGCCAATCACAGTGCTCATCTGCCTGTGAAGGCACATGCTGGTACATAAAGCTAGCTGGGTCAATCACAGTGTCTACTTCCCTGGCCTGGTTTTGGTTCAGGGTTGGGCAGGACCCTGACAGAGCCAACTAGAGTCTTCTCTAGGATTCATATGTGAGTTTTCACAGAGGAAAAAAGTTTCATTCTGCCAAGGTTGCCAAGCTGAAATGCTGAGTCCTGGAGTGTAAAGAGTGTAACAGAGGACCTTTGCTGTAGGAGAAAATGAGGTCAACAGATCTAGGGAACCACTAAAAACTCTGCATGATCCCTGGGATACAGCACCACTAGCCTTCTTAGTCTCATGAATGAAATGTTTAAAATTGTTTTTACTCAAGTTAGTTTGGGTTGAGTTTCTGTCATTTATAATCAAAAGAATGCTGAATAATAGAGTTTGCATGCTTTTTCTGACATATATTAAGAAAAAAATAACTATGCTCCATTCACAGTGTTTTTCTATCTTAAAAGAAAAAAAAAAAAAAAAAAAAAAAGAAGGCATGAGGACTACCCTGAGGAATGCACATTCTCCTTGGGGACAGGGCTAGGACTTAGGAATATCAGAAGTTCACCTTCTCATCTACGTAGTGGCCTCCTTGAGAGCAGGGACTGGGTTTCTATTTCTCCATCCCCGCCCCACAGGCACACCTGGCCCAGTGACTGGCACATGTTTAATAAGTAACTGCTGACTAGCTAAGCAGATGGCACCTGCTGTTATGTTTGTAAGGTCTTTTATGGTCTAATCTTGTCTACTCTTTTCTCATTTCCTTTCCCTAATGTACAATACTACTGACCTGTGGGAAACTCATTATATTATTCACTAAAACAGATTCTACAAACTCAGAATTGTTCACTGTAATAAAATATGCCATGGTATACAGAATAGAGGGACTATTTCATAAAAACGTTCTGAAATTTCCTGAACTCATTTAAAATTGTAAGACACGTTAGCATTCTGTATTTAAGCCCACAGCTTAAAGTCACAAAATGTAAAAGTATAAAATATTCAAAAAGAACATAGTTGGATATTTATTGTCCAAAATATTACTTTCCTTATTTAAAATGCACCTTGGCAAACAAAAGACAATACTTTGACCAAATAAATGAGAAATGCAGAACAAACAGGGAATAACCGGTATTTGGAGAGGAGCAGCTGGGAAAGTTTTGATTAAGCTATTTCTGCTTCCAAACAGAAATTCTGGTTACAGGATCCATCACAGATATGCTGACTTCCAATATGTTAAGCTAAACAGAATTTCAACTCTTTACAGCAGCAGCAAAAAATAGTCACAAGATACATAAAAGATTTCAGCTCTTACCACTTTCCTCTGGTCTTGTATTGATCTGAGGACCTCAAGAGTTTGAATCCCTTTCCCACCCAGAAACTTTTGTTCTCTTATTTTTAGATTCTTGCTTGGATACTTTTTGGTAACCACTCAGAGATGATGAAAATTTCCAGCTTAGTTTCTACCTGGTCCTCAAAAAACAGTCAAGCTCTGGGTGGAGGGAGCACTCAGGCTCAGCCCTGTGCTGTGGGCATTGGCAATCCTGAACAAATGAGAATAGCCTTAATGTCGGGAGTCTATTACTGGCTGCAACAGCTTCTTCTGGTTCCAGATATAGTCTCTGTGGTCAAATGAGGTCTAATAGACAGAATCATTCTCTAAATGGTCATCTTGGCCACAGATCATCAATAATCATGGCCAGAACGGCTGGGTAAGCTGTTGGGCAAGATCTGAGAAGAGAGGGGTCGACAACAGAGTTGGGAACCCTCTAGGCAACAATTAAGAACGATTTACATGGTAGTCTATGTTGGAAATTACACATTTGGACATTTTCCCCTCAGAGGCTTCTCTCCTAAAAAATCTGGCTTGCGCTGTGGTATCTTAAACATATACCCGCTCTGTTCTGTGAAAGTCCTGTCTCCTTCTTGTCACCTCCGCAGAGATTCTGGAATGTCCTGAACTTCAGAAAAGAACCACCTGGATCATTCCCTTGTCGACACAAGTATGATAATTTCTCCAGAGATATTAAAAATCATAGCTTATTATTGTTAAAAGGGATAGTAAAAATCACCTAACCCAGTCCTTTTATTATATTTATTGGTCATGAAGCTGAGGCACTTTGAAAATTAAGTGGGCTTTTATTGTTGAATTATAGTCTACATAATGATAGCCATGGTTACTTAATTGGCAGTACAGTGTACCCTAGCTGGTAAGATGATAACTCAAGGGGCGGAAAAATAATGGAATTTCTCTTTACATTTATTTTTCTCATTCTACTATAAGAAAGATTATTTATAAATGTTTATGAAGAATAACTAATTATGACTTTATGACCACACAAAAATGACTTTGATGAATGTATTTGGCACTGTACATAATGTATTCAAAATCAACCCCTTTATTCTCTTTTTATGTTCTTTTCCCTCAAAGCAGGGATTATCATGTTATGATACTATGTCTCACTTCTGACTTTGTTTACAGTCTATCTTCCTTCTGGTGGAATGTGAGCTCCAGGAAGACTAGACATCACTGGCTACATAGGGAGCTACATGGACTGTAAACCAAACCAAAAAAGAAGCAGTTATTTCCTTCTCTCTTTTCCTTGACCATGTCTTGTTCTAGAAGATTATTAGCATGTCCTCTAAGATCACCATCAAATTGCTCGCTATATGATTCTAGGGAAATCATGTCGCATTTGTATACCTCATTTTCACAAGTACGTTGGACTTGGGCTGGACTAGTTAATCTTTTGGTCCCTTCCAGATATAGCATTTCTTCTCTGTTCTATTTCTAGTTCCTAGAACAGAGAAGGTACCCAATAAATATTTTTAAATGAATAAATGAATATATTAGTATGGTAGTACCGGTACATAATGCGCAAACAAATATATGTCAGCTGTGAATGCTCGAGAACTTTTTATCCGTAAGGGTATATTGTTTGTAATGTTTGGAGCCTATGAATTGGGCATTTTTTATTTGAAGTCTGCTGGGGGAACTGGTTAAGTACTAAATGGGATACTAATGAAAGATGGCACTTGAAGTGAGGGCTCTTCTGTGCAGTGGAGACTAACTCATTGGGAAAAGGATTTTTTATTCTGGAGATTTGCTTGAGTGGCCTATTTTAGTCATGAGAAAGTAGGATAAGTAGGCAAGCATTATTTTGAACTTAGAGCAGAACAGGAACTATGGTGACTCAATGCAGGGCTTCCATTACCTTGGATAAGGGGTATTTTTAAAAAATTAGTTCCTTTCAGGATTAAAGGGGCAAATTTCTGCTTCTGAGATTCAATTTTAAGAAGAGCTGGACTGGCAATCACAAGTTGCCGCAAACAAGGCCCAGTGGCAGAAAAGAGCAATGAAGTCCTTCAAATAAAATTCCCTGAAGAATAGTAGACTCTTGGTAAATGAGCTGGATCCAAAAGTCTTAGGTTTTGGGAGTTGAGCTGAGGTCACGGGTTAGGGCACAGTCTATACTTAAGGGCAGATGCTCTGCCGGGACCTACCCACATGGGCTCTGTGTTTTGATGATGTTCATTGGAGAGCAATGATTGAACAGTGTGCATGACCTCAAACTTGCTGCCATGTAGGTTTCTAGACTTGGCATTCTCTAGAGTCAACAGGTCCCCATAGACTGAGTAGGACTCAGCTTCAAAAGTCAAATTGTCTGGCAGGAAGAAACAATCGCCATGGTGAGCTAATCCAGTCTTCTCCATTCCTGGTATTAAAACTATGTTTGTTACTCAGTAAGTCCTTTAGATCCTTGGACAATGAGGTTGGGATGGAATAATGAATGAGGTATGAGGTATGGATGGAATGCCCAAGCAAATGACTGGGAAAAACAGAAACAACAACAACAGCAATAAAAAGAGATGTGAAAATAGATTTAGTCTGAGTATGTATAGAGGTTTTCTATGGTAAAATTGTCTTTTTTTTTCTTTTAAACTGTGAACATCCAGAAGCACATTAGAGGTGAGCTCCCATTAGCATTGAGGAAGGTAAGTGAGTGGACAAAGTCCACAAATTCTGAGATGAGAAAGTGTGAAATTAAAATCTATTTTCAGTTCTAACAGTATACTTATTGGCATTGTCAGGTACTTACATTTCCTGACTACTGTTTTTATCTCTTTGGAGGTCACAGAGATCACATGTGTGTTGACTTTCCTGTTGTATAATATTATTAATCACCAAGGTAATTTTTACAGGTAAAACAGGAACAAAAGAAATTGCATAAAGGGTCATATATCTCAAAATAATCATATCAAATTTCATACTGATAATACATTGCCTGAAAGTACTTGCTCTTTTTCTTCTAAGTATTATTTAGTTTAAATTAATTTGCTTTTTACAGTGGTGGATTACGTTGCCTTCAGGAAGAAATGAAAGGTAAACATTATCTTTGTTACTTGTAGGTCAAGACTGTTGCATTAGCACAGTCATGTGTGTAGGAGCAACATGTGTAGGAGTCTCGAATGTAAGATGTGGATCAGGTATCACACGACAAAGCCCATCAGCTGGCCCCTATGACATATAGTACAGCTCAGAGTGAAAGGTTACTAAGCTTCTCAAACTCAGCCACAGACCCTGAACAACTCTCAGGAAGAGAAGGGCTAATCTGAGTGAGGGCAAAAGACATACTTACTCCTCAGTGTTAACGTGTTTATACTCACAAAATGGCAGTTTAACTATTGATGGCACTTACATCTTGGTTAGACATTTCCCAATAAGGTCTCTCTCCATAGGACATGACCTCCCACATGACAATGCCATAGCTCCACGCGTCACTTGCTGAGGAGAATTTTCTGTAGGCAATAGCTTCTGGGGCCGTCCACCTTATGGGAATTTTCCCACCCTGGAAAACAAATTGGAAATTTCTCAGCTGGCTCACAAGTGTATTAAAAAATGAAATGGCAGTCCAACTAAAAAACTTTTATTAGAAAGATCTGAATACTGCATGATAGCATTGGCATTTTAAATAAAAATAAGAGAACAAGAATAATGTTAAATGTCAGAAATTTTTTTCCTATAATAATTATTCAGAGCTAGAAACTTTAATGGGAAATAAGTCACACCAGAAATACTTTATTTCATTCATTGGGGAAATTTATTTTCACTTTAGATTCACACAATTAAACTCACTATCATGTCATTTGAAGAAAGTTCTGGATTATAGAGCATTAAAACTAAATATCATTCAACATTCATTAAACATTGTATCACATGTATAAATAATAATGAGAATAACTTCTAACTTAATTGAAGATAAATGGTTAAATGCAGAACTGAAACATTCTCTGCAGTTCAATATTTATCAGGACTTTCCCTCTTTCCTTTTTATCTGTGAATATATTTACTTTAAATTAAAAAATCCTTTAACATTATACAAGGGAACCTGAGAAGGATAATTCTTCTTTGGAACACCTTAGGCCAGATTACATTCTAGTTCTTCAGTGTTCCCTTTCACATTTGAACATATTAAAGAGATGAAATAGCATGAATTTAATCTATATTGTTCAGGTATTAAAGCCCGCTATTGTGTCATACTTATTTTTTTATCAACATTTATTACATTTTATCTCTCAAAACACTCTATAAATCTTTTTTACTGTAATGACAAGAACAAAACAATTCATCCATTTGATGTACAATCTTTGAAATTTTTGTAGCTCTGAACAGCAAGTCGAGCGAGGGGAGAGCACCGCTGTCGCCACTAGATGGCGGAAGAGAACAACGAGCTGTGCCCGGACCGCATTTTCTGGCTTTGCGTGAAAATGCTTCTGCAGGCTTCTGCAGGCAGGGCAGATCTTTAACCGTCAGAACGCTCCACGATGGAATTGCCTCATCAATAGCCGCACTTCCACGACCACATCATCTGATTACCCACGTCTCCCAAAGTCCGGTGTGAGGGTGAGCGGGGGTGGGAGGCGATAGAGGGTGCATTCTCTGGCCCTTGAGGAAGTTGGGTCTGACACCTTTAAAAGGTGAAGCTGTGAATGGAATAAATCTAAACACTACTTTTTTTTTTTTTTTTAAAGTAATCTAAGCATTTGCTTGAAGAGAAAAGCGATGCATCCGAAATGGGAATAATTGGGTTCACCAGGCAAATGAGTGCATTAATGGAATCCTCATCTTAAAGACTTTTAGCAAGGAACCTTGGGGATAATACTTTAAATTCAATCCCCTGATTTTACAGGTGAGTGACGGAATACAGGGTTTAGAGATTAGGAGATTCCTCTCCACATTATTAAATACATGTCTACTAACGTTATTATAATAGCATTATGGGGTATTGATATAAAGTTGTAAATACTTCATCGGGGAGGAAAAGCTGGGCCAAACGAACTTTAGTGTTTTAACCCTGGATATCTTATAATCATATATCATCGTAATATAATGGGAGGAAACTAGAAGCCTGAAGTCTGGGGTGTTCACACTTCGTGGCAGTACCACATTAAGGCCAGGAAATTAAATTTACAAAGTCGGTGCTAGTAGTTTAAGAGGGTGATGGGTAGGGAAAGGGAGTTGCAAGAGGAGGATTCATTTCTAAACCCAGAGTAGAATTGCCAGGTCAAATACAGGACCCACAGTTAGACTGAATTTCAGGTAAATAATCTCAGGTAAATACTTTTTGTTGTTGTTGTTGTTGTCGAAGTATGTCCCATAAAGGAATATATTTTTGTGTGTAAGGACGTCCCAAATATTGCATGAGACATTTACAGTAAAAATAAAAATGCATTGTTTCTCTGAAATTCAAATTCAACAGGGCATCCTATATTTTTATTTACTAAACCAAGCAACCCAATCACAGAACATGAAAAAATATTCCAGAAATGGAAATATTGTAAATGATCCAACACAACATTAGTGTTCTAAAAAAAAAAACAAAAAACAAAAAACAAAAAACAAAAAAAACCCAGCGTGGTCTATACTTCATGAAGAGACAAGGACACTCTGACTTGTGTTTGTGTACCAGCCCTCTAGCAGCCTTTGTTTTATGGCCTATTTGTGGCTGAAGCACCTTGGTCCTGTGGCTCTGCATTTTGAAGCCGTTTAAGTCAGGTTCAGGTTTGTTCTAATATGGAAGCCTCACTTCCAGAGAATAAAGACCAAATTTGTAGTTGACTTCAAAACAGATGTAAGAGCAGCAGTCTCGTTTGGCATTTCTGACTCTGGATCTTTCTTTGTCTCTCCAGCGAACAATGCGTAGAAGTGTGAATTGCTAATCTGCTGGGACTGTTCCTTTGCTAAATCTTTGTGAGTTCTATTAAGGCAGGCTAAAAAAT
Source organism: Lontra canadensis (assembly GCF_010015895.1). Taxonomy (NCBI): domain Eukaryota; kingdom Metazoa; phylum Chordata; class Mammalia; order Carnivora; family Mustelidae; genus Lontra; species Lontra canadensis. The sequence continues at coordinate 9,196,137 of NW_022631074.1, read as the reverse complement.
ACAGTTAAGGGTTATTTTAGGTGCATTCACTTATAAATGATACCTCATATAAGTGATTCACATATACATTTATACTTCATGTAGGTTGATATCACATGTAAATAATAACCTTTCCCCTTTCCTAAGATTTTATTTTTTTCCCTTGAGGAGAAGATATTACAGAATATTTGATTAATAGCATTTCTATCTGTTATGGACTGAATTGTGTTTCCTCAAAATTCATGTTTTGAAGCCCTAAACCCCAATGTGACTGTATTTGGTGGTAGGGTCTTTCAAGGGGTAATCAAAGTTAAATGACGTCATAAGGGTGGGCCCTACACCAGTATGGCTACCATCCTTCTAAGAAGATGAAGAGACACCAGAGGTGTGCAGGCATAGGGAAAAGGCCATGTGAGGACCCAGTAAGAGGATGGCCATCTGCAAGCTAAGGAGAGAAATTTCAGGAGAAGCCAAACCCGCCCATATTTAGATTTTGGATATTGAGCCTCCAGAACTGTGAAAAGTAAATTTTTATTGCTTGAGCCAGTCAGCCTCCGACATTTTGTTAATGGTAGCCCTAGCAGACTGATAACACCACTTTTATAAAGGAAAAAAGAAAGAAAGAAAGAAAGAAAGAAAGAAAGAAAGAAAGAAAGAAAGAAAGAAAGAAAAAATTTTATCTAGGATGAGCAACACTGCAAAATGGACAGTACATCTCTACTTCAAATTCTATGTCAAGAGCCATCTTGAAATGGGAAGTGAGAGCTAGAATAAATCTTTTTTTTTTTTTAAGATTTTATTTATTTATTTGACAGAGATCACAAGTAGGCAGAGAGAGAGAGAGAGGAAGGGAAGCAGGCTCCCCCCTGAGCAGAGAGCCCGATGTGGGGCTCGATCCCAGGACCCTGAGATCATGACCTGAACCGAAGGCAGAGGCTTTAACCCACTGAGCCACCCAGGCGCCCCTAGAATAAATCTTAAAGATGAAAAATCATCACAGAAGTGCTTGGGTAGGGATATAATTCTAATTTATAAAAATGCATGGTAACATGAACCTGACAGTATGTACGGACTTCAGTAATTCTTAACATGTATGGAATAGAGATAAGGAAGCTTTCAAATCTTGTTTTTTTTTTTCTAGTGGGAGGGAATAGACTGAGCATAGTTGATCCCAAATGCAAGATAAGCCTGAAAGGAAGAGGTCCTTCCAATTACGGCATGGTCTCTATCCCCTTTCCTATTTTAGAGGAAACACAGAAGCTTAGCTTTTTTCCTTTTTTTTTTTTTTTTAATTGAATGGACCAACAAACATGTGGCTTAATCTCAGCTACTTATTTTTGCCCATGATCTTGAATCATAGACAGAGGTAATGCACTAAATTACGTTTTTCTCAAAGCATTAACCACCAGATGTTTGTTTCAGGTTTCAGGAATGAACAAATAGTACTTTAGATTTGAAATCACAATCATTGGAACATTAGATGTTGCTTTACCATATGTTTATGAAGGGAAAAAAAAAGTTACCAATGATGCTAATCAAAATGACTGAATGGAACTCTAAAGTTTTCTCCAGTTCCTGGCACTTCCCTATGCCAAGAGCTTAATCACTTAGGGAACAAAGGAGAAACAGGAAGTAAGCAAACTGGGTCTGGATCTGGATGGCTACTGAAAAGATTGTTAGCAACCCCTTTTTCCTGTTTTTTAAGTCCTATGCAGAGCTTGCTCTCTAAAATGGGGTCATAGCAGAAAAAGCGCTGAAGAAACAACTAGGAACCTTGAATTAGACCTGTACACCCTCTATCTTGTATTATGGTTGTATTTAACATCTGAGGTTTAGACTGATCCTCTAATCTTCAGTGGAGGAGACAATCAATTGAAATATAGTAAGGTTACAAAGGCTTAATTCTGAAACCAAATAGAAACCTTCCACTAAGAAACAAGAACACTTAAATCTCTCTCCATTTCTCATGCACTGGGTTTGATGGTTATCTTAAAGGCAAATGGTTTGAATAGACAGCAATCTGCCTACAGACTTTTTCTTTTTTCCTTGATCTGCCTCTGTGGTACCCGAACCTCAAGGAATATAAGAATTACACTATAGAAAACATATATACTATGCTTAAAGATTAATTTAAGAAATTTCTAATGGCAATTTTAACTAAATATTTTTCTTTATGAGATGAAAGTCTTCTACAATCTATTGTGTGACTTTGGGCAAATCTTAACTCTGAGTTATATTTCAGATCTGGAAAATGAGGGGATTTGAATTGATGATCATAAAATAATAAACTCTAGTGGGTTTTAATATGTGCCTGCAGTTTCTTGGCTCCCATTAAACTGACTAGATAGGCCATCTGAGTTTGTACCTAGTCCATGTAGACAGAGCCTGATGACAGACGGTAGTGGAGATAAGCACACTCTTGTTTCACATCCCACACCAGTAATTAATGGTCACAGGGATCATCCTGAGTAGTAAGGAAGGGTAAAAAAAATAACTTAATCACTTTTAGTTTAAGAAGGCAGGAGTATGAAAATACATACTAGAAAGGCACGAAACCAGGACATTGACTTTTCCCCCTCTTTGCTTTTTACTCTTAATGGGTTAAAATACACTTAATGAGCAACCACTGGTTATTTGGAAAACTCATTATACAGACACTTACTGAGGTCAGATGAAAGGGATTAGTTTGTTTGCTGAAAGGTCATTTTACATGAAAAGTTCTTGTCAGTGGGGATTACCTGTGGCAGTGGTGGTCTGGTTTGGGAAGCTATGGTGGAGGAATTAGCATTCTGAGGACTTCCACCTTAATTCAGTATGGTGTCGTAGGAAGTCAGAGCAAATCACTCTCTCACATGCTAGTTATACAGACAACCCAACCCTCACAGGGGGGTTATTCTTTCTCTTGAGAATTACTCATCTTGAGAGGTAAGTCCATCTCTGAGCATCTCTTTCTAGTTTGTATTCCCAAATCAACAAATCATAATATTATTATGTACAACTACATTATATTGTGTAAGCCTTTTAAAAAATACATCCCCAGGGACGCCTGGGTGGCTCAGTTGGTTAAGCAGCTGCCTTCGGCTCAGGTCATGATCCCAGCGTCCTGGGATCGAGTCCCACATTGGGCTCCTTGCTCATCAGGGAGCCTGCTTCTCCCTCTGCCTCTGCCTGCCATTCTGTCTGCCTGTGCTCGCTCTCTCTCCCTCTCTCTCTCTGATAAATAAATAAAATCTTTAAAAAAAAAATACATCCCCATTCCCTCTCTGAGGAATGTGTACTTCCCTCGTTCATTGAAGTTTACTGATCTGGGACAACTTTGGTACTGTGTGAAGCTTTATCCTTTAATGAAATATGAGGATAATAACTGTCCTTTGAAGAAAGATGGAGGACTAGGATGGAACAAATTCATCTGTAGTCACAAAGGATAAATCTTCTTATAGATTTCTAGATAACATTTATTAAGTGGATTAAATGAGATAGTATACATGAAGTCCCTCTTAGCTGCCAACATATGGTAGGCATTCTGGAAATGTTACTTGTCTCTTTAATTTATGCACTTAAAATATCTCTTTTTTTTGGGGCCTGCTTGGTGACTCCAGCCCATATTGGCATACCAGTTTTCTAATCTGGAGTCACTAGCCTACCCCTTAGAGTGCCAGGCTCAAGGTGGTCTCCTCACACAAGAGCTTTTAGGAGCCAGAGGCAACAAATCAATCATTGGTAGACAAGCTCTGACTCAGTTCTTATAATTTAGACTTGTCTTGTCCAGTTTGAGGAAATCTATTTTGGTTCAGTGCATTCTGTTCTATGCCTAGCTTCCTGCCAGTGTACCACCAGCGCCCTTCTGAGACTGAAGACATATCTTATTCATCTCATTCTTTCATGGGTATAATTCTGTCATCAAAGAACATTATCTATGGCTAAATGTTGGCAGCCAGATTTCTGCCTACAGCTGAATCTGCCTGATAATGATTCTCAAAGGATTTCTTGCCTTTTCCCTAGTGTTTCTCTTCTCTTTGTGGGGTTTGATACAGGGGGTAAATTACAAACCTTCTCTCCTCATGAGTGCCCCCAGAGAAACACACACACATACAATGTTGCATCAGGAACATGTGATTATAGATGCCAGGTTGAGACACTCGTGCTGTAAGCAGAAGACCCTTCTTGCATAGTATTTTAAAAATATAAATCATTGGTTCTTAATAACCAATTTTTATAGGAAGATAAGTGCTTTAAAAATTTATAGTAAATAGCATTGTTTTAGGCCACAAATATGAAACAGCCATTTTAATACCTTTATCTAAGACAAAGATTTCCTAACAGTTGTTTCTTGTTCGAGGCTTTCACTCCCTGTGCCAAGGACCTTTGTGTGGGTGTTCACTGAGGTCTTAGGGTTTTGGATTTTACTGAATCCAGAGCTAACCAACTGTTTAGCTTTGAGCTGAAATGGACATACAATTAGATTTTCCATGGCTAAGTTTTTTTTTCTTCCCCCTAGAGTCTCTAAATGCCTTTAAACAGAGCCCCACCACTCCGCCATCTTACTGAATCTTCTTCAGACACACTCGCCCTATTTCCATTATCTTCCTGGACACTGTAGGCAGTGCTGTCACCTCCCCAACTCGAACTTCAATGCAACCTCCTTTTCTGATTATGAAACGAACAATGATCTACTTTTGAAATTTATTTAGACCATGTTTTTCATAAAGAATAGGACCAAATGAGAAATGATTTCAGATAAACAGGAATAGTTATGTCGCCAGCTTTGTTTTCTACTCTCTAAAAACATTCCTAACTATGGAAGGAAAGACTTTCTCATTCTCCTCTCCTCACATTATCTACCTGGAACTATACTACATTTTTATTCATTGTCTAAATGCATAAACAGCTCAGTGAATGCTAATTTTTTTGTTCCCATAATAAAACAGTGCTTATCGTGCTATTCAAAGCCTTGAGAATTAGAATCCTTTTCACCTGCTTCCTCCTAAATTGCTCCTGAAAATAATTCATTGCCACCTATTTCTCAGTACTCTCTTTCGATGAGAACATAGGTGCTACATCATTAAGTGAATAACACTGTTCTGGGGGACATCTGTTAAATTAGATTTTCTATGCCATCCTATAAGGCAGATAAAGTAGGACAAAATGTTACTGTAATTTGCTAGAATTAAACATATACATAATTATGAGGATTGCCATTGTGTCTGAGTGTAGATAATTTAAATACCACTGATACTAGAGGTAATTTTTTTCAAAACAACCTATCATTCATTATGGTTTTGTGAATATACTGTATGGTAAGGTCTGAAGGGGATAGTGGATATTAATAGAGTGAAAAATCCTATTCCTCCCTTCCTGGACAGTAGCACTCTACCCTTCATCTTTTCTCTCCTGTCCATCTCTCTTATTTTTTTCTTTTTAATCCAGCTATACAGAAGACTAGCTACCACTCTGTTCCCTTTGCAGTGTATTTTAACAAAATTTTCTTAAGCTTCTCGTCTATACTACTTATGGCAAAGACATATGGATATTAATGCAGAAGTACTAGTTCTAAAAAATGTACCACTTAAATCATAAAGGAGAGTAAAAGATTATTTGGACCATTAATACTGAGATATTTAATACATTAAATGCTAATTAATATGTAAAATAATACAGTTCTTCATGTATATAACACCAATGTCTATAAAGAATTTTATCTGAATGACCTCAAATTGATGTATACCACTAAAGAGTCAATACTTTGCTTTCTTATCAAGTTGCCCTATAAGAATAATACTAATAACAGGCAGTGATTAATACTTATGCCACTGGGGCTCTTGGGTGGCTTAGTCATTAAGCCTCTGCCTTTGGCTCAGGTCATGATCCCAGGGTCCTAGGATCCAGCTCCCACACTGGCCTCCTTGCTCCACAGGAAGGCTGTTCTCCCTCTCCTACTCCCCTCTACTTGTGTTCCCTCTCTTGCTGTGTCCCTCTCTGTCAAAAAAAATAAGTAAAATTAAAAAAAAAAAAACACAATTTATGCTATCTATCTACCTCCATAATCTGATACTATGCATTTGGGAAAAAATTCAAATCCCAAATTTTAGAAAAAGGGACTACATAAAATGAGTTATATCTACTTTTATACTAGCATTATTTACAATCTTGTTTGAAAACAAATATTCAAAAAGGATGGAGAAAGTGTAGAAGGCCCTAGGGCATACACAGTGGTGATTTTCATAAACCTAGGGGTGTTTACTTTAGAAGGAGAATGTACAATATAGGGAGAGAAAGTGACTTTGGAGCCAAATGTGTGTCTTCTAATCCCTCTTTTCCCCCCACTAATTTGTTGTGTGATCTTGGACAGGTTAGAGTCTCTGTAGATTGAGGGTGTTGGACTATGTGATTTTGTAGCTCCTGTGAAGTTTTAATATCCCATGATTTGTTAATATGTGAATACCTTAGTGAGTTAAAACAGAAGGGACAACCTCCACTTCTGTCTAAGGAAACACGGACAAAAAGGGTTAGTTCTGTGCTCAGTGGCTTCCTGCATCATCATTGTGCCCATAAGCAGTTTATCCATTAAATCCGACTCTTGTGACAGGCCCACACTTTGACTGAACGGATCTGAGAAACAGGTCTTCTCTTGCCACTGTCTCATCAAGTGTTGTGATACATCAGTTCAGAGCATCCCTATGACCTCAAATTGCCCATTGTCAAAAAAAGTTAGCTCTGAGCATAAGCCAAAGAGGGGAGACAAGGTGACATAATGACATCTTTAGAGGAAGTCTATTTGGGACCAGTCACTTAACAGAGGAGAGGGCACAATCTTCTGAATGACTGAGGAAGCATTACTCCATGGAAAGGATGGGGCTGAGGGGCTCACATCCAAAGGTGGGTAAGAACTTGAGAAAAGGAAGTACCTGGACCTGGAAATACCAAAAAATGTTTATACAGATAAATCTATTTAGAAACTAGACTTTGGCTGAAAGAATTATTAAAATGCTATTATTTTGAGTAAGTTTTAAATTTGTGATGAACTGATTACAATATGGAGGGCAGTTGTCTTATGTCCTTAGCATCTTAGTTGATGAAATTTACACAGTCAAGCCTTCATCCATTCCATTATTCCAACATGGAATGATTCCATTATTCCAACGTGGAATGCTGTCTTGTTAGTGTTTTCTTTAGCTTCTATTTTGTTCATCACTAAAGTGATTGTTCCTCTTATGTCTGCCTATAACACCCACTGTCTACCTCGCTCATTTGGTACTTAGCATCAGGTACCTTCTGTGTACTATGATCTGGATTTTTAAATTGTTCTGTCTTCCCAGAAAGGTTATAAAAATCTTGGAGGGTCTTTTATTCTTCTTTGTAATCTACTTTATGGTATTTATCATGGTGCTATGATTATGATAGAATTTAATGATTATTTGCTGAGGGGACAACCAGATGAGATGAATTAGGGAAATGATGTGAAATGAAAAGCACAGTCTCAGAACCATACTGTATAAGGGGAATTCAAATTTCACTTTTTAGCTCCTTCTTAGTCATTATTATGAACTTGGTTAATGGTAAGGAAAAGATGAAAGGGCAATTTCCAATCTGAATTTTCAGTTTATAAAGGGCCTCACCCAGAGAGGACTGAAGGTCACTGGTGGCTTTCATTTAATCATTCATTCATTTCCTTATTCTTTTTTTGGTCAAAAAATTTTTTTTTAACAAATCTCACACGCCAGGTTTTTTTTTTTGTTTGTTTGTTTTTTAAAGATTTTTATCTATTTATTTGACAGAGATGACAAGTAGGCAGAGAGGCAGGCAGAGAGAGGAGGAAGCAGGCTTCCTGCTAAGCAGAGAGCCCGATGCGGGGCTCGATCCCAGGACCCCGGGATCATGACCTGAGCCAAAGGCAGAAGCTTTAACCCACTGAGCCACCCAGGCGCCCACACACATGCCAGGATTTTGAGTCACAGAGACATCCTCTTTGTCCTCATGGAGATCATGTTACAGTAGGAGAGACTTCAATGTAAACTAATAATGGCAGCACAAAGGGTCAGGGCTCTAACAGGTCTGTAGTAGATTATTTTGACAGAAAAAAAAAAAAGGAGGATCAGCTGCTGGGACAACTATGGGAAGAAGCAGAAAGGTGATGTAACAGAGGTAAGTTTTAGGTAGAATTTAAAATAAGATAGGAGTTTGACTAGTAAGACAAAGAGGCCAGGGCATCTCTTCAGAAGGAACAGAATTGAAAGGCACAGGATTTTATGATTTCGGATGCATCCCTATTTCTGTATGCAAAATTATATGCACTTTGATTTGATTGATTTTTGTTTTGTTTTCACTCTAATTTTGTTGTGGCTCAAAGATCTGAATCACATGGTAAAAAGTGCAAATAAGTTCTTTTAATTTTTAAGTATAAGGGGATGATGGGGATCCTAAACCTCTATTTTGACCTGTATATTGAATGTCTAATAAAAAAATTAAATTACTTTTATTTCTTGCAGAATCACCTGCAATAAGTGTGTGCAATCATGCATCATACCAAGCAGATTGAAAGGTCTACTGTTTTATAGCAGATTTTCCCAGTGAATACATTTTGGAGAAGCAATGCTTATAAAATAAGCTTCCAGCTTATTTTTCTCAGGCTTCAGTAGATCACTTGGGTTTTGAAGCCTTATTCATTGTGGACAGCAGATGGCTCTGGAGGACATATCTGGAATGCTGAATGACAGAATCTGGAGGTACTTGGCTGCAAGTAGAATGAAAATAGGCATGATCTCTATCATCTTCAAATATCACAAGCCAATGGCAAAGTTTTAAATAACAGAGGGCCTATCTAGTTGTGGAGTGGGGCCTTTTATGAGATCAACCTGCATTTCTATGAGTCCCATTTTTACCTTGAATGTCTCCTGGCCCTTTCTTATTTCTTATATTGCATTCTTCTCAATCTGTTCTCTTCCCTTTGTTCTCTACCGTCCTGTTTTCTTTTACTCTGTTATTGCTAGTAAGTGTTTACTGTATGTGCAGAAGACAAGTTCCCTGAGGCAGGGATTTTGTGTGCTTGTTTCTTTGCTGTTTTCTCAGTGCTTAGAAATGAGTCTGAGCATTATAGATACTCCATTAATATTAACTGTAGGAACGTTGGTGATGTAGCATAAGATCATGATAGTACTTATCATCTAATGGATGATAATGACACATAATAAATGATGCTGTGAAATGTGATGGGTGCCAAGGTATGGGAGAGTCAGGGAAGGCTCCCAAGAGAAAATGATGTCTAGTCTTGGACTTTATGGAAGACGGGAGTTAAACAAGTAAGAGTTGTGAGAAAAGAGGAGATCGGGGGTGGGGGTAGGGAAGACTGATCTAGGTAGAGAGAACAGGTATGAAAGAGAGAACACAACAGATTTAGAAGTATTGACAGAAGTTGTAACTGACTAGAATGGGAGACAGGGGAGTGGGGAGAGACAGAGGCTAGAGAAGCAAGCAGGGCATGGGATCATGAAGGGCTTCCTAATGCACTTAAAGAATTTGGACCTTTTCTCATGGCAATAGAAAACCACTGAAAGGTTTCAAGCAATGGGGTGATAAAACCAGGGGTTTTGCTATTGTTTTAGATTACCTTGGCTGCATTGTGGATTGCTATTGGGGGCAAATACAGGGAAGAAAAGAAGCAGCAAAATCTTGCCACGACTAGGGAGTTAGTAATATTATTTAATAATTCTGTAATAGTCACATATGGTACCACATTTTTATACATTAAAAGCATTTATTTCAATTCCTCTGATTAGATATTTGCCATATTCCAGAGAAGAATGGGACGACATTTACTCTGCTTAACATATCTAAAATGGAAAGTTCAAATTAATCATGTAAACAAAGTTAAAGGAGGAATATTCAAAAACCAATTTTGGAAATTCTCTTCTCAAGGACTATCATCCACTATGGAAGCATCATTTACATATACTTTACATTTATGTATTAGAACAAATCCTCTAAGGATGGAATAATTAGACTATAAAGATTTCTTATATTTAAAATTAATAATGCCACATTTAAAAAAACAATTTATCTTCTCCATTTAATCCATAATAATTTTGTGATTTGTTCCATATTAAATTTATAGCTTGAGTAGTTTACCTGAAGGGGAAGAAGGACAGTGTTCAACTCCCCCCACCCCCTTTCTTGCTTTCTCATATCTATGTGTAGTGGGTAGAAGAAAGAAAATTCACTCAGAAAGGTTGTTTTTCACTGTTGTCACTTATGAAATTCTATAGGATCAATTTTTAGTTGTTTTTTCCCCCCTCTGAAAACAGATTTGCTCAGGGAAAAGGACTTCATATGGGCTCAATGTTATACTCCAGAGAATTCAACCCTGTTGAAGCAATTCAAGGCAACAAAAACAACCGTTCTGCTTGCCATAGCTTCCTCCATTTTTTAAGCACACAAGAAGATAATTAATTTAATTGTGTTTTGGACAGGGTGCTTTTCATTTATACCTTGAGCGTGGTATTTACATTTTATTTTGTGTTTTAGTTTTTTAGTTCACTGGTGATTTTAAAGCCAGCGTTGGCTGGAAAGCTTTATGTGATGTGCAAGTTGCTACGTGTTCAGTTCTGCTTGTCATATTATTGCTCTAAGTAAAACGCCTTTCACAGCATTAAACTTGTACTTGTATCTTTCTGGTAAACAAAACTGAACTTAAAGCAGAGCTCAGAGAATTCAGGAAGAAAAAAAATATCTGCTTATAGAAAAATACCTGAGATCTTAAACCCCATAATACTACTTAACAAATAACATTCTAATTTGCAGGAAAGCTCCTTTCATTTGAGGATGGCTCTGCTCCTATTTTTCATTTGAAACATGAGTTTGGTCCTCTCCAATTAGCTGTGGGTAGACATTGGCTAGCAGTCCACAACCAGAACCACTGGGCCCAGTTTTACATTATTGACGGGCTCTTCCCAAATGGCTTTTTTCTGGAATCTGGAGGAAGTTTCATATCAGCGTTGTAGTGCATTAGCGTGGCTGTCAGCAATGCTTCCCCAGGGCTCACTGCTTTCTGCCTGACTTCAGCCAGGGCTGTCAATCTTCCACTTTCATGAACCCTAATATGATCACACCCACCCTCTCCTATAGCTCTTATCAAGCAAAGATCAACTTTCCTAATTTAAGGAAAAAGAGACACATTGAGTAAAGTAGGTGCTCATGTTGTTGATGATAACATTGCGATAATAGCCTAACTGTATTTAGCCTGGATTTCTGTATTTAGGATTTTTGTTTGTTTGAAGAGAAAATCCTAGACACTTCTGTTAAATGACGTAGTTCACCATGGAACCTGTAAAATAATGTAATTCAATCAACCCATGGGAGTTGAAGCCAGAATGACTTGCATGCTACCTCCTAAAAGTATCACCAGTGGGATGAAAATGATAAGGAAAATAGTGACTAATTTGAGATATCCATCCTAGGTTGGAAAAATGCTGAAAAATCCCTGATCATTATTAGGCCTATAATAAGAATTATATTGCATTTATAATAAATGCAAAAAGCCTACTTCCAAGTTTCTCTCTTTCCTTACACTTATAAATCAGGATTCTTATGGTTTAAATTTTTGCTGAAACATGCTGCAAGTTGGAAGCATCATATTTCTAAGAAAATTCAAAACTCCACAATTTTATCCCTTTCCTAAATGCTCATCTATTTTGACCGATGCTTAGTTTCCAAAAGTATTACGGAATTTTAACATTGCATCCATCTTCTTTCTAAAACTTTTTCATGTTGTCCAATGGGAACTTCTAGTAACTAATAAAAAAATCCTCATTAGTATTTCCCTTGTACCAAATCACTTCAGCAGTAAAGGAGAAAAAGTTCTTCCTCTATTCTAATGCATTGATCTTCACAAAGGTTGAAAGATAATAAAATATCTGATAAAAATGCATAGCTTTGACCCTTAAAAATCTGTGTAAGTGAAAGGGGAGTGAATATTTCTGAATGCTAAAATCTGTACTACAATCGTATTTTCTTGGCAGCCTGATTTAAAGAGCTCTATGTGACAGTCAAGTTATACTAGCCTTGACAGTACAACTGGGTGAAAAAGATTCAGATCTGTTTTTATATTTAATTGGAGTGTCAGGGTCAGGCTGTCAGAGCAGGATACTTTTGCCAGTTGTCAGAGTGCTACCTTTGAGAGCACTAAATTAGAAATGCAGATACCTGACATTATTTTCAACTAGGTACCCAATTTATAAATTTGGGGAAATAGCTAGGTACCTCTGTACATTATTTCTATCACCAGTGGTTTAAGGAATTGATCACATTAGCTGGATGGGGGATGGAAAGGAGGAAGGGAGGAATACAGGTGAATCTGAAAGCCAGATAAATATGAATTATACTGCACAACAGTGTAGAAAGTAGGTAACCATTATTGGATAAATTAAAATAGAAATATTAAATGATAATGAAAATTACACATATGTATACATATATGTACATGCACAGATATATTCCATGATCATGAGAAACATGTTCAGTAGAGATATGTTAAAGTAGACTACTGAAATCAACAAATTGCAGAATGTTTGTATATGTTGCTAGTCTGAAATATGTATTAAATATCAGATATAAGTGCTTAGTAAATGTTTGCTGAAAGAATCTGGTTAACTGTTAGTGTACTCTAATTCAGGAAACTGGCCTGGGCATTTAATCTGACTCCCTGCCCTCCACAGTCCTCTCATCTCCCTAAGAAGGAATACCCAGTCATCACTGGTGTACTAAGCTCTTTCTTAGGCCCAGGGGCTGCTGTTACCCCTAGATGGGAAGCCCCTAACGCTGTAAGACTCAAAATTGAATGAGCTTTGTGGGTATCCTTGTCCATTAGCTCCTCCTTGGTTATTTGAGCTCAATCCCTATTACTTTGCATACGTAGATATTTGTCTTGCCCTTATCTAGTTTATAGGTCTCAGCAGAATAAAGTGATACTAGTTTTCGATTCTAAAATTAATAAGCTATGCCTAGCACAGATTGTTTGTCTTCTTGGACTGCCACTCAGTATCTGCTGCCAGATGCTCCAGATACCATGTTTTGCCTACCAGCAGGGAAACCCTTCTTTACCCTCTGATACCACCCACCTGCTTCCTGGTCTTTGGTATGTAACGTAGCCTGTGTAAGGTTTCCTAATATTCTGCTTTATTAGGCATGCCCTGGTCTGCCACTGATAGAATGCTGGCTCTGAATACCCACATCTTTTCAGAATTATATTTCTAAAAATACAGTGGTTGTGGTTGGATTATAATACACAGTATTGAATATTTTGTGATATCGAGGGAAATTATATATATGTATAATATACATATGTATGTATATATGTGTATTGTATGTGTGTATGTGTGTACTTCTTTTTCCTTGATAGCCTACACCCTAGGTGTTGCCATACCTTAAAAAGGAGATGGCTCTTTCTTAGTGGCCTTGACTTTCGATTCGGTTTGTCTAAGCTAAAGTTGATTTCCTAAAAGTCACACAAATGTTAAGGAACATGTCAGTTTCTATTAGTGTCCTCTGCCTCTTGGACCATGCTGCCATCCCTGAGGGCTGACTGGGCACTTGCCTTGGGAATGCCAAGTTTGCCTCCACTCATTCAGGTCCATTAGCTATCAGCTCAGAATTTGTGACTTCCCTCACTTCTGGACTGGATATACCACACTGACGAAAGTGAAACTTGGCATATCATGAGGTCATGAAGGTGCCCCGCCACTCAACTTGGAAGCAAGGAGGAATTCACTCACAATTCAGCAAACACTGGCCATTGGGAAACAGGAGATGGGAATGAGTTGCATAGAGAAATCCCTTTTTTTTCTTTCTTCCCATGAATGATTTCAAAGCATAGTTTCTCCACACAATGCATTTGGAGAAGTTCTACATGGTTAGGGGACCCATCTCTCAACTGCTGTGTTTTGTGGAAGTAGCAAGTACAATAACAGCCGGTGGTATTGCTTTACATTCTTCCCAGCCTCATTTCCGTTTCCCCTCTATCTAGGTGCCCTGCTTTTGTGCCTCCCAAATAAAGCTTCATCATTCTAAATTCTTTTCTGAGACCCTGTTTTCTAGGGAACCTGGGCTAAGACAGTTGCCACAGAATCAGTATTTCTGTCACCCTTGGAAATTCAGGGTATTTATTCAAGTCATATGCAAGTTTAGACAAAATATATTTAGTTAAATGCTTATCTGAACACGTATTATAGAAAATTGTTGCATAAGAGAAATAGAGGCGAAAAGGAATTAATTTCCATATGTTTTCTAGACATTTTTTTGGTCTTTCTGTGAAGCACAGTTGTTTATTTTTTTTCTTCTAGGCCTTGTGTTCTTGCTGAGTTAAGTTTTAACTTCTGCGTTGGACTTGGAAATTGCATATCAGGATCTTTTCTGTGTGTCCTGTATTTCTCTGTTTACTATCTGGGGCAGTGAAGGTTAAAAGCACAGGGCCTTCGGTCACCCTGCTTAGATCCAAATCCGGCCTCTGCTCCTCAGGAGCTCTGTGCCTTTTGGCAAATTTTCTTACCTCCCCTACCTCAATTTTCTCACCTGTAAGGAGAAGATAATCTTAGTATCGCACAGGGCTGGTTTGTGGATTAAAGAAGAGAAGGCATTTGAAATACTTGCAACAGTGCTTAGCTCATATGAGAGTAATTATTAGTGTTATTTCTTTTTATGTTTGGTCTCTGTGCTAAACGTTGTAGGATATATTCATGAGAAAAATTTCTGTCGTTTGAAAATGGGAAACAATGTGGTATCCCTGTTATACATTTATCTACACCATGAGGGATGGCATTGCAGCGTTTGTTCCTGATTGTAAGAATCTGCTGGGAGGAGGGGGATGAACTTGTCCCCCAGTGGAATGCCCGGAAGTATATACGTTCCTGAAATCAACTTTTCAATATACATGTGGATGTTCTCTCCCATAGTGACTAATGCTTCTGTTTTGGACTCCACATACGTCAGAATTCCCAGAATGTGATCCTCTTTTCCAACCTACCATAGGATTTTCCTTACTGGCCATGTAAAACGAGGCCACGGAAACTTTCTGAGGCTCACTCTGCGCACCTGTAGACAGAAGATGATAATCCCTTGCAGACTTATTTACTTATTGTGAAGCATTGATTGCCAGCCACTGGACTAGGACCTGTGGCCACAAAGATGAATAAGGCACAGATCCTAGGCTCAGCTTACTTACTGCTAATAAAAACAGTTGCCACTATCTTCAGACAAAGAAAAGGGAGGTCAGCCAAGGAGTAGAAATTGTCCAGGGTGACATGGCACATGAAAGCGTCCGATCTGAGACTTGGACACACGTCTCTGCCTTCAGACCAGTGCTATGTGATACTGTTCTACTTTTGTCAAAATTCAATAAAGTCTTATGGATAAAATATTCTATAAATGTAAAGAGCTTTACCTATTAATCATATTGTGTTATTATCTTGCAATTTACTGTTTCACTTTTTTAGGCACCAGATTTTCCTCTTTCAACTTTTAGAGGCAAAAGACAGGGGGAAGTACCTTTCCCCTAAGGAAGAAGAGTTTTTAGGTGGCAAAACACAGTTTTATAAAAAACCTTGATGCCAAGAATTAGGCTGTGAAACAGCTTGCTTGTCACTAATTTCTGTTGCTGTCATTGCTGGTTTCTCCTTAAGACAATAACTCTTTCTTAGTAGATAGATGAATCAAACAAACATACCCTATCTTTAATGCTTTGTTTTTATCTTAAACATGCATTAATAATTTACTTCAATTAGCATGCCAATAAAACTAAGGCCAGGCACAGTATCTAGGAGGAGAGAAGAGTCATAGGACCCGTTCTGGGAGTGTTCTTGGGAAGTGTTAAAGGGAAGCTGTCTGGAGATGAGGGCTGGCAGCACCCTCATGTGTGGGAGAGACCGACACAATGACCGCTAGGGTGCAGAGTGAGGATATCAGATACCTTGGAAATTGATAACACACCTCCAAACCAAATTGCACACTGACAGGTTGATACCAGCTTCATCATGGCGTAACCAGCGGATCCCTGGAAGCACTCTAGAACAGGCCACCCTATTGAAATTGCACAAATAAATCAGCTAAAGTAAAAATCCCTTTCACGACCCTGAAACATTTCTTGAGGTCTGGAATACATTCATCTTTTCAGGTTTTTACTACTGACACGGGAGACAGACCCACTCGTTCCTAGAAGCCATACTCTCTTGTATCCTTGTCTTTAGGTGAAAGAAAATGGCCTTTATTTTTGTGAAAGGATGTTATAATTTCTGTCTCTTTCTGTTTCTGCTTTAGCGGAGGCCCAGAAAGGCCGAGGAGAAAAAAAGTACATAGTAAGTATTCTACGTTACAGACCTCTCCTACATTATTACAGGTTTGAAGAGGAAAGGAGGAGCAAAAAACCAAAAACAATGGTTTTATGACTTGTTGCTCAGTACCCAGATCACTGAGGTAGAAGAGGCTGGTATGGAAATAATTATTTTTGGAGAATGTAGTTGGTATGTTGTGCCAATGCTCTTGTCAAATCTAGTAAGGGATCTTGATAGGAACACTGAGAGAATTTTTATTTACTATTGGAGTTTGGGGGAATTCAAGGCACTTGCTTTGAGTCCATGCCTGGAAAAGATTAAAGATGAGACACTGGTTGGTTGGTGCCTATTCTAATGAAAGGACACTGGTATGCAGTTCTAAAGCTGAGTTTAGTATTTGGTGTTAATACTAAATCTGCAATTTAACATCATAGTTAAAAGCATGCACAGTAAAGCTGTGACCACCAAATCTCGAGTCTTGGCTCTCAACTCTGGGTCTTGCGACATTGGGTAAATCAATGTCCCTATGTTTCAGTTTCCTCAACTGCAAACCGAGGATAAAAATACCACCATTTCCTCTTTGGGAAAGCTTAGTAAGTTAATATATGCAGCAATGCCTGACCATAGTATGCACTCAGCAAAAGTCAGTTATTGTAATTATTATTGCATTAGTATCCTGCTGTGCTTTCACTGACAACAGGCAGAGGAGTATATTTCCTGTGGATCAGATATGGAATCTTCTGAAATGGGGTCAGCGTGGTCTTTTTTTTTTTTTTTTAAGGAACTTTGTCCAAAAATGTAAGATGACATTGGACAGGTGAATAGCTGGAAAAGAGAGACTAATGAAGTGACCGTAAGCTCTAAAAGGCACAGACTATTAGGAAATCTTCAGGAAAGAGACATATAGTAATTGAGAGGA
Organism: Lontra canadensis; assembly: GCF_010015895.1. Classification (NCBI taxonomy): domain Eukaryota; kingdom Metazoa; phylum Chordata; class Mammalia; order Carnivora; family Mustelidae; genus Lontra; species Lontra canadensis. Next base: position 9,178,926 of record NW_022631074.1, on the reverse strand, counting down.
GGTCTCCAAAGAACCCGTCAAAGTATTCCATGAGAAAAAAAGTCAGTTTCGATTACCCAGCAAGCTCAGATCATTAATATGAGATCAAGAACATTCCAATTAAGTGAGATCTACCCTGCTGCTCACCTTTTCTTTTCCCCATTCCTGCTCTGACCGTGAATGGGTTGGTGACCTGAGCATGAAAGCTGTGAGGAAAAAGTACTAGCTTTTGCAATTGCAATAGAACGAGCAAGGCCAGGAAAAATGAGATGTTTTTTGTTTTTGGTTTTGATTTTTTTTTTTTTAAATTTGCAACCCACAGTGTCTGGCTCTTTTAATCTATCAATTTGGTGTCAGATGTTGTTTGGTGGTTTTGAATATAGAAAGCTGTAAGAAATTCATCTGTTGAACTAAGCAAGTATGTTTGGAGCATTTAAGGTTGCAAGGTTCTGTTGACAAGAAGATGCTATAACAAAAGCGATCCACTTATGTCCTGAATAAACAGCCACTCAGCAAGAGTTTCATGATATGTTTGGTTGGTTCAGTGTCTGGGACATAATGCATACATATATCACTGTGAAGGGTCACTTGTAGACTGTAGAAAGCTAGGATAACTATGGTCTTACAACAGACAGCTTCTTATAAGACGTTCTCCATTTTCTCAAAGTAATTAAGTAGAACTAAATCTTTGTCACATGTTTGAATAAAGGACAGAGGATGACTTCTGGTTTATACTTAACTCTCCACTCTGTCTACAGTAATAGTATTTAAATTGACAGTGCTTTTATAACCTCACCTCATGGACTCATCTTTCTTTAGCTTGTTTTCTGTTTCAAAAGACATTTTAATATACCACTCTACATGAGTTCTGGCACTAGAATATCACCAACCCTATTAATCAACTGAATCTCCTTGTGGTTTTCCACGATGGTGTCATTTTTTGAGTAATATGGAATCAGATAATCTCTCACTGATGATGTATCTCACTGAATCACTCTCCGAGTGCTGATAACATAATGACAATAACATATTAGCATAATTCATCATCACATGTACCTTTGCTCTGGGGATGTTTTATTGTAATGTATAATACACTGGCTGTCATTCTGATGATGTATTACAGTGAGACTTCCTCAGGAAAAAAACACATTTTGATGGAATACTATTCATATCAGATGGTACTGCCCAGGGATAAACAGTTGAAAAAAGTTTGACTTCATTTGCTATAGAATCCACATGAAGGTCAAAGGCACTACAAACGGTAAAAGATAGTTTGGAGACAACAGGTATCTGTCTCTCTGTTATAAAACAGTTTCTAAAAGTTCAATTTTTGATTCTAAGTAGGTTATAGCAGGTTTTTTATCCCTAGTAAATATTTAATATCCACAGCACTGTGACACTGTGCAATGGAAGTTTCTACCGCCTGAAGTACTACTCAGGGAAATGACACTCTTAAGATGTGGAGCTTGCTTGGGGCAGAAGTGAAGTGACTCCCAAGGACAGCTTAAAAGTGAATGAAATATATTATAATACTTTTTTTGCAATTGTGCCCCTTGAGCTACCCCACAGAGTATTAGATTTGAAAGGGATTCATAGATAGCATCTATTCTGTGACCTAGAGAGAACAAGAGTTACTCTAGGTCACATGAAAGTGAGTGGTAGAGTAAGACTAGAAACTAGATTTTTTGATAATTGTTTCAGTGCTTGATATAAGATGATCAAAGTTAACTGTGGACCATTTGCATTTAAATAGCTAAGTTAGGGTACAAGTGTGGGGCTAATGGGCTGAGTACAAAGTTCTTTCTTTCTTTTACTTCTGATGAAGACCTTCATCAAAACAATATCTACATGACCAAGCACAACTATAACCATCCACTAGAGAAAAGAATGACGATGATGATGATGATGAGTGAGAATAGCTAACACTTACTGAGTGCTTACTGAACACTTTGATAGACATTTTGCAAATATTAACTTATTTTGCCTTTTCAGTTTATCTGAACACTTGCTCTGAAACACAGATTTCAGAAAACAATGGTCTCAAACCAGCATACACGATCTTAAATCTTATCAACATCATTTTTCTTCCATACAAAATCCCTGTTCAACAGTGAAAAACACAAGGCTCATTTGTCCTTGATGAAATCACTTTTGCTGATAATTATGTCCGTGAAATCATCCTAGTTACATTTGCTAAATAGTAGAAACAATTGTTCCTCAGAAGACAAGGCATGATCCTGTTTTATGTATTTGAGAAAAATGGCTTTATTTAAACATACACTGGTGTTGCTGATCCCAACTTCTGAATCTCCCTGCCAAAAATTTATGTGCCCCTCCTTGTATAGCTGATGCTGTTTAGCATCTTCCCAAGATGCCTGATTTAAATGATGAGGCAACCACATGGCAGGTCCTCTGTATCTCCTTATGTTCTGTGTAGGGGAGAGCACTTCGTATGTGCTCAATCTTCTTTACATATGCCTATCTCACTGAATCAGACCGTATTTCCCTCATTTACCTTCTTTGTTATTACCTGGCCATCACAAAGCCTTGACAAGGGCCACCAACCAACCATACCTGTCACTCTCTGAGTCACTGACATAGCAGCAATGTAGACATTCCAGCTGACCCTAAGGAACATTAATAATATTATAGCTTTTAATATCTCGATAGATGCTCATAATGATTTCCTTATTTCTAAAGGTCAGGTAACCACTGGTAATGGCAGAGTGAACACAGGATAATGATCTATTGGGTAAAAGCACTTTCATATGTGCTTTTATGAAGAGACTGCCTGCATGTATTTTTTAATTTGAAAAACAACAGGGCAGAAAATTGAGGTCACTGATAACTGAGCTACAGTTATCTGGGTATGAATGGAAAAGCATAATGTTTCAGAAAAATTTTTCAGCAACTTTGGACTAGTATGAAAAGATGTCACTATAAATCAAAAGCAAACAAGTCACACACAGAGATGTTTCAGTGCTTTTTACAAGGCATTGTAAATCACATAAATTATTCAGAAAATGGCAGTGAGGTCCAGTAGAACGCCTGAACTAACTGAGGATTCAACACTGAAGGGTCAATCAGTTTAGGACAAGAATGGCCTTTTTGAGATTTATGGCATTTCTGGCAACTTTACCATAAAAAGGCTTGAGTCAGAAAAAAACAAAACAAAACAAACAAACAAACAAACAAAACAACTGAACTAAAACAAAACAAAACAGCACCAAAACCTTGTTTTTGAAATGTCCTTCAAGTATCCTATTAAGAAATTCTGAAAATATTGATCATTTGTAAAAGGTTTACTACATATGCCAGAAGTATTCCTTAATCATTTATCAATGAATAAGACCTACATAAGTATTAAGGGAGTTAATTGTATTCAGCCAGAAAACTTTTGCATAACTATTAAGAACAAGAGGAAGAAAGACAGATGAAAATAATTTATTTTAACAAATTTGGCAGTAGGACACAATCTAAATAAAAAAGAAACTCCCGTGCAAGGAAAAATGTGCTGACAGAGGAGTCAATGTTTTATAGTATCAATTCTCTAACTTTGGGAATGGAGAAGTGAGTTTATCAAATTCTTTTTTTTTTTTTTAAAGATTTTATTTATTTCTTTGACAGACAGAGATCACAAGTAGGCAAAGAGGCAGGCAGAGAGAGAGGAGGAAGCAGGCTCCCTGCAGAGCAGAGAACCTGATGGTAGGGCTCAATCCCAGGACCCTGGGATCATGACCTGAGTCAAAGGCAGAAGCTTTAACCCACTGAGCCACCCAGGCACCCCGTGTTTATTAAATTCTTAGGGCCATGCCCAGTGTGGAAGTCTCTCCATAACACCTTTGCCACCAAAATAAACTCAGATCCAAGCAAAGATCATGATTGTTGGGCAAAGCATGAAACCAGCAATCATTTCCTCAGTTCTATGAATCATTTCTAAGGCTGCTCTTCCCTGGTTTTAAGGAAATGGTCACCTTTCTTTTTTTCTTTTTTATAAAACAAGTTTGCATAGTTAAAATTTCAAAGTGAGTACATCAGAAAGGGCTAGGAGTCAATATTCTCCTTTTTTTGTTCCAGATGTCATGTGGTTTGTGCCCTTCCAAACCTAATCATGTTCACATCAATGTTAATTTACAACTATTGCTTCAGTGGATATTTTAGTGCAAGAAGATAAATAAGATGCTCTGTGAACTGGGTATTAGGGTTATTAGAGTATGAAATTCAAATATCTACTTTTCCTTAAGCAAGAATCTTATGAGAATATCTAAAGCTTGGAGATATTTTGGTATGTGAATATATGTATATGTATAAAAGTCAACAACTCTTCCCTTAATCACACCCATATTATTTATTTTATGAGATAATTTACCAGGCTTCTTATGTGTAATTCAGACAAAAAACAAACCAACAAAAAAATAAAATGGGCTAAAAGAGCTTCTGTTTTGACTCTAAAAATCAAATCATGTTTCGAGGGACCCACAATAGCCAAAACAACCTTGAAAAAGTACAAAGTTGGTGGACTGACAGTACCAGATTTTAAAACTCAATATAAAGCTATAATAATCAAGAGAGTATGGTACTATCATAAAAATAAGGCACACAGGTCAGTGGAATAGAATCAAGAGACTAAAAATAAATTATCATGAATAAATATTTATGGTTAGTTGATTTTCAACAAAGAGTGAAGACAATTCAGTGGGGGAAAATAGCTTTTTAAAAATTTTTTTTTTTTATTTTTTAATTTTTTTTGGGTGGTAGGGTAGTTTTATTTTTTTTTATTATTTTTTTTAAATTTTATTTTTTATAAATATATATATTTTTTCCCCAGGGGTTAACAAGTCTGTGAATCTCCAGATTTACACACTTCACCGCACTCACCCTAGCACATACCCTCCCCAATGTCCATAATAACCCCACCCCCCCAACCCCCCTCCCCCCAGCAACCCTCAGTTTGTTTTGTGAAAATAGCTTTTCAGTAAATGCTGTGGGACAACTAAATATCCACATTCACAAGAATGAAGTTAGACATCTATCTTACACCACACACAGAAAGTAATGCAAACTAGATCACAGAACTAAATGTAAAAGCCAAAACTATAAAAGTCTTAGAAGAAAACACAACAGGAGGCTGCCTGGGTGGCTCAGTGGGTTGAGCCTCTGCCTTCAGCTCAGGTCATGATCTCAGGGTTCTGGGATCGAGGCCCACATCAGGCTCTCTGCTCAGCAGGGAGACTGCTTTCCCCTCTCTCTCTGCCTGCCTCTCTGCCTACTTGTGATCTCTCTTTCTCTGTCAAATAAGTAAATAAAATCTTAAAAAAACAAAACATAATGGCAAATCTTTGTGACCTTGGGCTAGGCAATGATTTCTTAAACACAATACCAAAAGCACAGATGCTCAAAGAAAGATAAGTACATTTAACTTCATAACAGTTAAAACTTTTTTCTTTTTTTAAAAAAGATTTATTTATTTATTTATTTATTTATATGAGAGAGACCTGAGAGTATGAGTGGGGGGAGGGGCAGAGAAAAAGGGAGAGAATCTCAAGCAGATTCCCCACTGAGAAGGAAGCCCCACATGAGGCTTGTTCAGGACCCCGAGATCATGACCTGAGTCAGAGACAATCAATCAATTGAGCCATCCAGGGACCCCAAAACTTTTGTGTTTCAAATAACATCATCCGGTTAGTGATAAGACCACTAACAGAATGTAAAATAATATTTGTACATTATGTATCTATAAAGGAACTGTATCCAGAACATATAAAGAACTTTTATAACTCAATTATACAACTTGATTTTAAAAATGAGCAAAGGATCTAAGTACACATTGTTCTAAAGAAGATTCATGAATGGTTCTAAAGAAGTACATGAGAAGATACTCTACATCATCAGCAATTAGGGAAATGCAAGCCAAAGTCATAATGGGATGCTATTTCACACCCACTAGAATGGCTATAACCAAGAAGGCAATAATGGTGTTGCTGAGGGTGTATTGAAATTTGTATCCTCATTAACTGCTGATGGAATTGTAAAATGGCACAGCCCTTTTGGAAAACAATTTGGTAACTCCTCAAAAAGTTAAACATGGAGTTGCCATGTTTAAGTCAACCATGACCCAGCAATATATATATCCAAGAGAAATGAAAACATATGTCTACTCTTAAACTAGTATACAAAAGTTCACAGCAACATTATTCATAACAGGTCCAAAGTGGAGACAACTCAAATGTCCACTACTGATGATTGGCTCCAAATAAGTTATATCCATATAATGGAATATTATTAGTCAGTAATAAGAAGTGAAGTATTGATATATACTATGACATAGATGAAATTTGAAAACATTATGCTTAGTGAAGAAGCCAGTAAGAAAAGGTTACATACTTTCCCTTAGAATGAAATGTCCAGAACTGGCAAATATATAGAGATAGAAAGTAGATTCATGGCTGCCTAGGGCTGTGGGTGAGTGTGAATGCTAATGGATAAGGGGAGTTTCTCTTGTTTAATGATGAAAACGTTCTAAAATTAGATCATGGTGATAGTTGCACAACTCTGCAAATATATGAAAAATTATTGACTTATATATTTTAATGAGCTTTGTAGTATATAAATTGTATCTCATTAAAGTTATTAAACAGAACACAGCAATATGAAGACTGGCTCACTCAGCTCCGGGAACGAGGTTCCGAGTTTCCAGTCACTCATTTGCAGCCCAGAGTAGAATGCCAGGAGGAAACATGAAAGCTTCACTTTCACCTGGAGTCATATCTGGGGAGATGCCTGCTCACCTTCCTCATAGATCTCACCTCTCAAAGCTGATATGCAAAAAACAAAATCAAAACAAACCAAAAACAAAACCAGGACCAAAAAATTTCCTAGCTTCTAGAAGAAAATTAATTTCTGTATATCTAGCCAAAATCAAACATGTTTTTCAGCCCATCATTGATTTTAATGGAATTGAACATACATCTTACTATGACCCTGGAAGGACCAAATGTTGGCTCTGCCCTATTTCCGGGGACTAATGAATAAGCCAAACATCACAGATGCTAGAATGAGCACAAACCATTTGGCCAATCTCTAATATAAATATCAAAGTTTACTTTATATTCTGTGAACTTTCATATGACTTCATAAGGACTCATCTGCAGATGGCACTATTTGGCAAATTACATTACTTCAAATGATATTTGTTGTTATGAGTTTAATGAATGTAAACTAAACCAAAAGTTTAAAAATCTTTCGATTAGTTTAAGTTGTGAACTATTACAACAAATATATGGCATGTCAAGATTCACAGGGAAAGAGAACTTGGAAGAAAAAAGTAAAACTGTTTACAGCATTTAAAACCTGATGTAATCTATGTATTTGGTTTACTCAATAGATAATAACAAATTTAAATATACTGGAAATATTTTAACATCTTCATTTAGAATAGAAAATGGGGCTCTATTGTGGATAAAAGGAGACAAATACTGTATGATTTCACTCATACATGGAATTTAAGAAACAAAACAGATGAACATAGGGAAAAGAAAAAAAAAAGAGGGAGAGAGACAAACCAGAAAACAGACTCTTAACTGCAGAGAACTGAGGGTCCCTCAGGGGAGGTGGGGGAGGTAGGGGATGGGCTAGATGGGGGATGGGTATTAAGGAGGGCACTTGATGAGCACTAGGTGTTGTATGTAAGTGATGAATCAATCAATTCTAGTCCTGAAACTAATATTACACTATATGTTAACTAACTAGAATTTAAATAAAAATTCAGAACAACAATAAAAGGGAGCTTTATTCTTTTAATGAAATTATTATTTCTTTCTTATATTTAGAAGTAGGCCAAAGCACAAGTTAATTTTTAAAAAGTTATAATCTCATTTAGAAAAGATGTAGGTAGAAGTACACTTTAACTTTTTTTTTTTAAAAAAGAGATAGTCATATGGAAAACAACCATAGTATTAGGTGGTTTATATCAATTAAAATAAATTATGGTAGAAACATATACTATTTTTTGACCTAACTTGAACTCATGAAAGACAAATAGAAAACCACATATCAAATAACAGAAGAAATATACTCCAAAAAATAAAGGTGTTTTTTCTTAAAGCACATTACAATGCATAATTAGAAGTCACTGGCAGGGATGTCTGGGTGATTAAGTCGATAAATATCCAACTCTTGATTTCTGCTCAGGTCATGATCTCAAGATCATGATCTCAGTCAGGGTCTTGAGATTAAGCCTGGTGTCAGGCTCCACACTCAGTGGGGAGTCAGCTCCAGAGTCTGTCTCCTTCTCATTCTGCCCCTTTGCCTGCTTACACTCAGTCTGTCTCTCTCTCTCAAAGTAAATAAATCTCTTTTTTTAAAAAAAGATTTTATTTATTTATTAGAGAGAGAGCGAGAATGAGAGAAAGAGAGAGAGAGAAAGAGCGTGAGAAGGGGGAGGGTCAGAGGGAGAAGCAGACTCCCTGCTGAACAGGGAGCCAGATGTAGGATTCGATCCTGGTACTCCAGGATCATGACCTGCACCGAAGGCAGTCGCTTAACCAACTGAGCCACCCGGGTGCCCCACAAAGTAAATATATCTTAAAAAAAAAAATCTCCACTTGCTATTACCATATTCCATATGGGGAAGAAAGGGAATCACCATTGATACTTACGGTAGATGGTGTGATTTGGTCAAAAGTCTTCCATTCCTCCCTGCCATCGCCACTCATCATTGTGAGGGAAAGCACAATTCTTTGCTCACTGACTTTGGTTTTGGCCCAAGACTTGCCTGGCCAATGCAACGTGAGGTAGCATATGTCACATCCAACCAGAGCTTTATATGATTGTAAGGTTTGGCCATCACCCTGGCGCTCCTGCCAACACCATGAGAAGGACATGACTTGTAGAACTTCTGCTCCTTCAACTTGGGTACCAGAATGAGAAACGTGGAGCAAACTTGAACCTAACTAACATTTAAAGCAGAGCTGCCACAGCTGACCTGCAGCCTCATGAGTGAGAAATAAAGGCTTGTCGTAAGCCAGCGGGGGCTGGGGGATTGCTTATTATGCAACATTATTATGAAACTAGCTCTTTTTTTGCTTTCCTAAGCTTTCCAGAATCCTAAAAACGTTAATAATTTCAACATAATTATACAGCCTCTGCTATAAAAGAAACTATGTGGAAAGGTGTACCTCAAGCCCAGAAAGGAAAACACAGTACAAAATAACTTAATTCAGGATCCTTCCTCAGCTGTCCTCAAAGTCTCATTCTGAAACAGGGAATATACTTATTACATTGCATTATATTATGATCTCTGACAACTTAAAATGAAACAAAATACTTGCTTCTGGTTTGAACTTCTTGAAAACACTAGCATGTTTGCAAACTGGATTATGGCTACTGTATCCAATAATATTTTAACAACTACAGAACCAGTACTTCTACACAGAAAACTGAAGACACAGATTGAGATAAGACGGTTGTAACATAGCACAAATGTTATCTTTGCTCTTTATAGTGAAAGATCTATGGCAGGCTAAAATACATAAAGCACTTGAAAAAGATGTAATTGAAGAAGCAAGCAAAATAAGACCTCTGACATTAAAGAATGGAGACAGGATATCACGCCAGTAATTAAAGTTTGGAAAAATAACTTTTTATGAGCAGGAGAGAGATTGCAGGGGAAAGGACTTTCATTTGTCCTCTTCATGCACCATAAGAGACAAAAAGCCTGACACACAAATCATTGAAGGTGAAGTACAAGTAAGACTTTCTGCCAGATGGCTGTAAACAACTCTCAGAACCACAAGAGTCAGACACAGAATTCTCTCCACAAAATATGGGAGGCATTTTTTGCTGTGCCACAGGTAAACAATGTATACCCTAAAGCCAGTGAAGGTAGGAAGATATTTACTAACAGATGCCAAAGAACATAGAATCCAAGATCCAGTGTTCCCTGATGGTTATAAATGCATCTTTTTACTATAATTCTCAGTGATTTCAGGAAAAACACTTGAAATCCTATCTAGGCATAAAGCTATAGGCACCATGTGTCAGTATAAACAAATGTAGGTACAAAAGCCAGAAAAGATAGTGTGTGTCAGTTGTAAGCATAACAGGGAATGAAACCAAAAGGTCTTGTACATTAGAGAGGTGTTAATAAATCCAGAGGCTGAGAGCTGTAATAAACATATCCTGGCAAATTATAGTCTGGTCCTGCCCCTATAAAATCAGGCATATGTTTAGAGTTTGAATTTCAAAAGATTTTCAGTATGTCTCATTGACTCTTACATTGCATTTGTGCATCTCATTTTGGGCTGTGATTGTGAGTTCCTTGGAGACAGAGGATAGATCTTATTCCTGTTTATCTCTCCAATTCCGAATACCTGCCACCTACCAGGACTGCAATACATTTTTGTGAAAGAGAATAGGGAAGTAATATGGAAAGAGGGGAAGTGGGGGAAGAAAGAAAGGGAAAAAAGAAGCAGGTTGGAAAGGCAGGGTATTGATCATTAGCAATGAGTTGTTACAGCTATTAGATGTCCAATAGATGGCTCTTAATCTCCAGATAATTCCTTCCTCTGGTCAGTGTTAGAGGAGTTTCCTCCTCTTATCTTTCTCATGAAACTGATGTGATGACACATCATAAATGAATAACTATATCCATTTATAACTTCTGAATGTGCTTTAGAACTGTTGAACAAATGTAATGATTGAGAATATAAGCTATATTGCTCATTAAACTAGGAAATGTGTGGCTCTTGCTTGTATTACTTGTCATAATTTTTTTAGCAAGAATATAAATCTTGGGGTAATACCATTTGCTATTCTAGAGCTTAAGGATTTACCAAAGCATGTACATCGAAGGACGTAGATGCATAGTGGTTAAGCTTGTGGACTCTGGAGCCTGTATTTTAATCTTAAACTTATATTTTACTATTTGTATAATTTTTGTCTAGTTACTTAATTTTCTCCATGCTTCAGTTTTCCTGTATGTCAATTAGTGATACTAATACCTGCAGTAATCATTATTAGCCATTTATAAATACTTTTTCTTCTTCTAGGTAAATGGAGAGATCATTTTTTGCCCACTTCTTTGAAATTAGGCATGGCCATAAGACTTGCTTCGGTCAACAAAATGTAAGTAGTAATGATGGGTGTCAATCCCAGTCAAAGCTTTTAAGAATTAACATGCTATTTGTCATTTTCTTTCTCGTTGTTATAGTGCCTGGATATATTCCAGTTGATGGAGGCACCGTCATACTAAGTCTCTATGCGACAACCAAATAGAGCACAATTTCTAATTATAGGATAGGAAAGAGTAAGCAAGAGATAAAACTTCATTGTGTTAAGCCACTGAGATTTAGAGTTATAACCCTCTGCTATATAATGTGGGCCATCCTGAACTTCAGCCATACCGAACTTCAGTGAGTTATGGTAAATATATTTAAGGAAGTAAAAGTCTTTAGAGAGCATTCCATAGGAATTAGCTATTATTCTTATTTTAGGCTCTGCTGTTTTGGAATGGCATACCCATTAGTTACATTTTTGGTTGTATAACTTTGCTCACCTTTTCATTTGGCAACAGTTTGTAATTTTATAAAGAGAATACAAAGGAAATTTATGTCCCCTAGAATGGTTGGTTAAAATTAGGTCTTATTAGTAGTTTAGATAAACTTCCTTTCAGTTTCATAACTTTCTGTGGGTGATATCAGGTACACTTCTGTGATGGCTGCTAAATTTATGAAAACTTACCAAGTTTCTCTAATACATTTGCTATTATAAGAAAACTTGTTCTTTGCCGTACTGCTACAGAATTGCATCTTACAAACACAGGAATTCTGATAAATTCTGTTTCATGAAATATACATTAAAAGTGAAAGAAATATATGTGCCGCATTACCAAATAAACATGTATGTATATTTTAAGTAAGCTTTCCTCCCAGCGTGGACCTCGAGCTCATGGCCCTGATATCAAGAGTCCCATGCTCTACCGACTGAGCCAGCCAAGCACACCTCAAATATATTTTTGACAGGACAGGACCTCCTCCAGTTGGACCTTGATAAGAACTGAATACTTAAAATTTTACACATCTGGTGATTAAAAAAAATTTGTACAGACTAGTTTCTGGCTTCCTCCCTTTCAATCCCTATTTCTCTTTGACTATTAGCATTCTTTCAGGGCTGATGCTATAAGGCATGTTTAATCCCGATAGTGTTTCTGGCCCTGTACCTTTATATCATCTTGCAGTGATTCAGTATGGGGTGGGTGGAGGGGTATTTCTGGAAACCATTCCTATCCCAGGTGGCTAGCAATAACATCACCATATGTGGAAATGACTGCAAAATACATAAATATATCCCACTGAATTAAAAACAAATGTATCCCCAACTCAACCTTCCAGTAACTGAATTCCCCAAATGCTCATGGTCACTCCAACACCAGGAGAAATATTACTGGAAGATAAGTCAGAGTTGAACCAACAGCAGTTAATATGTCTGTCTTTTGCAGAATTTATGATAGATGATCACAAGAATACATTTCTCCAGCTTTTCTTATGTTCTTATAAGGAACCTAAAGCTGAAGCTTTATTAACTTCTCATAAAAGCTTTTCTATTCTTATGGGTTAAATATTTACTTATTTATTTATTTTTATACTCATTCATCCATCTGTTCATTAATTGAAAGGTATTCACTGACTAACATGCACTGGACATACAAATATGAATGTAAACCAGCACCTGTTCCCAGGGGGCATACACTGTCATGGAGAGGTGGCCAAGTTTATAATAAGCAGAAAATCCAGGGAATAGTAGATCCTATTTAATGTCTATCCAATAAACATTCACCAAACTATTTCTTCTTTCTCTGATGAGCCAGCATTGTGTTGGGCAATCCAGTTTACTCCAAAATCATGTTCACAAAACCACTGGTGGTACTTCTATTCTGTGCCTGCGACTGATTTAGGAACGGGCATTGGTCAGTATGACATGAGGGGCTTCTGGGAGTGCTTAGTGAACAATTCTTCTTCCTCTGGCTAGAACTGCAGGAGCTCCTTGCAAGCAGGAAGAGAGCCATGCTGAACATAGAGGGGGTATAGAGAAGTAATGTGGAAAGTAGTACATAAGGCATTTTGTGGGGCTGGTGAGCAGCCCAATTAATCAACCCTCAAGCTACCCTGTCCCTGGACGGACAATGCTTCAGGGAATTTAGAATTCAAAAAGAAATTTTTTAATAAGCTAGAAAGCTTCAAATTAAACTGTGACAAGCTATTTTTTGCCAGCTACTCTCCTCTCTGTAAAATGGTAAAGTTTCATTTTTCATTACTTTAATTCTGGTCCAAATATGAAAAGCAACTGAATGCCTCAGAGGGTGATTTGATTATCCTTTTTATAGTTACTACATCTGCACTAATGTTTTGGGGGTTATTATGCTGTTTATTTTCTATAATTTTTCCCAATTAACAGTTATTACCAGGAGCTATCTTTGTTGAATGAATGTTACTGCATATATCAGAGAATGTGTAGTGATATAAGGCAGACAACTACAGAAAAGGTCTCTTTTTTATACAATGGTCAGGAACTAAAATATCACCTGAATGCAATTAAACTTGTACATATTCACAGGAGCATAGTGTCAATAAAGGCTGAGTTCTCTGATATTAGGAGAATTTAGCTTACTTAAAAATTGTAATTTCAAAATATTCTAAGACCTTTTTTTTTCTTAAAGGGGAAACAGATTTTTCTACAGCGTTGTGACTGGAAAATGCAGATACAGCCAATAAAAAATGGTATCTGGGAAAGTGTTATAATAAGTTTATACAAATCTTATAAGAATGTACTCAGAATGGAAGGGAAGATTTTGCTCTCTGTTATTAAGATGTAGTCAGGTTGTAGTCCGTTACTGACATTTGTTACATTTTTACTTGTAACTAGGTGGGTCATCTCTATGTTTATAAATCCTAACACTCCAATACGAAAGAATGCATTTTATTTTGAACAATTGAGTAGTGACAGGCTGTCCATAGAGTATACAGATGATAGACCAAGAGGAAAATGAGCTCTTAGATAGTTTTTCAATGTCCTTTACTAGAAAAATCACCATGTGACATGCGTGGCGTGCACAGTGGGCTTCCGTGTTAGTGTTCATGCTGCTGGAAAATGTATTGCTTGAACTAAATGCACCCTCTACTGAGCACAAATGATTCAACCACAATTTAATAGAGAGATCATTACTTCTGCAAAAGGATTTCAAGATAAGCAGTGAGGAGCCAGAGTCGACAGAGGAAATTGAGATGTAACTTGCTCAGCATTGTAAAATTGTATGGAAGTATAGATAGATATTGATCATTCTATATGTCAATAAGTAGAAGGATCAATTAAAAAAAAGGCATGCTTTAGGTGGGTTGTAAATACTAACATTCTAGATATCTTTATTAATCCCCGGGGATTATTTACTTTCCTTAAATCATTTGGTTTTAGCTTCCAATGGTGCTCTGCAAAATGATTTATCGAGGGATCAGAGTTGAGACATTTCACCATCATCTCCACTCCTTTGACCTGTTTAAAGCTATGATGGCTTTCACCACATCATTCACCTGCCTCTCCTAGATCAGAGCTGTATATGAGAGTTGGCTACCCACTCACAGCCTACCCGGTGATATAAGTAGTCTATGTTAGAACGAAAGAAACAGTTAATTTAAATCATTGAATTAGATGTACCTATCATTATTAAGAAACAGTTTGGCCACCGTTTGCTCTTAAGAGTCAGTGTGTAATGAGGCTCACACCTGTGCAATTAGCTATTCTAAACTTTCAACTGCTAGGCATGGAAGTATTAAGCTGAGGAGGCTTTACACATTGGCTGTAACAAATCTTATGATTACTAGAGGCCAAATATATTTTTAAAATGACATATGTAATACATTTTTGGCACAAATGATTCAAATTTTACACAACTGTATAGAGTAAAACAGGTTAGCTCTTCTTCATCTTTCTCCCCATTAGTAACAACTGTTGGAAAAAAAAGGTAACAATTATTGAGCTTGGTGAGTATTACACAATTCTGTTTCAGCACATTTTGCTTCTTCATTTGTAATGTAGTGTTTCATTCAAAGCAGATCAGTGCATCAGATATCTGAGTAGCTTAAAAAGCCTTTGCAAGTCACAGATTCATTCGTTCAATAAACATACAGAAATTCATATAAATAGTATTGTGCTCAAATTTTAAATTTTCAATATACTTCTGATTTTTCTTTTAACGTTATGTTTTGGAGAGCTTTCCAAGTCAATCCATTAAAATCTGCTTCATTATTCTTTATGTGTACATAGTATTTCATAGTATGAATGTATAATTATTGCCATTTGCAATGACATGGATAGAGGTAGAGAGTATTATGCTAAGCAAAATAAGTCAGAAAAAGACAAATGCCATATGATTTCACACATATGTGGAATTTAAGAAATGAAATGAGCAAAGGGGGAGAAAAGAGAGAGCAAAGCAAACCAAGAAACAGATTCTTAACTATAGAGAACAAACTGAGGGTTACTAGAGGGGCGGTGGAGAGGGTATGGGTGAAATAGGTGATGGGGATTAAGGAATGCACTTGTGATGAGTACCCAGTATTGTAATGGAAGTGTTGAATGTATAATTATTCATTTAAAATTCCTGCATTGGAGGATATTTAATTTACTTTCAATTTCTCTCTATCATAAGCAATGCTGTTATCAATACCCTATATGTAATTCTTTGCTCTCATGTGAAAGTATTTCTACACAGAGTCCTTGTTAGCTAAGAGTTGCAAATTGAAATTTTGAGATGCTGCCAAATGCTCTTCAAAACAGATTTATCAATTTATACTCCCACCCCTAGTGTATGAAAGTGCCTATTTCCATTTATCACTGCCAGCTCTGAATATTATAAATCTTTTAAATTTCTGCCAGTACTATGGTTGAAGATACAATCTTGTTGTTTTAGTTCGCATTTTTCTAATTACTAGTAAGGTTGAACAAGTTTTCATATTTACTGTCATTTGTATTTCATCTTCCATGAATTGCTCTTTCTTTTCCATTTTTTGTATTGGCTATTTGCTTTTTTCTCTTGATCCATGAACCAAATACCTTATTATTTTCGTCTTTACCTACTTACCTTTGCTTTTTGTTAATCCTGATGCTGATTCTGTATATTTTTCCATGCATGTGTGTGGTACAGCAGTTATAAGAAATGCTTGATAGGGCACGTGGGAGGCTCAGTTGGTTAAGCGTCTGCCTTTAGCTCAGGTCAGGATCCCAAGGCTTTGGGATCCAGCCCAGCCTTGGGAATCCCTGCTCAGTGGGGTGCCTGCCTCTCCCTCTCCACCAACCCACCCCCATCCCCGCTCTTTCTCTTTCTTGTTCTCTGTCTCAAATAAATAAAATATTTTAAAAGAATGCTTAACAAATTTTCATTACAAAAGTAAAAATACAAAAACTTTTTACTTCTTCATTTTTGTAGAAAGTAGTTTTAATTTCATGTCTCCTTTCATTTAAAACACTTCAATGCACAATATAAAAAAACCACTTCAGTGTGCAAATATTTGGACACTGAAATGTAAACAAACCATGATGATATGGTTAAAGTCATGTCTTTTTATTTTTAGGTTCAATGCCTTTATCTGAAATTACTAAAAATAGTGAGAAGTTGGGGAACCCAACTATTTTTCACTTTCACATTTGTCATTCAACAATATTCAAGTATCTCTGTTGCATACAGTAGATATACAAAAACATGTACCTTATTATTAGATGTCTCCTTCAAAGAACTAGGAGTCTAATCAGAGAGACAGTCATGTACACACTTGTACAGAGATCCCAGAGAACACGGGCCATGGTTGGATGAGTCTACACCATACACTTGTGGGCCCAGCCTGCCAGAAGTCTGTTTCTACAAGGGAACTGTCTCAGAGAAAGCACAACACAGGATAACGGAGTGAGCATTATGAGACTGACATGTTAAATGAATCCTTAGACATCAGAGAATGGAAGTGAGTCTGAGGATATGGCTGTAATTTCTTGGTCCATTCCCACCATTGGGTTTATAGTTGGGTCGTTTGTAGACTGGTGCAGGGAAAGAGGAAGGGGAAGCTAAAAGTCCAAATGACAGAGATATTTCATTAAAACTCTAAAAGATATCAAAGATACAAAGATACTAGTACTTTGGGAGCTCTATAATCAAGTGTAACTCTGAAGAAGTAAAAGTAATTCCTCTAACCATTTCACAGCAGAAAATCATGCAGCACCATTTCCCATAATAGGTGCCACTGAAAATAAATTGCTAGTGTAAGGCAAGCAAAAGATTGTATGGTCAAATAACTTCAGGTCACAAAGGGTTAGATGGACGTCTTAATGTTTCAGCCTTCTGAGGACCTTTCATAAGTTAATGTGCCTTGGTGAATGGGCAACAGAGAAACCGAGAACTACAATAACTTAAAAAGAGACCCTCTTTGGGGATCCTGGGAAGCATTTCTCAAAGAAAGATGCTTTGGCACATTAAGGGCTCTGGCACCTCTATGTACACGCCACAGATTCCCCTCTCCTCACGTTCAAGGCAAGATGAAGGCAAAAACCAAAATAGCTGAGGTTATTTACTCTTAGGTGTATTTAAAAGCAAATGATTGACTAGGGACTGAATTAAACATCTAATTATACTCCAGTTAATGATTCTTTCATTAAGCATGGGCCATATTATAGTACTTTAATCAGGCATGAGATACTTAGTGTTACTTTTAAGTAGTTTCCTACAACCTTGTTTATCATGCCCACCAGTACCACAGAACGTATTCCACATATATCAAACAATTTTTCCTCCCTCTGTAACTGCTCCTCTCTGCATTCTTCCTTTTTAGGTTGCCCAGAAAGCCATGGAATTTTCCTTTCCACCTTTCTCTATTTTTTTCCTCACATCTGTGCTACAGTGAAGCTGTTGGCTCTACACTAACAATACCCCAAGAATTGCCTCACTTGTAGTCACCTCCATTTTTCTTTTTAACTCCTTCAAATGTTTTAGAATTTGGAGAAGGCAGTCACTCTTTTACCTTTTAAGTTAAAAGACTACAGGCTGACATCCATCATAACAATAGTCTATTTTGGGTGTAAGATTCAATATATCTATGTGTCTACAGTTCAATAAAAAGATTGGATGAAATAAGTTACTTTTCATTTTTGTAAGGTATATAAATACATATTCAGAGATTATGGAGAACAAATGTTTCAGGTAAAGTTATCACCCTTTGCGACATAAAAGGAATTCCAAAGTTATGCTGATGAAGTTAGGTTTGATCTGCTAGGGTCCAAAGCAGGAGTCATGCTATGTACATTCTTTGGGATGTCACTTTCTGTCACGCTGTGGTTTTTCTTTAAACCTTCCATCCAAGGCTTGCAGGTTTTGTTTAACCATAAAACCAGAACCGAAGCAGGTCTCTGATTGTTTTCTGCTGTTTTTGTGTGAACTGAATGGATAATGATGTACTGCTATTTCTTCATTTTTCTCCTGCAAAGCAAGGGCCCAGAAATGTGATTTTCCTCTGGTTGGGAGCATGACTCTCCATATGGCTGTATGTCTTGACATATTAGAATCCTGCCAAGTTCTAATTGCTCATGTGATTTCACTCCAAATTCTGACGCACACTCCTGCCTCCTGGCTGAGAAGTGATGAAGTAAGTAGGAAACGGTTGTGCCATAGCCTTCAAATAGAGTGGGACAGAAAAAGGAGGAGGCCCACTGGCTTACAAGGTTGTGGTTTCAAAGATGTGCTTTAGATGACGGCACTGAGTAACAAACACAGTGGCTTGCTTCAGCAAATGGCTTCCTTGTCTCCTTTTAATTGAATCAGTCAGTTATTAGACTCAAATAACTGCTTCTTAAAGTGGCTGCAGTAAGCAGAAGCCATTGTACTGTACTTTTCAAGGACTTGATTCAAACTCTGTAATTGGATTTTCCTGATTCCTCTAAGTCACGAGGATACAACACTAGCAGAAACCAGCAAAAGCTGGTCCTGCCGAAAGAAAATTTTGTTTTTATCCTCTTTCTTGAAGATGCAGAATATGGGTCTACTAATTAATAAGATGATTAAATAAATTACTTATTGCCTAAAAAGGAAAATGACTTTGTAGAGTAAGAAGTCCTCAGATATTCTTAAAAACTGCATGCTTAAATGGATAAAACTGAATTGCTGAAAAGAAATACATTGTAACTGTTCTTGCATGAGCATGTTATGAAGCATTAGTAAGAGAGCCAATGTGGATCAATGTAGACTTATTAAAATCCTTAGGTGGGTCGTAGAGTTGAGACAATATGTGCACTTGGCTGGAATGCAGTTCCTGGTACTTAGAAAGAAGCACAGCATTGTTAATATGCTCCCATTACCATTCGCATAGACATTATTTCCTGGGCAATGAATCGCTACCTAATCATCTAGGTTTTTATTTTTCTTGGTATAGTGTTGTGCTTAGCTTGTAGGTTTCTTTCTGTTTTCTGCATACACACCATTTCAAGTATAGCTCTTTCTTAGAAAATGCTGCTTTTCCCATTGGAATATAGATACATATATATATATATATTTCAAGTATAGCTCTTTCTTAGAAAATGCTGCTTTTCCCATATATATATATAATAAAAGCAGCATTTTGCATATATATGTATGCATATATATAAATCATGTGTGTGTGTGTGTATATATATATGTATATATATATATGAAATTGAAGTGTAGTTGATATACAATACTATACTAGTTTCAGGTGCACAATATAGTACTTCAACACCTAAATACATTGTGAAGTGATCACCGTGGTAAATCTGCTACCATCTGTCACCACACAGTCATTACAATATTATTGATTATATTCTCATGTTGTACAATACATTCCTGTGTCTTAGCTCTTCTAAAACTGGAAATTTGTAACTTTTAATCCCTCTCCCCTATTTCACCCATCTCCCACTCCTACCCCTTTGGCAACTACCAGATTGTTCTCTGTATCTATGAGTCTGTTTCTGTTTTGTTTTATAGGTTCCACATATAAGTGAGATCATACTAAACTTGTCTTTCTCTGTAACTTATTTCACTTAGCATAATACCCTCTAAGTCCATCTATGTTGTCACTAGTGGCAAGATTTCATTCTTTGTTATAGCTGAGTGTTATTCCATTGTATAAATATATCTTCTTTATCATGTCACGTACTGATGGATGCTTCCATATCTTGGCACTTGTAAATAATGTTGCAATGAACATACGCGTGCATATATCTCTTCAAATTGGTGTTTTTGTTTTCTTTGAATAAATACCCAGAAGTGGAATTGCTGGATTGTATGGTATTTCTATTTTTAATTTTTGGAGGACTCTCCATACTGTTTTCCACAGTGGCCGCACAAGTTTGCATTCCCATCAACAGCTCACAAGGGTTCCCTTTTCTCTACATCCTTGCCAACACTGTCTTTTTTTTTTTTTTTAACACTGTCTTTTTGATACTAGCCATTTTAACAGGCATGACAGAATAATTCATGGTGGTTTTGGTTTGTATTTCCTGGATGATTAGTGATGTTGAGCATCTTTTCATGTGTTTGTTGGCTATCTGTATGTCTACTTTGGAGAAATGTCTATTCCGGTCCTCTGCCTGTTTTTTAATTGGGTTGCTTGTTTTTCTGATGTTGAATTGTGTGAATTATTTGTGCATATGGGATAAACCCCTTATCTGTTATATCCTTTGCAGGTATCTTCTCCCATTCAGTAGGTTGCCTTTTCATTTTGTTGATGGTTTCTTTCACTCTGCAAAAGCTTTTTAGTTTGATATAGTTCCACTTATTTCTTTTCCTTTAGAATGTTTTAAAAAAGAATTTTCTGGTAAAGCTTTTACACCCTACTCCTATGTAAGTTATATAATTTAAATCAAAGGTAAAATATGTTTTTGTTAATAGTAGACAGAACTATAATTAAAAATTATTGCAGGGGAAGCAAGAGACAGTTTTTGTTAGGTGAGTCAGACATATTTCAAGTGAAAGTTGATTAAGATGACCCTGACTTGCCACAATGGGGGCATGAACCCTTTGCTCCCTTTGTACTCAGAAGTACATCAAGACCTGAGCAAACAGATTTAAAAAAAGATGGACTCCGTCAGTGGGCCCAGTATACAGATGCCCATGGAACAAGGTTCACCCTGATTGGGGAGCCTTCTCTTGGGAAAGTTTGTTTTGAGGTCCTCAAATTATAGGAAACCTGTCCTTCCATATGACCTAGAGTGGGACTAAAATCTTCAAATTGATTCTAACTTATCTTCTACCAGATCATGAGAGGCTGCTGGCAAGGCTTCCTAGAACTCAGCTAGATAATCACAGATGAGACAGTGTTCCAATAACTGCTAATTCAGTTTGTTTTCCATCAGTGAGAGGAGGATAGGGATGTTATCCATTTAAGACAATAGTTTCATCTCCTCTCCTCCCCTGTCCTATGCCTGGAATTTGCAGGAATATTCATGCCACTCCCTGTCCTGGGTAACACCAGTTGTTTCTTTCTCTTTTTGCTCTGTCTCCCTCTTCCTATCTCTGTTTCCCTTCTTCCCTTAAACTTTTCCAAACTGAAGTTATTGAAATAATAGCTCAGATATGTTTTTTTGCAAACCAAATACATCCAACTCTGACTTTAGAGAAACAGAAACTGGTGGTAGAGAAGTCATGTGAGCATAATTAATCTTTAAAGAGGTTTCTTCATTTAAAAAGAGAATTCTCCACCACACTCTGTTTAATAGTCAGTCTCCCTAGGGCCTTAACTTATGGCTGGTGTACAGGTTTTGAGTTTTACAGAAACTCAGTTCTGCATACTTCTGTGAGACACAGAGAGGTATTACCTGGTGAAGTTTCTATTTCTTTCTCACTACCCAGGTCATTTTCACTTTGGAATGCAAAGGCATCAAAGCTGAGGTTGCAATATGAAAAATCCATTTTAGCAAAGTCAATTTTAAGGAAAAATATACAGTTTAGTATTTTAGAGTAAGGAATAAGTTTCTGTTTACACATGATCCTGAGAATGGTCACTTATGCAAAATGGTAACAATAAAACCAGTCTTAAACATAGTTTAAGGAGGAGTTATTCTGACATATTCAAAGGTATTTTTTTGTCCCTTCCTCCTTCCCTCTTTCCTTCCCCTTCTATCTTTTCCTTCTTCCCTATCTCTTTTTCTTTCTTTATTTTTTTTCTTTGCTTCTTTCTTTTTCCTTCCTTTCTTTCTTTTAAAACTAAACAACAGTAGGTGGGAATACAGCAGGAAGCCTGTGTTCTCCACCAGTCATTTGGCTGTTTTGCCTCCATGTGACCTTCACAGGTGTTTTTATTGGTAGTGAAATTCTTGCTTTCTACCTAAACTGCCCCTACCTACCTCCCTCCCATTCCCCCAACCATAACATGTAAAGATAATTATGGTAAATAAATTCTGGTCTTGAAAGCCAACAAACCCCCCAAACTTGCAGAAATAAGAATACTTTGGAAAAGGACTGGTCATAGCAAAATAGTGTTCAGAGAGGAGATGCAGGGAGGAAAGTGTTTGGGTTATTATTAGAAAGGCAGCAGAAAGTAGCATTCTTCAGAGTTGGAAGTTGGAATATTACTTGGTAGACCTGTAAAAGCGTTTTGGGTGATTTAATAGGTAAGAACCAGAACTTGAAATTGGAATTGAAAAAGACTTATTATATAATTTAGTCCCTTTGGTGAAGAAAGGAACGATACAATTTTGGATCTAAATTTAATTGGGATTTAACGAGATTCTTTGAAACTTTTCCATTTTTCATCTGAAAAGCACAAAGTGCTCATCCTTTCAGGAACAGTGATGGACTGCATAATCCAACAGTGTGTAGTGTATCCTAAATCAAGTTCTGAGCAGCCACAGTGGTGCAGGCAAAGGTGTTCCAACTGAAATGAGAATCTAAACAGCTTTGCCATGTACATAGGCAAGAAGGTTAAACCTTTTGGGTAGAAAATGATCTGAATCAGAGTTTCTATTCCTACTTTTTTTTTACATTGAAAATCTATGTTAGGATTCCATCTTTTGCCCTAAGATTCCTGAAGCAGTTTCTTAATAATTCCTGCTTACGTAGGGCATTAAAAAAAAAAGAGCATTAAATCATGTTGAACTGAGTATATCCAAAGTAAAAGGTATTTTAATGTGCCATCTTCCATGCAAACAGTATCAAGTCTTCAGCAAGGAAACTTGATATTAAAGAATGATAAGACAATGTGTGAATTAAGCATATTATATTTGACTTTTATCAAGGACTAGGCCACTTGCATAATCCAATTGAATATGTGTTCATAAGCCCATACTTTCGAACACATAGCTCTCACATGCTACTCTGCAATCAAGCAACAAAAGACCGAAGCTGGCTTTTTTAGAAAGTATTAGAGTGACTGGATAAGAATTTATCTCACTTGCTTCTTCTTTATGAACATACTCTAGAAGTCCATATGTCTTGTCATCTGTCATTATTCCCTTTTTCCTTCAACCCTACCTTGCCCAAGTCTTCTAGGATAATAGAAATGAGAGAGAAGCAGGCAGCGATGGAATAGATTAGCTATTTGTAAACTTGTTAAACCCCACGTCTTCTGTTCTCGGCCAGCTTTCTGTTCCGAGGCCATTTGTGATCTAGACAGACCAAGCATAGAATGAGCCACATAAGTGGTATCATTTACATTTTTTACAGATGGAAAAACAGACTCTGGGTGATATACTAAAAAATGCATGGTTAGTAAATGGGTTGACACCACATATAGGCCACCAAGGATCCTGAAAGAAGCTAATATAGACCTTCTAGAAGGTCTTCTAGGATAATTTAAACGTAGATGTTTTTAGAGTTTCTTTATCACCCCATAGCTCCCAGCTCTGATAAGTGAAACCCTCACTGTAAAAGCCCCACGAGTCCAGAGAAGATAATAGCAGTAGCCTAGTGAAAAAAATTAGAGATGCCTTCACAAAACCTGTTCTGAAGAAACAGAAGTGCACATATGGTGGTGATGGTTTACAAAGGATCTCTGTGGAAAGGGAATATACTAGAATGCAATGAGTGTGCCACATGCTAAAAATTCATTAAGGTGTTAGACATTGTTCAAATCAAAGAGAAGTTTGTTTTTGTTTTTTTTTTCCCCTCCTGTTTAAAGGATGTTAATCCCTATATTCTGTTGTCTAAATTACTTGGAAGTGAGTGATCCAGGCCATGTATGCTACAGGACCACACACTTGCTGATTAATAAGAAACTGTCATTGAGTAGGAAAGGTCCTAAAATGTCATGTGCCTATAATCAACAGGTAGGTTTGGGTTTGGCAATAACATGTCAGGAGACCTGAGAAAACCTTATGGAAAGAAAGATGGCCTAAGCGATGAAAAGTGTTGAAGTAGGTATGTCTTTTTCTGCTAGGTACTAGAGATGACCAAATATTCTGCTTTCTACTATATTTATGTGGATCTATCTAAGGAGAAAGGCTTACCCTTATCTCTTTTTGTCTAATGTCTTCCCAATTTTTGCTGAAGATACCAGTCAATGGCATTTTCAGACCCTTATGGGAAGCATTTTTTATCCTGTACTTAATTACCACATAATCTAGCTGTATTTATGGGTATTTATGGGTATTTATATGGGTAGTTAGGAATATGTATTATAACTTATAAAGCTAATTATGAAGTATTTTATTTCCAGGAAATGGGTAAAGTTTTTTCTGTCCTTGTTTGATTGGTGTATATGCTAGTTCCTCATTATCTGTAGAAGAGATGGTCCTCTTAGGTAGGATGTTTATTGCACAGAAAATCCCCCAACTATGTTTCAGTATGCCTAGAAAGTGGGCTTTTCATCAAACTTGCTAACAAGTTGCAACAGATGACTGATTGTTCCCCAAGAAATAGCCAAAATGCATTAAGGAGAAGGCAGAAGAAGCTGAGAGCCGAGATAATCCATCAGTTATTTAATTCACACCTGAATAATTGAGAGTTTGCTTTCCAGTAATTGCATATTTATGAAGGTTCCACAATGTGCTGGAAAGTAGATGTGCCGAATAAAATACCAAATAAAACCAACCTGCACACAGTTTGTGTTTAATACAGATCTTACTACTTGACTGGAACATGCAAATAGAGTGCAGTTTCAAACTTCAGTGTGTATAAGAATAATGAGCAGGAGTGTGTCTATTAAAATTTCAGATTTCTAGGTGAACCTCAGAGGTATTCCTCAGGAATCTTCATTTTTAACAATTTACCCCAGATGATTCTGAAGCAGGTAGTCTAGAGACTTCTCTTGGAGACATTATCAATCTAGATAGTGACAAAAAAGTTTATTTCCTAGAAGGCACAAGATAAGAAATCAGAGATAGACTGACCTATCAACTAAAGAAAGAGAAGAAGCCGAAATGGGATGCTTATTTGCAAAGAGGAGAGCCTGGGCATAAAGAAAATGGAGGGAAAAAAAAAAAAAAAGGAGGACGGTCAATTAAATAATGGTATCATAAAAGATCTTAGTTCTTAGAAATTTGCTATACTACTACAATATCTCGAATTTACTATGAATTACTTACAATTCATGTAGGTTACACTTCAGCTGCCTTTTCACAGCTCAGTCATGGCTCACTAGCATTGTGAAAGGAAGCCCAGGCTCCAGAGGGGGCCCATACAACAGATGCAGTTATTTATACTGGATCTTACCACAAGCTTCAATAAATATTATACTAAGTGTCAGAAAAAGAAATTTTAATGGTTAAATTGGTGGCTTTTTAACCAGCATAATGGGTGTTAGAAGTGGTGAAGTTAGTGGCACTCAAGATAGTAGATTGGCTAAAATAATTTAGTGATTAACTTCTTCTTCTTGCATAGTCAGGGTATAGAAAAGCAGATAGACCTGTAGCTTGCCTATCACCTGGGGGATTGATTCCAATCTCTCAATAATTTGTAAATGTTCAGACAATGAATCTGAATCTGTCTGATTGCTGGGCCTACAAGGCTACAGAATCTTGGCCTTGGGATGTTGTCTAGACTTCCTTAATTGATAGATTTTCAGGCAAGATGTTCGGAGATCACTTATAAGACTGGAGAGTTAGAACTTCATTGATCTAACAGAACAAATGGTATTGAATGTCTTGTACCAGTTTGTTAATAACTATTTGTGTGTTAAACGTTGATACATGAGGCAGAATTGTTCTGACCTGCTCTAACTTTAATTTGAACCAAGTTCATGAGGGTGATTGCTCATTCTAAGTCATCTCAAATGTTTAGATGGGTACAGTTATCTAATAAAAAGACTATGAGTTATTTGCCATGACCCGCTTGGCACAGACCAGTTCTCACACAAATGTGAAAAAGTAAAACCTCAATTGTCAGAGAAATTTAGTGAACCATCTCTTGATGATCTTTCTCTTGTGAGAAAAACTGATAAAGCAACCTAGTTTTTGTGTTTTCTCTATTCATTGTCCTGCTCTTTTGGTCCCCAAGAGATATGAAAGGATCAATACAGGCTTGGTAGAAATGGTGTCCAAAGGCATACAGCTTCCACTGGGTCATTCATTCCATGATGAAGAGCAGATATGAGAAGCAAGGATAGAATTTTGCCTTTTCAAACCTTTGTCCACTGTGCTCTCTACTGGGCAGGATCTCCATGTTATTTTAGATATTGCCTAGGCTATTCTCTAAAAGAGATACTTTTTTTTTCCCCCTTCTTATTCTGAATGTCTCAATCTACATTCCTCTCTCTGCTCCCCCCAAGTAATTGCTGGTTTAAAAAAAAAAGAATTAAGGCTAATAAGGAAGCTCTAGTTGTACGTTCCTCAATTTTCCCTGGGTAACATTTTAAGGTAATCAGATGTTTTCAGTATATCTGCCTAGAAAAGAAGTTTTATCAGCTCATACTGTTCACATTTATTTATCTATAGGCACTCAGATATGAAAATGTTAAAATGCGTTACATGATAATTAAGTTTTCTACAGTAAAAGTGAAACTGTAAATAGGAAAAGGGAAATGTTATATCTTTATCTATATATCTATAGCAACATCTTTGCAGAGGTGATATTGCATGAAATAAATTCAGAACATGTAACCCAACACCCTTTCATGTTGTATGGTAACCACATCTTTGAGGTCATTTCAACATATTAAGGAGTGAAATTATGGAGCAGTAGATTAATTAAACTATAGATATAGTGAATGTTTAAGAATGTTACTCTAAAATGTCATACTTTCAATAAAAGTAGGAGATTTATCCTGGGTATTCTCTCACTTCTACAGTTATATGATTCATTAGACAATGTTAACATGCAAGGAGAAATTGAGAGATACCTATAAATAACTTTGTGTATGTTTGCCACAACTTGCCAGCTAATTATCATTTTGAGATATGATATGATGGTTCTGATTAATAAACCAAAAGAGAAACTCAATTACAAATGCATGCAATCAAACTTCATAAGTAAGCCAAAATAAACCCGAAATTTGTAAGTCAGAATAACCCATTAGGGAAACTAATATGGTAGTGTTACAAGGCTACATTGGGTGGAAAATAATGCTCTCCTGTTTAATGGAAAGAGGTAGGTAGTACTTAAAAGACAAACTCCAGATGGCTGTTCTTAGTTCATGGAAAGACAGCACACTGTTTGTTCTCTATAGTTAAGAGTCTCTCATGATTTGTATCCCTCTCTCTCTTTTTCTTCCTCTTGAATGTTCACCTGTTTTGTTTGTTACCCAGGAACTATTCCTTGAACTCAACTGAAAAGAATTGAAGACATTGCCATTTCTCTTTTGAAGTGAGACTTTTATTTCAGTGTTCTGTTGTTGTTTTGTTTCTTAAATTCCACATATGAATGAAATCCTCTGGTTTGACTTTTCTGATTGACTTATTTCACTTAGCATAATACACTCTAGCTCCATCTAGGTCATTGCAAATAGCAAGATTTTATTAGTTTTGATGACTGAGTAGTATTCCATTGTAAATATATACCACATCTTCTTTATTCATTCATCAGTCCATGGGCTTTTAAGCTCATTCCATAGTTTGACTATTGTTGATATGGCTGCTATAAACATTAGAGTTCATGTACTCCTGAGAGAATAAATTCTTAAGCCACATTGTTTGTGGTGCTTTATTATAGCAGCTCCAGCTAATTAATACAGGGGTAGAAATAGCAATGAAAACATAATCTCTATCCTCAAAGTGCCTGGTCTCTCATTAAAGTAGAAAATCTCATTGGTAGAGTTTTGTCCCTTAAATAGCAACATCAGGAGCCTGAAAGTAGAAATAGGTAAAAGGGAGATTGTATGTTACACAGGACTGAATTCTGAAGAGGCTGAATATGAAGGGGACAGGCATTAACGTCTTGAAATGGCTGACCATGAGATCAAAACAGGGAATACAAGTGAGGGAAAACAATGTAGGGAAGGTGTGTATTGCTGAGCTACATCAAGCACAGGTAAAATGGTGTCAGTGGGAGAAGTTGAAGACTAGGTCGTTATAGAATTTTGCATTAAAGACTTCTCTTTTAACTCCGGATTTGGGTAGGTGTACTCTCTTTGGAGGACAAATGTGAGGACCCTGGATTCTTTTTTTTTTTTTTTTTTAACATTTTAAATATGTCAATATAGTTCTGAATGCTGATGAAAAGCAAGTAGTTGTTACATTGTCAATATCTCCAAAAAATCTTCAAAAATATTATGAAATATTTTAGACCCGTAAGAGCCACATAAAGATCAGTATAGGGATCATCCGTATATACACTGGTTGGGTTTAAAAATAAGGTTCATAAACAATGAATCTTGGAACACTGAAAAAAATTAAATTAAATTGGAAAAAAAAATACAGCACTTCTAATACAATTTAAGCCCCGAGGTTTCCTCTTCCAGTTATCACTTCTGCCCCTGACTCCCAGCCCCTGGCACCTCCTACTCTAAACTTGGGTGTTTATCATTCACTTGCATTCTTTTTCACATTTCCCTTTTGAGTCATCCAGATCAGAAGGAAGAAGGCTCAAGTCTTTATACCAGTAAAATTGCCCCTGTCAGTTATTGGTCCAAGGTAGTCCTTGAGGGGATGTTGATTCTCAATTGCTTCCCAACTCTTTTTGCCTGTAGGCAAAGTGGGTGCCAGCAGTCTTTAGAGCAGCCTTCTGACAAAGCCCCAGGTGCTGACTGGTGTGGAGCAAATGCATACCGGGAGATGATGTATACAAAGATGGTAAAGGGAGATGAGAAACAGAAGCATGCTGTCAGTGTCAGCCATACGCCCCATCACATGGATATTTATTTTCTTGTTGGTGGCTGTTTAATACAAGCAGATCTTTATTCCATTTTTTTAAAGATTTTATTTTTAAGTAATCTCTACACCCACTGTATGGCTCGAACTTACAAACCTGAGATCAAGAGTCGCATGCGCTGCTGACTGAGCCAGCCAGGCACCCCATCTCAGTTTTTAATAGAAGATGCTAAGAGTATACCGTAAAACACAGACATCTTCAAACATTCCCTAAAAATTTATTTTATTTTTAAATTTAAGAAGTAATATAAATCTCTCATAAAATTCTTCTGTGTAAAAAATCGGTTGAAGGATTTGTTTATTCCGGATTGTCGGAGATGAAGGGAACTGGAAGATGAGTTAGAATTTCTCACAGAGAGCAGCTTGCTTTGACGCCTTAGGTGTGGGTGCTGCAGGCAAGCGATCCTTGCTGCATGTGAGAACAGGGCCTGTGTCCCAGCCTCTTACCACACCCTCATCCAAGAAGAATCCTCTCTTCTCCAGGGTGCTTCCAATCCCTTTTTAACTTCCCAGTTTATAGCTTCCTGAATCCTTGGCTATTTTGTTTGATGCTTTGAAACATATGTTTCACCTTTACTGTCTTTTCCCTCACTTGTTTAATTAATATTAATTTTTAAAGTTACTTTTTTTTTAAGTGGCAATCAGGAGATAATTGCAAAAAGGGATAAGCTGCTTGCCCAAGCCCAAGGCAAAGTGACTTGGTATCTGTTCCTCCTTCCTCATCTTCTCTCCCCTCCTCAATCTTGTTTATTTTGAAATACTGAATAGATTTCTATCTTCTATTTGAGGTCAGGGATGATGGACGGGACCTAAATGGAAGGCTAGGATGGCATCCTAAATCATACATAAACAATGCTTTTGACATTTTGACATATATGGAGGGAAGAAGTATACTTTTCTACCCGAAGAGCAAAGCACTTTTCACAAATTTGCTGAGGAGTGGTCTTAGAGCAGTGCTGATTTTGTCCATGCAGCTCATGTGCTGTGTGTACAAAGATTACAGGGACACCCATGAGAGGAACTCTAACTGTGAAACCCTCCAACTTGTGCACATTTGAGAATCCTGAAAGATGTGATGGGGTAGTAATATTGAAGGAGAAACCCTGAAATGAAAGCAAACCTCATTACAACTTCGATTCTGAGATCCTTTTACTCAAGTATTAGAATTTCCCTTTTAATGGTTTGACCTGAAAATAATGAACTAACATCTAACAACCACCACAGAAAACACGAACTGATTATCTTTCAAGGGTGAATTTTACACTTCTCCTACTTTTCAGCTCTTCAGGAGTTGATTAGTATGATGAATGGACTGTGTCCCTCCAAAAATCACACATTGAAGTCCTTACTGCCAATTTGATGGTATTTAGAGGGGGGAGGTCTTTCAGAGGCAGTTGGGTTTAGGTGAGGTCATAAGGGTGGGGATTAGCACGCCTAGGATAGGATTAGTGTCCTGATAAGAAGAAGAGAGATAGGACATGGGAGAGAACAACTGTCTGCAAGATTGGGAAAGTGCCCTCACGGGGGAAATGAATAGGCCGGCACCTGGAGGTTGAAATTCCAGCCTCCAAGAACTGTGAGAAAGAAACTCCTGCTGTTTAAGCTACCCGTAGTCTATGGTTATAGACTGTGGTGGCCCAAGATGACGAAGAGAGTTAGGTAGAGAAAATTTCTAATAGGTATTTTAGTTTGGATGTCTGCAAACCTGATTATACTACTTGAAGATTGCAGAATTTGCTGCTTGAATACCGGAGTTTTATGAACTATAAACTGTCTCAGTAATAGTGCCCCATCCATCATAAACTCCAGTGTTCTAAAAAGTGTCTTGAATATTTGGAGCCAGTGGAGGAGCACTTACACTATGTTAATATCTTCCTTAAAATGAATGTAGGGGTTTGAGGCACCCCTCGAGTGAGCTGACCAACATTAAGGAGCCCGGTCTTAACTACAATTCTTTCCCTTCTGAACTTCTCCTGGTAGTGGTACACACACACACAAAACCTCTTTATCAATATTTTCCATTCATATGAAAAATGCAGTGTATAGTATAAGGACTAGAATGGCAGGACTATGGCGCCACAAAAAGAGATGTTATTTTTGGATTTATAAAGACAGCAGGGAGCTAGTATTTTCCACTTTATTATAGGAAGTAACTTGCCTCAGAAATGCAGTGAAAAGCCTGCACCTAAAGTAAACTCTGAGCAAATGTACTGATAGAAATGACAAGATACAAAAAGGAGTCGTTGAAAACTGGAAGAATTCAGATTAGACCAATATAAAATCACTATTTTACCTATATTTCTATTACGAAAAACATGGGGATGTCAAAAATTTAAAAACTTCGGATGTCATTTTCTTATATGCTGACTAGATCTATGGTTAATTTGATATATGGGAAAATGTTTTTTGCTTTATCTTCATCACCTGGGTTCAGGGTGTGTTAAGTAATCTTTTTGTCATCCAGAATTGAAGAATTGAATCCAGAATTGAAGAATTCTCTCCAGATATTGTCAACTGTTGATACCTTTACTGGAAGACCGTCTCTGACTGTGACAGCTAAGGTTCTGGGACAGGGCAGGCAAAAGCACCTTGTTCTAATGGAGCACATTTCTGTAACATTGTGCCACACTCCTATTTCATTTTTGTTTTTCTCATTCTTGTCTATCTCTTATAAATTGTGACCTACTTCACTTATCCTCTCTTCTGTTTTGTATTCCAGGCAAACTAGATTCCAGCTATGTACAGTGAGAGACAAGGGCCTTCACAATCTGGTTCCAACACCTTTCAAATTCCAAAGTTGAGATTCACTTGTGGTATGTTTCCTGCCAAAGTGAATGGCAGGCTGGCTATGATTTAGAGTAGAGGGATACAAAGAGTTTTTAAAAACTTTTATTAGAGGCTATATTGGAAATGTGACCTAGATTCACATTAAAAATTCAAAGTTAGAAAACTAGTAAAAAATGAATATATAGTGATATTTTTAAAAAATCCAAAGAACAGTGCAAAATACCAAAAGGAGTATAATAAGTGGTATTATATCTTAAGATGGTTACTATAATCCTCTTTCTGTCAATGTTTTATAAGTTTGCCAGTGTAGGAAAAAAAAAGAAATATGTTGCCCCAAACATAATTCAAAATATCACAGAAAATGGACTATTTTGATCTTGAGACTTCTTTATATTCCCTCATTTCAGGATAAGAAAAATAACTGTTTACAAATACATTACCCTATGAGGTTACTAGGTGCTAAAATGCTTTATATTTTTCTGGACTATTTCTAGTACTTGAATAAACTATAATAGTGTTGGTAGGATAGGGAAATTCTTACTTGAATAAATGTGGTCTAACTTCTGTGTTTATATAATGTAAAGTATAACCTGAAGTAAGGCAGGAACATAATTTAGAATTGTTTTATTAAAAATTAATTTATATATTACTATCCTCATATCCACAGTAGATTTGGGAAAACACATCCATAAAATCAGTACCATATTTCAAAGTAGTGCCTGTCATGGATGTTATTTCTGGTAGTTCCTGATACAATAGAAAATCTGCTGGAGTATTTTATATTTTATTATTCTTTTAAAGTTTAACCCTTGACTGTTTCCTCTCTTCATTAATAAGAGTTCAATCAGGTTGTTGGGTTTTTATTCACATTCTTCTCTTATATGTATCAGATATAAGCTACTGAGCCCAAATCTGTAGCATTTCTCATTGCTTTAAATCTCCTCCTAAAATGATCATTGCATTGCACTCTTGTCCTTAATTAAATGACCTCTTCATGGTTTCTTAAATATTCTCAAAATTATGAATTTCAAGTATATGCGAGAAAACTTAGCACTGGCATTTAAAAATGTTAAAGAAAAGTCTGCATGTCTTCTTTTCTCTTTCATCAAGTTTTCCTCTACTCCTTTTGTGTCTTCTGTCTGATTTGTTTTAAATATACATTGCTTTCATGTACTCTAACAACTCCTTTTTCTGATTTTTACATTTGATTTTTTTTCACTGTATGTTTCTACTTATACCTGAGATTTTGTAGAGGGGAACAATGATGAATCATTTTAAAGTTTACATTTTTGGAAAAGAAATAAAGTCTACATTTTCTTTAAAGATTTTTTTTTTTTTATTTATTTGACAGATCACAAGTAGGCAGAGAGGCAGGCAGAGAGAGAGATGAGGAGGAGGAGGCAGGCTCCCTGCTGAGCAGAGAGCCCGATTCGGGACTCGATCCCAGGACCTTGAGATCATGACCTGAGCCAAAGGCAGAGGCTTTAACCACTGAGCCACCCAGGCGCCCCAAGTCTACATATTTGTCTTAACTTAAATCTAAGAAATTTCTCAGTTAAATATTAGGATTCAATCAGTTTCCTCTGATCCTTCCTCTGTTCTTATAGATAAATGGTTCAGAGTTATTGAGCTTTAATCAACAACACATAAGTAAAATTGTTGTAGATCAGAGCTCATTAAAATGTATATCTTCTATCTCAGACCATATTAAACCACAAAAAACAAAGTTGCTTTGCCTTGATTTCAAGAAAACTTTTCTTATGTCCTGTGTCCCATTCATCACCACAAGGGGGCATGTTGATACAGATGTATCATTTCCCTGTGGTAGTATCATTTGATGATGCCTTCATGAAGGTTTTGTTTTATTTTGTTTAGTTTTATTATACCTTTATGTCTGTTTTTTTCTTAGCATGTGCAGTTTTTATAAAGTGACCTAAGAATACTGTAGTTTCTAATGTTAAGTGTGGAGAATGAATTTCACTTTAGAAACAGAAGAAATATTCTAGGTCAAAATCTAGGAACTGCAATTCCAGCAGTTTCTTCTATTTCCCATAAGGTATACTGGAGTTCAAGTAAAACCTAATCATTTCCAAGTACTTTCAAACCCCATCAACTTTAGATATATTAAACAATCAATGGCATAATTTGAAAAATACACAATTGTTTTAAGACTGAGCTAAAATTCAGCAGCTGGTGCAACCAAATGACTTTGCTATTTGGGGAAAAAAAAAACTGTTCATGTTTTGGCCACAAGTTACTATATATCATAGTTTAAAGTATTTTCACAAAATGTTACAGGTCTTTAATAAATGCCCAGAGAGGGGCATACATTTCTACCTCAGTCAATACTGGAAAGAAAGATCCTCACAGATATCTTAAAGAGAAGAAACTACAACAAGGTAGCAAAAAGTGGAGAATACTGACTCTATCAAAACCAACTTAACATCAGAAAGAAAAATTAACATCAGAGCTAACAATTCCACTTTTTATTAGTAAGCATGTTTTACACTGGAAACCATTTTCCATGAGAAACCATAAACAAAATCCTTGTGCTATATGGAATACGTATTCAAAGAATAATGTCAGAGAAGCTATCAGTTTTGTTGTATGGTATGTTCTCTTATTAGCGGAACCACAACAACTCTAATTTCCCATCACCCACACCTCTTCCTTCCCTTACCTCCCATCCCCTTTCCCACTGTGTTGACAAATCTTTTACCCACCTGTGACTTCAGTAAGGCTGGTGGAAGAAATAATTAGATATGTGTCTAGACTGTATTACAGAACTTAATCAAAATGGAGCCTTTAAATAACCTGTTTCACAATTACCTGGGTGTTTATTAAAAATCCAGATTTGCAGATCATACCTTGCTATGCCTCCCCCAGATGTACTGAATGAAAATTAATCTCTGAAGCTGGAAACTGGGAGTCTACATTTTAAATAAATGCCTTAGGTGATTTTTACGCTGTTAATCCCAGAAGAGGCTATGATGCATACTTTAGCATAATTATTTTTATTTCTAAAAGATTTTATTTATTTATTTTAAGATTTTACTTAGCTATTTTGAGAGAGAGTGAGCACGAGTGGGGCAGGCGGGGTGGGGGTTGTGGTGGAGGAGAGGAGCAGAGGGAGAGGGAGAAACAGATGGTCTGCTGAGCAGGGACCTGATCCCAGGATCTTCAAACCATGACCTGAACCAAAGACAGATGCTTAACTGATTGAGCCACCCAGTCTCCCCACTTTACTTTGTTTATTATCTTGTCGGTTGCTACAACATTTCTATAAAGTGGAGAGTGGACAGTTTTATTAATTCTATTCAAGATGTAGAAATTGAGGCACAAGGATTTTAAATAATTGATCCCTGTTTATTCACTGAATTATCACTCAACTGAGATTAAAATTACAGCTCCAAGGTGTTAGTTTCTACCATATTATGTCTATAGAGTTTTCTCCATACATAATGATTCCATATACACTTTGGGGTATTGAAATGCCTTGATTATGGAACTCCATGGACGGTGGCATGAAGATGAGAGTACACAGCTTACCCCTTGACTTTGTTAGTTACTATTTTAGAGTACAATGTAGTTCTATTGAATCTGTGTCTTTAAGTAGCAATTATCTTTAAAGGCAAATATATTTGCAACTTAAGTAAGAACCATAGTCAGAAGACTTTTCTAAATAAAAAGAAGAAATCTCAGCTTTCATAAAAAAAAATTAAAAACATTATAAATGTTGTCTTCCCTTAAGGAGATTTTACTTGTATAGCATATATGAAAAATAAACTTTTGAACCACTAAAAAGAACAAGGTAATGATTAGGTTTCTATAAAAAGAAGAGAATTAAGGACTAGAATGTGTTGGGACCTAAATTATGCAACATATACAGGCAAGAGTAATCTAGAAAACATTATCTTTATGTATAATTCATCTAGCAGCTGTCTATTTGTGACACATATTATACACTGATTAAGAGCATGGTTAAACAACTGAATAATGTACATGCTTCATATAATAACACCCTGTTCTTATTGCAAGTTTAAAGAGGCAAAACTAGGTACAGTGAAACTTTGTGTTTATGTTAATTTGAACAAGTCATGATCTGAGTATATGAAAATGTTGATGGATCATGGATGCATCCAGACCTATTCTTTGCAGAGAGAAGCCCAAGGAAGAGTTTGGAGAAAACTCTTTGCAGTCACCTTTTCAATGGCCCTCTTTTGCTTTCCTATAATGAGCCATGGCTGCAAATGTTTGTCCTATGAAAATCTAATTTGTAAGTAAGCTAGCATAATCCAAGCAAGGGATAACCAGGTGAGAAAAGTAATAAATAGGAGAAAAATATTTATTTCATTTCTTAACAAAGATACTAATACATTTTTGTAATGCTTAAAATTCAATTTTATGTCTTTTAAAAGCAGACTCCAGGATTCTGTAGTGCTTTCTCTAGCTTCTGATCTCTTAATGATTGTTTATCGGTTTAGGAAAAATTGATGACAGTGGGTCTTAATGGTAGGCCCTGGGGTAACAATGAGGGATAGGTATTAAAGTTGAAGTTCTGAGGCAGAATCTGAGGTTTCTTGGAATATTGCCCAGAATTCCATTTTAAAAATCAGTATCATAATTTTCATTTCTTTAATCTTATCTTTCATTTAAAAATAAACGTAGCATAGTGAAATGACCTTCAGCCACTTTTTTGATTGGAGAAGTTGCATTCAAACAACTACACATATTGTTTAGTCACTGACTAATACCAAGGAGAAACTAAATATGCTGGTCAGAAAGATATCTTGGTACTCTGCCAGGAGCTATTTCTCTATTTTTATAACATAAATTTTTTTAATCATAAAACTAAAATATTCATTGCAGAATAATTTTAAAAGTTCAATAAGCAAAAGATGGATCACCAAAGACTAAGAGATCAATCTATTTCTCAATCTTTAATGACTTTCAACTACTGCTATCTACTGCCTTTGGTATGGATCTCAGAGGTGAGAGATAGAGGGGAGTGTGCAAATGATAGAAGAGAAGGTGCAGTGGGAAGTATTGTAAGAGGAGGAGGAGGAAGATTCAATTGTGGGACAGACATTTTCCCTTAACACGTCATTACTGTCATGGTTGATTGACATTGTTTCCAATATTAAGAGCCATGCGACTTGTGTACACCACTTAATTTCTTTGGGCCTCAATTTCCTTATCTGTTTAAAACACACACACACACACACATCTAGGCAAAGGTATTGAAACAAGATGCCCCAAGTCTCCCCACTACACTTTATTTTTTCTATTGCCAGTTTATATCATGCTGCCAGTATTTCCTGTCTGGGGTACTATAAATGAGTCTCCTCGCTTTCTCTGCCCTTGACCCTCTACAATTAATTCATTCTCCCATCCAAGTACTAACCAGGCCTGACCCTGCTTAGCTTCTGAGATCAGACGAGATTGGGCGCGTTCATGGTAGTGTGGTCGTAGACTAATTCATTCTCAACACATAGCTGAAGTGAGCTCTTAAAAACGCAAATTATGTTATGTCATCACCTCCTTAGAATCTTCCAGTGGGTTCCCTTTGCAATTAGAATAAATGTCTATTTCTTTCCATGACTTTTGAATTTCTGTAGGATCTGGTTGCCCTGTCTTTATTTCTAACTTATCTTTCAATGTGTCAACCATCTTGGACTTAGTCCTAGTCCTAAATTATGCCAAGCTTGTCCCCACATTAGGATCTATATTTGCTTTCATCTTAGAACATTTGGCTTCAGATCTTCCCTCGGCTTGTACCCTTATAATTTTCAGGTTTCATTTCAAATACCACCTCTTTAAATTTCCTGAACATGACTTCCAAGGTAGCTACACACTTTTATTTATTTATTTATTTATTTATTTTTTAAAGATTTTATTTATTTATTTGACAAAGAGACACAGCGAGAGAAGGAATACAAGCAGGGGGAGTTGGAGAGGGAGAAGCAGGCTTTCCACGGAACAGGGAAACTGATGTGGGGCTCAATCCCAGGACCCTGGGACCATGATCTGAACTGAAGGGAGATACTTAACTACTAAGCCACCCAGGTGCCCTTACTCACTTTTATTTTTTTAAAAAATTATTAAAAAATGTATTATGCATCCAGTTTTATCACTATCTAAAATGAGAGATTCTCTTTTTAAAGAATAACTTTATTATTTTTGTTCTCACCAGGCTCAAGACTGTAAACTCCATGCTTGTTTATTGGAATATCTCCAATGGCCAGAACAGTATCCTCACAAGTAGACAGTACATGTGCTGTATAAATCTCAGATTTTAACTATATGTTCAATAGCATGAATACTTAATGTCTGTTCTCTTCCCAGATCCTAAGAAGTACATTCAGCTCCATTATCCAACTTATCTAATAATATAAGAAATATGTTAGATGAATAAATTATTATAACTGCATCTTCATACTAACTGTATATTTACAGTCTGCTTAATCTATTAAGTTTGTCTGAGGTGATATTTTACTTAAATATTTTTTTATTTGTCATTTTTCTATTTATGTTCTTTATTAATGCAAAGGTTTTCTATCTATTGATTACTGTATCAGAATGTCTTGGATTACAAGTCATAGAGTTATAGAATGCCCACTTCTCAGGAACTCAAGAAAATAAAGCATTTAATTAAATTATAAGCAAATAACTGGAGTAAGTGGTTTCTGCTTGTACACTGCAAATGGTTGTAACGACAACAGAGGTGCAACAATTTCATCGGAGAACCAGGCTCTTTGTTGTCAAATGCTCTCCTACTGAATAATATCCCTACATCATGAACCAGGTTCTTTTGATTTTCCTTTTGGGCCATCCTCAGCTTTGGAGTTGTCTCCTGAGGCTTGTTGCCTCCTGTCTGAAAGATGGCTGTAGCAGCTCTATGCCCTTCCAAAACTATATTCAAGGAAATAAAGAAGAGCAAGGGCCAATACTAGACAGCTCTTTATTCAATCTTGTTTCTGGTAGACCTCAACTGGAAATTTTTCCTGAAGTTGTCATTTTCACTTTCCTTTCCCTTTAAGTGACCAAAGTGTAAAATTTAAATGTCAAAGGAGAATGGTAAAAATATAACTGGCTTATATAAATCATGATTTATTTCTTAGGCCTGAGCTCATTATAAACATCCCAGTTTAGTAAAGATTTTATTAGCAAGGAAAAGATGAGAAAAGAAGTTGAGTAGGCAGCTAACAGGGTCGACTAGAAACAGTATAAATAACTGATAACCCTTTTCAATTTATTTGCCATTGATATGAAGCTTTTTACACTGGGAATGTGTAAGCTTTTCCACAGAGCTTTCATGTGATTTATCCAGCATTTGTAACGTCTTTCTTTCTAGTTTTTATTGTCAACAACAATAACAAAAAGCTTTCTTTCAACCTCAGGGATGAAACTCACAATTAGGCATTAGTAATGACTTCATTTCTTCAGGTGGTATCTTTGAAACTCTAGGTTTAAAGCCAGCAGCTTTGTGTTCACTGTCTTATTTTGTCTTTTTTCTGCACAAGCAAGATGGGCCAGTGAGCACTGTACTTTCTGCTTGCTGAACATCTGCTGATTGATCTTTCTCAGTAAAACTATTTAGTCCAGGTTTGTTCTAAAATCACTGGGAGCAGGGAGACTAACTCTGAATTAGACAGTGTTGGATGTTGCTAACACAAAAACAAACAGCACCTGGTAATTTCCTGTGGTTCTTCAGGTTAATCATCAGGTGTATGTTGAATACTTTGAGAACTGTGACTGGCATTTGATATTCGTTGTTGATTAGCATTTATGTTAGAAGGACTGGGTGTATTTCAGATGTTTGTAGGTATCAAAATTGTATGCATCATGTGATTTGATGAACCATTTGTCTTGTATCTTATCTATGCTGTCTTGTATCTTATCTATGCTGTAGGCATCCTTTTGTGCTCAAAGCTTTCCATGGGATGTGTTCAGAGACTTTAAAAACAGAATTTTCCCCTTTGTGACTCTTTGTTGTAAGTGCTTCAATGTTTGTTACATTTGTTGCTTTCTATTGCATTTTTTCCACCTCTTTCTGATGCATTAAGGATTATTTTAGGTTCACTTATTTGATGGGTTGTGATTAATAATGACCTCAGAGAAGAAATAAATGTAATTTCACTGAAAAATATGTTCTTAGAGTTTGTCACTTTCTATACTTTTCTTATTTTCACTATCAGTAATTAATTAAGTAGCCATTAAATAACACATTATTTTAGGTGTTGGAAATCCTTTGAAAAATGTAAATGATAACTCTCCTGTTCTTTAGGGCTTTACACAAACTTAAAGGAATTCATTACTTTTAATAAAACCAAACAAATTACTTGAAAGTCACACACCAAACCTTGAGTGCTAAACAGAAAGTTTCTCAGTAGTCTCTTACCTTCAATAATGCGTTTCCAGGTTAAAAAAAAAATGCCTTTACAGGTCTAAGACCTTAGGGTCTTGTCCTTAAAATGTATATTAGAAAGACAGAGCTCTTGTTTTTGTAGATGCTTTGCACAAATGGCAAATGGAGATTTTCCCAAAGCAAGGCATGGCTTCTTAATGGGCTGCATGACTTAGCTAGATGGTCCTCTCTGTCTTCGGCTCTCTGTTCAGTACTTTTCTCCTTTGTGTCTGATAATCCTCAAATCTTTTTCATTTGTTTTACTACAGAGAACTCTGCAATGATCACAAACTGTTGTTTTCCAAGCTTCAGAGATGAGGCTTTTTCTGGAAACGATTCTTTAAATATAAATTTCCTCTGGTATTGTTGATTTCCATTTCCATATTATGTTCAAGATCTGCCATTGTCAATTCACTCAAGCAGTACATTTCAAAGAAGTTTTGTGTCCTTCTGATACCACCACTGCAGACAACTATCACTCAGATTTGGGTCTCTCAGCCTGTAGTCCAAGCTGGAGTGTGTGGCATTCACCTCTTGAACAGTTATTTAAGAAGACTCTTGCTTTGCGTTGAACACATATTCTCTCTGGTTTAATATAAAGCTTTGCTGCCCTTTCGTCACCACAGTTGGGGATTTACTATCTGGCATTTGGGCTCAAAGTGCAGAGATTCTCATTTCTGAGAATATAGTTTCTACACGTTAGATCATTAGAATTTCTTTTACGAAAAGCATATATTGACAAAGGTAAATAAAAACGGTCAGATTTTATTCTTATGAATTAGTCCATCAAACACTTGCTGGTTCAAGGACACGGTTTTTTCCTTTGAAATTGGGAAACAATATTGGCACATTGATTTCTCCCTCTTCAGCTAATTGTAATGGTCTCTGTATTAGACTGATTTTGATTGACTGCTATCATAGCGTCTGCCAAGTGAGAACTATTTTTTTTTGTGAAAAGTCATTTAGTTATTTTTCCCCAATGACACAATTCCTTTCTTAGTGTTGTATGTGGTTCTTCTCACCAGGATTTTATTGTTTTTCATTCTCCCAAGGTTTATTTGTTCATCATCTTTTTATTGAAAAAAAAAGTTATTTAAATCTTGATGTTACAACATTCTGATAACATAGCTATTTTTCTTGCTTTTTTCCTTTATACTCAGGCTACTGAATTTACATTTGCCTAGAAGAAACTACCATTTCCTTTCTTTAATTTTTCAGTGAATTCTGTGCAGAAGACTGTCCATATATTCTGTTTATGCTACCATATGTTGGTTTTGGGGGAACTAGTAGTAGGCTTCAAGTTGTCTACCTAAAGATCTGTCTTTGTGCCTGAAGCAGTCATACCCACTCCATTTTTAGCTTGGCTAAATCAGAAGGAACAATTGAAATAAAAATCATTCTTCAGGTTGGCCCTGGTTCATCTAGGATAGACATAGAATATGCATTTTATCAAATGCTATATCTTAGCACAATGTCACCTCTACTATCCATGACTTGACAGAGTAGTAGGATTTCTAAAGAAAAGTTTTATTTTTCAAAATCTAAGAAATTAGAAACATTCTCCGTACAAGTTCTTTTAGTCAGTGCATCAGATATTATATGATTTTTAATTAAAGGCATTCAATATTTTTTTACTGCCTAACTTTCTACAGTGACTTTTTAATTTAAAATATAAAAAAGAGTAAAAATTCTGAATATGTTTTATTAGCAGCTTAAGCATGATCTCCAGGCAAATTTTAATTACTCATATTAAAGCATTTAAAAGCAGAATAGTGAGTGATCTAAAATGATTTTTATCTCACCTTTATCAAAAATATTTATTCTTAAAGGTAGACATGTCTCAAGATTTAAAAATCCACTTCAGAAAGTCAAGCCAAAAAAAAAAAAAAAAAAAGTCAAGCCAATTTGTAAAACCTTGAGTTAGGTAAAGGAGGAAGGTGGATTAGATGTCCCAAACTTTGGAATACACAGTAAGTAAGTCCCCCTCATGCTGCTCCATGATTCGTTATAATTAGCTCCATGTTGGGTATAAACCATGACTTTTTAGATCATTTTGATCTAAAAAGATTTAACTTTTATGAGATTTAACTTTTCTCATACCTTATATAGAATATGGGAGGTTAAGAGTTGGAGTTTGGAAGAGGTCTTATGAATGCAAAGTAATAGAATTAAGATGTTAACAGAATTGTGATTAGGCAGATTATGTGTTGTCAGTTATGAGTTACCATATTTCCACTAAGAAAGTACTTATATGGAACTATTGTTGTCAAAGAAAAAAAGCAAAATTTGCCTTGGATAACATAAAATGAACACAATTGAAAGAGTCAAAGTATCTTAGAAATTTTAGTAGATATTGTGAGAAAATAATTCTTCCATTTTATTTTGATCTTTAAAATATAAGAAAGGGAGTTACTCATTTTTTTACTAAAAAAAAAAAAAATCCATACAGTGACTGCCATTATATTTGAAATAAAATCTACCCCTAAAACAGATCAGTGTGAACCATAATATATCTTTTAATACTCTTTTTAGGTAAAAAGGACCTCATTTCCATAGTTGAGAGCAGAATGTTAGCATTTTCAAGGTAACTTTAAGACTTGTTGCTTAGTAATATTCAATATTACTATTCAATATTCAATATTCAAATGAGAGAGTCCCTCCCTGGAACTGGTTGTCCATGTGAATGTGCATCAAGGATTCAGAAAAGAGAGAGATTTTGCAACACCTAAATTATAAACAGGCAGAAGACCATGTAATCAAATGAGAATAATTCAAACTCAGTAAATACTGTATGATTTAGTTAGTCACATATCAATAATTGTGTATGTATTGTCAGATGTACTTCATAATCATTCACCAATCTTTCCTCACGAAATGCCTGATAAACTATTTTTAGAATTGGCATGTAAAAGCAAGAACTCAGTCTTTGTCTAGATCCTACTTTTGTGCATTTTTGTCCTTCTGTCTTTAGCCTCCATTCACATTTCTTGGTTTTCATGCCATTACTAGTTCTTAAGATCCCTTTGCAAGGGCTTGGAACCTAAGTACATTTATATAAAGCCCTAAATATTTTAAAAATAATTGCAACAGAATGCCAATGTTTAATCTGCCATTATCTTAATGACTTTGAAACAGAGTGACTGTGACCCTTTGTTATAATTTTGCTTTGTAATCTAATTGGCCATCTCTAACAGGGATCCTCTGAATTGATTAATGACATCTCATTCAACAAATTGTTCAATCCAAAAATATTGATGTCATCTTTAAATCTTTCTTATAATTCATATCTAATTAGTTACTGA
The DNA here is from genome assembly GCF_010015895.1 of Lontra canadensis. NCBI lineage: Eukaryota > Metazoa > Chordata > Mammalia > Carnivora > Mustelidae > Lontra > Lontra canadensis. The sequence goes on along the minus strand of NW_022631074.1, from coordinate 9,135,168 downwards.
GTCTTATAAATTGTATATTCATAATACATTTTCCAGTTCTCTACCTTCCTCTTCATTCCAAAATCCACTGCCCTAATTAAAGTCATATGGCTTTTCTCATCTATAGCAATAATGCCTTAACTGGTTTCCTATAACCATTCCTCCTATCCTTCAATACTTCCCTCTTTTACACTGTTGTCAATAATAGCTTCTAAGACATGCATGTGTTTGGTCATTCTACCATTTAAGTAAATCAATGTCTGTCTTTTAATTGCCATAGAAAAACCTTCAAATTTCTTGATGTACCACCCAAGTAACTTCACAATTATTCCTTAGAAACCTTGATTTTTTACTCCTTCTCTCCCCATTCCACATTTCCAACAACATGTCCATTCACTTTCCCAAATTTCCATGTCTTTTTCCTTTTTCTGTTTCCTCTATCTGAATTCCCCAACAGTCTGTCTAAAGAAATTTTTAAATATTTGGATGAAATTCTAGTTTTTTGTAAAGTCTTCTTCAGACCTCTGCTTTTTGATACTTCCATATTTCTTTTTCAGACCTGTATGTCAACATTTAATGCACTGAATAGATAGAAAGCATGAGTCCATTCTGTAAAAGTATAAGCTCTTTGAAGGCAAGAGTGGTGCTGTTTCAAATATTAAATGGTCATAATCATTATAAAGTCAAGTATGATAATTTGTACCCTAGAAGCCTTTTAACAGGTATTTCTGATGTATTTTTTTAAAAAGTTCTTAATTACAGTCTCTTCAACAGTGGTATTGGGAAAACTGGACTGGTAAAGAGTGAAACTGGACCACCTTCTTATACCTCACACAAAATAACTCAAAATGGATGAAACACTTAAATGTGAGACCTGAAACCATAAAAATCCTAGAAGAGAACACAAGTAATAATTCTTTTGGTCATAGCAACATTTTTCTAGATATGGCTTCCAAGGCAAGGGAAACAAAAGCAAAATTAAAATATCAGAATAATATCAGAAATAATATCAAAATAAAAAGCTTTTGCACAGTAAAGGAAATAATCAACAAACCAAAAAGACAACCTACTGAATGGGAGAAGATATTTGCAAATGGCATATTTGATAAGGGTTTATTTCCAAACCATGGAGTACTTAATATGACTCAACACCAAAAAAACATAAATTAGCAGAGGATATGAACATTTTTCCAAAGAAGACAAACAAATGGCCAGCAGACACATGAATAGTTGCTCAACATTTCTCATCATTGGGTAAATGCCACAATAAGATATTATCTCACACTTGTCAGAATGGTTAAAATCAGAAACACAAGTAACAACAGGTGTTGGCGAGTATGTAGAGAAAAAGGAACCCTTGTGCACTGTTGGTGGGAATGCAAAGTGGTGTAACCACTTAAAAAGAATTAACACATGATCCAGTAATTCCCCTACTAGGTATTAACCCAAAGAATGTGAAAACACTTATTTGAAAAGATACATGTACCCTTGTGTTTATTGTAGGCTTAATTAAAATAACCAAGAAGCAACCCAAATGTCCAAGGGTAAATCAAGGAATAAAGAAGGTGTGGTATAAACACACAATGGAATATTACTCAGCCATAAAAAATAATGAAATCTTGCCATTTGCAACAACATGATGGATCTAGAAGGAAAATAGGTCAGTCTAAGAAAGACCAGTACCATGTGATTTCACTTACATGTGGAATTTAAGAAATGAAACAAAAAAAGAAAATGAATCAAACAAAAAAACGGACTTTTAAATATAGAGAGAAAACTGGTGGTTACCAGAGGAAGGTGGGTTGGGGGGGGATGGGTAAAACAGGTGAAGGGGATTAAGAGTACACTTATTGTGATGATCACTGAGTACTGTATAGAATTGTTGAATCACTACATCATGTGCCTGAAACTAATACAACACTACATTAATTACACTGGAATAAAAAAATAAAAACAATTAAAAAATACTTACATATCTACCATTCAACTGATGCCTCTTAAATTCAGAAACTTATTTCTTAATAGAGACAATCTATAGCTTTCAAGAGGCTCTTTTGGGACATTAATATTCTGGTTACCTGACTTGATATTTAATACTGTAGTCAGACTTATATTAAAGTAGCACTGTTCTAGGCCTCTCAGTTTCTATAATCATATAAGAAAGAAGAACATGCCTAGAATCTGGATTTCAAATCTGATACAATAAAACCTATATATTCTTCAAAATTTGGGTTACCCCGACAGTTTTACTAGTACTTTAAATTTAATGAGCTTCCCATTTTAAAATGCATTTAAAATATTATTTAATAGGAATCTCAAATACATCATATAGGCATACAAAGAATATCATAGTTATTTCCTATTTTATGCTTTATTTTATATTATTTTGTTCTTTAAGTAGATCATATTTGTTGGAATTTTTATAAATATTATATTGCACAAAATTTTTATAATAATTTTAAACACTATTCTCCAATATTGGAAATAATATGCATAATAGAAAAATCTTATCTACATTGTTCTGTAACTTGAAAAGTTGCTTTAAGTTACACATTTATAAAAAACAAAACGAAAAGAAGGCCTCAAAAAAATGAAAAAAATTATGACATTTTCCAATTAGAAAATGGAGCTGGAAATACTGCTTTTCCTGAGATGAACAATTTATTTTCAGACATGATAGACTTTTACTTTTATGAAGGTGTTTGGTCAAATTATAAGATCAATAGATACTGCTACCTTATATGTCAGGCTCTCAGAGATTAATTTATTTTCCTTAGCACTATATTTCTTTGTTGGAGAAATTAGTGGAAATATCAATAATAAAGTAATATAGAGCATTTCTACAGTGCAAATATAGTCAGGACACAATATGTTTCACTCATAGTATTAAACTTGCATCTCTTCTGGAATAATTGAATACAGTGAAGTTTCAAAACAATCTAACAGAAAATGAAATAAAAGGGAACTAAATAATGGATTTGCCTCTTCTATAATAATGTGTAAGGTTAGAGAAAGAGGAGAGGATAAAAACATCTTGAATAATTTTACTGACTGACTTTTCATTGAAGGTGACTGTCAAATGAGTCAATGGTGAAGGTTTTGTTTGAACAGTACCAAATAGTGTATAGTTTTACAAATTACTAGTTTTCAGATAGCTGAAGAAAGAGATTGAAATCCTTGAAACAATAACCAAAAAGCTCAGTGGAATGAACTGGTTTGGGGGCATTCAGAAATGCTTAAACTATTCATGAGTTAAGGTTAGATCATATATTCTATGGATGATAGTTTGCTTCTAAAGTTTTAGCCTTTTATTCCTGCTCATATTCTCCCCAAGTATCATTCAGAAAAAAGTTTAGGGTGTATTTATATATTTCCAGAGAAACTTATCTTGTTCATTTGTAAGTATAATCAGGTCATTCCATAACATTTGCTATGAGGAAAAAAAAAGTCATTTCATAACCATTGGTTGTTCACTAGCACGGACTTAATTGATTCACCATTGGCCTATATAGAACTCCATTTAAAGGAGATAATTTTTAAGCACCAAGAATACCTCAGGCAAAGGCAGATTTGTTGTGAGGGCAATCGAAACTTGGACCTCAAGCATGATATTAAAGTCCCAGTAAGATGGAAGAAAGAAAACAGTCAAATATAAGAAAGCTTTTTTGTTGTTGTTTTGTTTTTTTGGCCAGGTGCTCAGATAAAGCAAATACTTCTCCGTTAAATGATGTTTGGGTGCCTGGGTGGCTCAGTCATTAAGTGTCTGCCTTCGGCTCAGGTCATGATCCCAGGACCCTGGGACTGAGGCCACATTAGGCCCCCTGCTCGGTTGGATGCCTCTCCCTCTCCCACTCTCCCTGCTTGTGTTCCCTCTCTCTCTGTGTCTCTCTCTGTCAAATAAATAAAATCTTTAAAAAAAAAGTGATGATGTTAAATTTGGAAAATGACAGTTGCGAGCAGAAAATTAGGAAACCAAAAACACAATTATTCTTATAATATTAAAAACAATACAGGTAAGCCACCTATATTGGAAAAGGACATGTAAACTTACAGTTGTTGTATATGCAGCTTCTGGATCATCTTCCAGCACCCGGGAAAGACCAAAATCAGAAACTTTGCATACTAAGTTGCTGTTGACCAATATATTCCTAGCTGCTAGATCACGATGAACATAACCCATATCAGAAAGATACTTCATTCCTGATGCAATGCCTCGGAGCATACCAACCAACTGGATGACTGTGAAATGGCCATCATGTTTCTGAAAGAGAATCACAATAGTTTACATTGATTTATTTTAATGTAGCATGTGTGAGTGCAGGCAAGCATGTCTGCGCAACATTAAGGAAAACCTTTGAATTTATTTTGCTGGATCCAATGAATACAAGCATCAAATCTGCTGACCATGAAATATAAGAATTTGTTTGACATTTAAAGGAAAGGAAAATCTAGCTGGAAGTGATGAAGGAAAACAAAGGATAGAAGAGAACCAACCAAATTAACTGATTTCAAAAACTTTAAGTAGTAAGAGGGACCTAAGTCAAATTACGTAGCAGCAATGTCTACCAAAAGAACAGAATTCAGTTTCCATAATTGTGACCTATGTACAGGTGGGCAGGACAGCAGAACCTAACATTGGATAAAAGCTTCATAATAATTTGAAATGAGAAAAATGATTACTTAGGAAAAAGAGGACTTGTTTGCATAAATAGGAAATAAGTTTAGGGAAGCTATAGGAAAGAGAGAAAAAAATATATGCAAATAGAAAATAACTAGATTTTCCCATTCTTTTATTATATAGAGAGTGAATAAAAAGGAAGTTGCTGGCAACTGACTGAAAACAGGACTATTTTAGCTCCCTTTTGGGAAGAGTAAATGAAGTCATATGAATAACAAGCTAGGCATAGTACTGGTATGCAGCAGTCAATCCCTTGATTGCTTATTCTTCCTGTCTTGATTTAAAAATAACATTTTTGAAAGGAAAAAATTCAGTTGTCATCCATGTAAAATGTGTACACCAATAAGACCAGACACACAATACCCCAAAATTAGAGAAAAATTAAATAAAAATATTTTTAGTTTGAAAAATAAAGAATATTGTTCTACATAGTTATTTGGAGACAGTTGTCCTCAAAGGAGTTATAGAGAAACATGAAAGATTCTCAGGTTGGTTTTATACACTAGGTAACATTTATTTATGAATGCTATTAAAATGAATATCTAACAAAAGACTATGGGGCTATATTACCTTATACAGTGTGGTAGATGAATAAATAAGAGTTATCTTCAAATTTGCAAAGTTATAGCAGTTTTCATGGATATATGATTTAAAACTATAGCATGGGTTAAATACACAGGTGATCTGACTATATCACAGTGACACAACATTCTATACAAAGATGATTCACTGGTCAGTTAAATGAATAAGCTTATACTACAAATGAAATAAACTTTGTCTTTATATCAACTTATCTCCCTGATAGCTCTCTGATAATATCTCTCAGCCCAAGTGCAGAGTAAGTAAAAGAACCCTCTTTTAAAAGAAACATTCTATAGCAAGAGTATCCATTTAAGCAGGATCTTCTGTATAATTAATGTATAAAAGATAACCTAGCAAAGAAAATCTTTGGTGTTATTAGCTCTTTATGTTTCCAATCCATCTTCCTAGACAGTGCACTATGAGATGAAATCTGCCTCTTCTATCATGTACCCTACCTATTAGGACTCTCAAAGCCTTTGAGTAGAATTCAAAGTATAAATTCTTTTGGCCTCGAAAGGATTACACTAAATTTAAAGAGGTGGCGCTTTTACCTATTAGAAATGGAGTTACCTGGTATCACAGTTCTCATCAATGCAGAATTTCTGTGTGGTAGGAAATGTTAATGGACCATGGGAAAACTAAGGAATGCCTCAATTTTCTTATCTGTACAATGAGAATAGAATAATCTAACTCAGAGGTGCAGTGAGTATCACATACAAAACGCACAGCACATCCCGACTTATTTTAATAATAGTTATTATTTAATAAAACCTTGTATTACAATTACATGTAGCTCATGTAATTTTTTTTAAAGATTATTTATTTATTTGTCAGAGAGAGAGATCACAAGTAGGCAGAGAGGCAGGCAGAGAGAGAGAGAGAGAGAGAGGGCGAAACAGGCTCCCCGCCTAGCAGAGAGCTCAATGCAGGCCTTGATCCCAGGACCCTGAGATCACAACCTGAGCCTGTCTGTTTTTATGCCAATAGTGTACTGTTTTGAGTACTATAGCTTTGTAATAGAGTTTGAAATTAGGAAATGCTATGCTCCCAGCTTTGTTCATTTTTTCATGATTACTTTGGCTCTTTGGGGTCTTTTATGGTTCCATACAAATTTTAGGATTATTTGTTCTAATTTTGTGAAAAGTGTTATTGGAATTTTGATAGAGATTGCACTGAATCTGTAGATTGTTTTGGGTAGCATGGACATTTTAATGATATTACTTCTAATCCATGAGTAGAGAATAATTTTCCATTATTTGTATTGTTTTCAATTTCTTTTATCAATGTTTTGTAGTTTTCAGTGTACGATCTTTCACCTCTTTGGGTAAATTTATTCCTAAGTGTTTTATTCTTCTTCAATAAAATTGTAAATGGGATGTTTCCTTCATTTCTCTGGCAGTATGTTGTTAGTGTATAGAAATGCAACTGATTTTTTTGTATATTAATTTTGTATCCTGAAAGTTTACTGAATTTATTTATTTCTAACTGGTTTTTGGTGGAATCTTTAGAGTTTTCTATATATAATAGGTTATGTGCAAATAGAGACAGTTTTACTTCTTTTCTTGTTTAGATGCCTATTATTTCTTTTTCTTGACCAAATGTTCTAACTGGGATTTCTGATGCTACATTGAATAAGAGTGGCAAGAATGGACATCTTTGTCTTGTTTTTGATATTAGAAGAAAAGGTTTTACTTTTTCCATTATATATGATGTCTGTTATAGGTTTTTCGTATATGGTCTTTATAATGTTGAGGTATGTTCCCCTTTATATGCACTTTGTTGAGAGTTTTTATCAAAAATGAATATTGAATTTTGCCAAGTGCTTTTTCTACATCTATTGAGATGATTATATGATTTTTATCTTTCATTTTGTTGAGTCATTCTTGCATCCCACCTGATCACACTGTCTGATCCTTTTAGTGCACTGTTGAATTCTGTTGGCTAACATGTTGTTGAAAATTTTTGCATCTATGTTCATCAGCAATATTAACATGTAGTTTTCTTTTTTAATATTACCATTTAAAAGTATTTAATTAAACACACAATACACAAAGCATTATTATTGAAAAATAATTTGCTACAACAAATAAAGCTAGAGTATGATTAGCTACCCTACCACTTCTGTTACCAGCGGAAGTAAGCAGCATAGTAGATTTTCAATACTATTATCAGATCAGGAGGACAAAAAGGAAATAACCAAACTCTAGTGAAAACAGGTTTTCAGTCAGTATTCTGACTGGTTCTTGTTAGACTGGCTTAAAGCTATCCCTGGTAATTCTGATCAGTTTGTTTTTTACTCATGACCACTAGTAGGCTGAATATTCACTCATCTGAGTGACTATTTGAGTGTAGTGATACTAATGAAATTTAGAGTCTTTTTTTTTTTTTTAAAGGAGGGAAAAGATGGGATTTTATCCCAGATATTTCACAAGTCTGGATAATCCAGTAACTTCTCAATTTTGAGACTATATATTTCTATGGTATGGGGGAGTCAAATTAGAATTCTAGAAAGCACAAAGGGAAAAGACAGACTGAGGAAACAATGCTTCCATTTAGCAAGAATTGTGCTTTATTCCTTGTGAGAAGATAAAGTGCTGTGAGAGAGTCATTTGTGTTTTGAAATAGCATTTTCACTTTCTCAGCAGAAATTGATTAAATATAGCAAAAATCACTTTCCACAATATATGTTCTTGAAATGTTTATACCGTTAATATTGTTAATGAAAGAAAATGTATAGAAAATGCTTGTTAAACTTGTTTCTTGATCCCTTTTGTTCACAGACTCAATATATGCTATTGAGTTATCAGAAAGGATTTAATTTTTTGCCAGAAGATGAAACTTTTGCTTGGCAAAAGAGGAACCATTTTCAGATGATCTATATACATGTTTGAGGAAGTCCAAAATTTGTCAAAACACAAATGTGCCTTAAAGCCAATACAAATGGTTTACTTGAAAGCTTTTGGGGTTAAGGTAAGTCTTTTATTTAGCGCAATATAATTAACCCAACATTTATGAAGTTTTCCAGTTATCTCTTGCTGCATAACAAATTATCCCCCAAACTTAGCATCTTAAAACAATAACAATCAACTATTTGGGTCACAAATGTGCAACTTGTCCAGGGGTTGCCTCTGACAGTTCATGTCTATTCAGGAGTCATCAACTGGGGCAGCTAAGCTGGGCCAGGATCCAGTTTCCAAGATGGCTCATTCATAAGTTTGTTAAGTTTGGGCTGGCGATTGAACAGGAACTCAAATGAGACTGTAGCTGGGAGCCCTTGGCTCCTTTTCAAGTGGACTTCTCTGTGGGATAGTTTATGCTTCCTCACAGCATGGTTCAAGAATAAATATTCCAAGACATAGGAAGCTAAAGCTGCCAATTTCTTTTTTTCTTTTCTCTTTTTTTAAATTTCTTTTCAGTGTAACAGAATTCATTGTTTATGCACCACACCCAGTGCTCCATGCAATACGTGTCCTCCATAATACCCACCACCTGGCTCCCCCAACCTCCCACCCCCCTGCCCCTTCAAAACCCTCAGATTGTTTTTCAGAGTCCATAGCTGCCAATTTCTTAAGCCTGATACTGGTTCAGAAACTGGTACAGCATCACTTCAAACTACATTTTGTAGTTTCTATTATGTAAATCTTGAATTTTTTAAATAAATGTAATTATTTTATGTTTTTTGATGCTCACACATGTTTATATGCAGTAGATTCATAATTTTTACCAAATTCTCAAATAGGTCTCTGACTTAAAAAAGCCAAGGAGCCATTAATCTAGGCACTCTCCTCTTTTCTAGTTTAACAGAGAGGAGACTGAGTCCCAATAAAGTTATATAATTCATTCAAGGTAATAAAATGAGAGAGTTGGGCTTAGAATGCAGGTAGGACGACTTCTGAGTGGTCACTAAGTATTTGTTAAATTATTACCTCAGATCCAGCTTTACAGGGGGAAGAGCATTCATCATCTGTACATTTTATTCTAATTATTAACCTGAGCTTAGGCATTGAGTCTCCTAAAACGGGGCTTGACTATTGAAGACATCAATGGCTCTTGCTTCTAACTGAACTCTTACACCAAACCAAACCAAAGCAAAACAAAATAAAAGCAAATATGAAAAACAAACAATAACCAAACATATTTTTCTGATTATGGAAGTAATATGAATCCCTTGTGAAAATTTTGGAATATAATAGAAAACTATAAAGAAGAGATAAATTCATTCATATTTAAGACCCATCATTTGATAGTCTAATTTTTTCTGTTAAGATTAATCTCATATTGCTAATAGTATATTATGAAAATGACATATTATTAAAGATTATAAAATATTATTTATAAAGATAAAATAATTTCTAATATATAAATATACCAAATTCTTATGTTTTATTTTTAATTTTTATTAATAAAATTTCAGTAAATATCCACATGTATCCATCCTTTCATAAAGATAAACTGCAGAAGAATTTATAACCATTATTTGTTTTAAATTAATTTTATTTTTTTATAAATTTATAATGTATTATTAGTCCCAGGGGTATAGTTCTGTGAATCACCAGGTTTACACACTTCACAGCACTCACCATAGCATATACCCTCCCCAATGTTCATAACCCCACCATCTTCTCCCAACCCCCCAACCCCCAGCAACCCTCAGTTTGTTTTGTGAGATTGAGTCTCTTATGGTTAAAGACATAACCATTATTAAAACTCTTGATGTTGGTTGCTCAATTGCTTTTCAGAAAAAAATATTATGTTAATACCCAGAGCAGATCTCACTACTCTCTTGCTACTATTCATTAATAGCAAGAAGAGTTTTATATCAAGTACTGAAAAATGCCATTTCCTTTATTTTATTAATTTTTGTTGTCCATGTTATTGCCAATGGCAAGGTTTCATTCTTTTTTTATGGCCAAATGATATTCCATTATGTATACATAGCACATGTTCTTTTTTTAAAATTTTTAAATTTTTAAAATTTCTTTTCAGTGTACCAGAATTCATTGTTTATGCACCACACCCAGTGCTCCATGCAATATGTGCCCTCCATAATACCCACCACCAGGCTCACCCAACTTCCTACCCTCCGCCCCTTCAAAACCCTCAGATTGTTTTTCAGAGTCCATAGTCTCTCATGGTTCATCTCCCCCTCCAATTTCCCTCAACTCCCTTCTCCTCTCCATCTCCCCATGTCCTCCGTGTTCTTCCTTATGCTCCACAAATAAGCGAAACCATATGATAATTGACTCTCTCTGCTTGACTTACGTCACTCAGCATAATCTCTTCCAGTCCCATCCATGTTGCTACAAAAGTTGGGTATTCATCCTTTCTGATGGAGGCATAATACTGTATAGTGTATATAGACCACATCTTCCTTATCCATTCGTCTGTTGAAGGGCATCTTGGTTCTTTCCACAGTTTGGTGATTGCTGCTATGAACATTGGGGTACAGATGGCCCTTCTTTTCACTACATCTGTATCTTTGGGATAAATACTCAGTAGTGCAATTGCAGGGTCATAGGGAAGCTCTGTTTTTAATTTCTTAAGGAATCTCCACACTGTTTTCCAAAGTGGCTGCACCAACTTGCATTCCCACCAACAATGTAACAGGGTTCCCCTTTCTCCACATCCTCTCCAACACATGTTGTTTACTGTCTTGTTAATTTTGGCCATTCTAACTGGTGTAAGGTGGTATCTCAATGTGGTTTTGAGTTTAATCTCCCTGATGGCTAGTGATGATGAACATTTTTTCATGTGTCTGATAGCCATTTGTATGTCTTCATTGGAGAAGTGTCTGTTCATGTCTTCTGCCCATTTTTTGACATGATTATCTGTTTTGGGTGTGTTGAGTTTGAGAAGTTCTTTATAGATCCTGGATATCAGCCTTTGTCTGTACTGTCATTTGCAAATATCTTTTCCCATTCCGTGGGTTGCCTCTTTGTTTTGTTGACTGTTTTCCTTTGCTGTGCCGAAGCTTTAGATCTTGGTGAAATTCCAAAAATTCATTTTCGCTTTTGTTTTCTTTGCCTTTGGAGACAAATCTTGAAAGAAGTTGCTGTGGCCGATGTCGAAGAGGTTACTGCCTGTGTTCTCCTCTATGATTGTGATGGATTCCTGCCTCACGTTGAGGTCTTTTATCCATTTCAAGTTTATATTTGTGTATGGTGTAAGGCAATGGTCGAGTTTCATTCTTCCACATATAGCTCTCAAATTTTCCCAGCACCATTTATTGAAGAGACTGTCTTTTTCCACTGTGTATTTTTTCCTGCTTTGTCAAAGATTATTTGACTATAGAGTTGAGGGTCCGTATCTGGGCTCTCTACTCTATTCCACTGGTCTATGTGCCTGTTTTTATGCCAGTACCATGCTGTCTTGGTGATCACAGCTTTGTGGTAAAGCTTGAAATCAGGCAACGTGATGCCACCAGTTTTGTTTTTCTTTTTCAACATTTCCTTAGCAATTTGGGGTCTCTTCTGATTCCATACAAATTTTAGGATTGTTTGCTCCAGCTCTTTGAAAAATACTGGTGGAATTTTGATCGGAATGGCATTAAAAGTATAGATTGCTCTAGGCAGTATAATCTTTTTAACAATCTTTATTCTTCTGGTCCATGAGCATGGAATGGTCTTCCATCTTTTTGTGTCTTCTTTGATTTCTTTCATGAGTGTTATGTAGTTCCTCAAGTACAGATCCTTTACCTCTTGGTTAGGTTTATTCCCAGGTATCTTATGGTTCTTGGCGCTATAGTAAATGGAATCAATTCTCTAATTTCCCTTTCTGTGTTTTCATCATTAGTATATAAGAAAGCAACTGATTTCATTACATTGACTTTGTATCATGCCACATTACTGAATTGCTATATGAGTTCTAGTAGTTTGGGGGTGGAGTCTTTTGGGTTTTCCATATAAAGTATCATGTCATCTATGAAGAGTAAGAGTGACTTCTTCATTGCCAATTTGGGTACCTTTTATTACTCTTTGTTGTCTGATTGCTGTTGCTAGGACTTCTAATACTATGTTGAACAAGAGTGGTGAGAGTGGGCATTCTTGTTGCATAGCACATGTTCTTTATCCATGCATCAGTCAGTGGACACAATGGGTTACTTCCATAATTTGGCTATTGTAGATAATACAGCTATAAACATTGGGGTGCATGTATCCTTTTGAATTAGTATTTTTTAAATTAAATTAAATTAAATTTTTGTGTGTGTGTGTGTGTGTTCCAAAATTCATTGTTTATGCACCTCACCAGTGCTCCATGCAATATGTGCCCTCCTTAATACCCACCACCAAGCTCACCCAACCCCCAACCACTCCCTTCTAAAACCCTCAGTTTATTGTATTTTTTGGGTAAATACTTAGTGGCATGATTGCTGGATTGTAGGATAGTTCTATTTTAACTTTTTGAGGAACTGCCACACTATTTTCCAGAGTGGCTGTACCAGTTTGCATTCCAACCAACAGTGCAAGAGAGTTCCCCTTTCTCTATGTTCTTGCCAACACCTGTTGTTTCTTGTGTTGTTGATTTTACATTCTTACAGGTGTGAAGTGATATCTCATGTAGTTTTCTTACAGCATCTTTGTCTTTGTTATCAGAGTAATACTGGTCTTGTAAAATGAGTTTGGGAGTGTTCCTTTTTCTTGTATTCCATGCAAGTTATTTCAAAATTATTTCAACTCTTCTTATTGCCAGTGTTTAGAGAGACTTAAATTGCTTTCATTCAGTGTCATAGCAATCACAGTTCCAAGAACAGTAAGTGTCCTCATTAAAAATAAGAGTTTGGTATTTGAAAAGAAGATAAACCACTTTCTCCATGTTCTGTCATGGAACTATATAATGTAGAATATGTATTTCTAATTCCCATGGCCAAGACATTTCAGGGGTCCATGAGGTCAAAACTATTTTTATGCTAGCACTAAGACATACATCTACCTTTTTTTACTATGTTGATATTTGTACAAATGGTACAAAACTCTGGTGGGTAAAATTACAGGAGCCTTAACACAAATTAAGGATCAAGGTAGTAGCACCAAACCAAACTGTACTAGTATCATCTATCCTCATATTCTCCACCACATGAACTAAACAAACAAATGAAAAGGGGACAATTTTGTATAAGAATGAGATTGTATTTGATGAAGCAAGTATTTGATGAAAATTTATTAATTTCGCTAAACGCTGATCCCTGATTACACACTCTTAGGCCAACATCTCGTTGGGGGGGGTTGTAAAAAAAAGAAGGATTGGGCAGCAGGAGAACTTAACATGCAGTGCATTCACAACAAAGTCCTTCATATACCCCATGGAATGTTCTGGGTCTGGGATAACTCTTCAAAGTCGGTTCAAATTGAGGAAAAGGAGCTGGGTCCTTATTCCTGCCACATCAATCAATCATTGGCTACAAGCTGCTCCTGTAAAGGTGCCATGATCTTGGGTATAGTGGCTTTCTCTAGCCAAGGCCATTTCCCAGAGATGGACTCCAGCTAAGGATTATCAGGGGCCCAAACTCTAGAACCAACAGTAATAAGGGAGATGACCCTGATGCTTCTCCCCAGTGGAGTTTCTTCATGTGTATCTCCTTTTGGAATCTGCTTCCCTGGGTGCTCAACCTGTGATAATCTCTCTCTCTCTCTCTCAATTGTTTATAAAATGTGCACTCAATGAAAGAGAGGTGCCAACCATAGTTTTATATTCTTTTAGGAAAACGTACTGCCATTGTTGCACATTATCATAGGAGGGGAAAATGCTAACATTCCTTAAACACTACAAACCAGTTACAGTTATAAGTTTTTTATTATCGTCTTATTCAATGTTTGTAACAACTCTGTGATATTAAGTATAGTTATTATCTCCATCTTATAGATGGTCAAACTGAAGGACAAATATATTTAATAACCTACTGAGCAGCGATCAGGATTTGAATCCAGGCAGTCTAATTCCAGAGCCTGTATTCTTTTTAATTGGAGTTGTCTAGAAAAGAGCTGATCTAAACTTTGTCATAATGACCCAGTCTGGCCTAGTCTGGGCAGCATAATTTGGCTTAATAAAGCAAGATATATAAAAGAGCCCTGAGCCCAATAAACCAAAAACAAACAAACAATAACACTCCAGATAAACCAACAAATGAGAATCTATTTATCTCTGTCACTGAGTGGAATGGTCCCATTTATTTCCACATGAGGTATGGCACAAATCTCTTTCTCTACAAATGATGTGATTCTCTCCTTCACACAAAATCTATATTCCTTTTTCTAGTACCTGTCAACACAGCCTCCTCAAGTGTGGTTTGAGACATGCTGTTTATCTTGAATATGGTGGATGGTTAATA
>NW_022631074.1:8936974-9120504 GCF_010015895.1 Lontra canadensis | reverse complement strand
AGAGAGAGAGAGAGAGAGAGAGAGAGAGAGGCTGTTTTCTTAAGATAGGACACTGGTTTTCTCTCTTTTATGTAGCAGTTCTATCACAGCAGCCACTATACTGCCATGCCTTGTGTCAGCACTTGATAAATATTAATTCAAACTGAATTGAATTGTTTATGAGGGGAGGAGAAAAATGTGAGAGCACTGAGATTTAATATCTTTGGGCTTCCTACTAGAGATTAATCAAAAAGAAACTATGAATTTTTTTTATGACACATGGTTTTTTTTCCCAGGCAGGTTTAAATGAAAGAGAGCGAATGTGGCATATTTACACACTGCATCTCAAAGCTTAGTAGCTAGAATTCAGTTTGTCTTCCTCCTTCTTTTTCCTTACTCTCTCAACCTGATTGCTGAGAAACATGGGGCTTAACCTCTTTGTTCCAGAGAGGATGGGCCCCACTGGAAGATGGTTTCTGAAAGCTATACATACTAATGCCTGCTATTTCCGAAAACTGCAGAGGGCCACCAGACCCTCGGACGCTGGAACAAGACACCCACCAGGTTTGAGCAGTCATTGGCATGTCACACTGTCTTCACAGTGCAAGTAATGCAAACTCTGGATGATGTTTTTCAAGGCCTTGCCTCATAGGTGGTGCTGCATGAACACTTTAAGCCTCTGAGTCCAGTCATCTTAGGCTGAACTCAAGTACTTAGTCTGTGTTGAGGATTAATGTAGGATTTGAGTGCTATGCTGTCCTGAATTCATCACACTATTAGTATTTTTTTAAATAAATATATTCAAATTCTATGAAGACACAAGTATCAGCATATCACCCCTTTCCTTAAAACCTTTCAATGACTTTCAGTGAAGAATAAAGTGTAGTACTCAATACAAGGACATGACCCTTGTTTCTATCCCTAGTCTCAACTTATTCTGATTCATTTTGTTGTGTGTGTGTTTAATTCACTCCTACAACATGTTATTTCATGTCTGATGTGCTGTGCTTATATAGTTCCCTCTTCCTGGAATGCCCTTCTGGTCTCGGTCACCTGAATTTTTTACGAGAAGTATTATGTCTTCTAGGAGGTCCTGGCTGAATCTCTAAGTTTATTCTTTCAAATAATACTCACTGAGCACCTACTATGGGTCAGTTGTTGCTCTGATTGCTGGAGTCAAAGTGGGAAGCAAATGAGAAAAGTGAACCAACATTTAACTGGAGGCACAGGGACAGAAAATAAATAGGTAAGAAATAAATTAGATTACTTTTAAATAATGAAGAACTATAAAATAAGTAAACTAGAGTGCTATGAAAGAAGAAAATATGATGGGGGCTGTGAGTTGTTCCTGGTAGGTACAAGTGGCTTAAGTCAAGAATGTTTGGCACACTTGAGGAATAAAAGCCAGTGAGACTGGAACTTGTTCAGGAAGAGGGAGAGGACAGATAGGCACAGGCAAAATCAGGTAGGTTATTGTCATAAGCTCTGGCGAATAGTCTGAAATCTATTCTAAAAGTAATGACAAGTTAGAGAAGAATTTTAATTGGGGAGTGATATACTATGACTTCCATATGAAAATGGTAGCAGGGAGATTAATTTGGAAGCTCTTAGAGTAGCACAGGAGAAATAAACTGGTGGCTTGAATCACATTTGAGATCTATTTCATGGCACAGCCAGCAGTACCTTAAACAGATCGGAAGGAGATTGGGACTGGTCAGGAAATTGGAGGAATAAAGTTGGACTAAGTTTCTTTATTGCTATCAAAGCATCCTGTCTACACCAACATTGACTAAAGCCATATGTGTATGTGTCTGTCTCTCCCACTGGCTTGAACATACTGGTCATCTTAGAAGTCTCAGGACCTAGCATCATGCCTGGCAGATGACAGATATTCAAGAGGTATTCATGGGATTGAATACCTGAACTGAACTGAATTTATTTTTATCTTAATGGAGTAAAGTACTTTGGGCTTTTAGTCAGTGGGATATTTTTTTGAAGGACTTTTCATGGAAATTTGGAATACTATAAGAGATTCTATGAAAAAATCATGAGGAAATGAGAATATTGATTACACTTGCAACTGTCTTTACTTCTGAGGTTGACTCTGGTTTGACTCTGATTATGACCATCAGACTCTTAACATTTTCACTGAAGAGTGAGGAAAAGGGGGATAAATTTGGCATACAGATTTCTACTATATTTCTTTGTAGGTGTTCACTGGAGAATGGTGATGTTGATCCTATCAACAGAATAGCCTTATGAACTATCAAAGGTCTGTGGACCACAATATAAATCACTGTCCTAAAATTTTGTTGTTGAAAGTGCGCTATACTCCTTTGTATACAGTAAATAATTGCAGTGATTTAGTGTCCTGAAATACATATGAGTGATAAACAATATTACAACTGGTAGATGATAAGCTGCTATTATAGAGTAGAATTAATAAAAATTGCACATCATGATTTAGCAAACATTTACAGAGAATACAATTCACTATGCAGTGTCTTGGTTACCTTCAGTAACCAAGTAACTTCAAATCAACTTCAAAGTTGGTTTGAACTTCAAAGTAACCAAATCAACTTCAAGGATTTCCCACAAATCTGGCATAATAAACACTATTGGATAATGACAATTTATGCTCTAAAATGAAGTAATGAAACATTGATTCGTATGCACGTCAAAAGACATTTTTGGTTCACTAACCATGAGTTACAAGGAATGGCACCAGCCTTTCAAAACGGAATGACACTAAGAGAAGGGTTAGCTGAAGCATTGTAAAATGATTACTTCTAAAATGCTGACTTGAGCTATAAAATGGCGATGCAAAAAATGTACCTCACTAAGTGGTTTACAAAAGATTGAGGTATATAAACAGTGGACTTTGTAAATCTCTAGTCCCCCTCCTGCAGTGTTTCCAGGGGCTGGGGCAGGGGGTGTGGGGAGCTACTAATCAACAGGGATAAAGTTTTAGTTGAGCAAGATGAATAAGCTCTCTAGGTCTGCTGCAACACTGTACTTGCAGTCAGTAATACTGTTTTGTGCACTTGACAATTTGCTAAGAGAATAGATATTGTGTTACTTCCAGAATAAAATTTTAAAAGAAAATTATATTTGGGCTTATAAATCCATGTAAAAGAGAAAAAATCATCTGGAGGAATTAAAATACTTGTGAATCACAGATGATAGTGAATCATAGATGATAGTTTCACCTTATATCCAGCTAAGATCTCTGGTGATGAGAGAATGAGAGCTTAGATTAGGGTGTGGTGGGGAGCGGGGGCAGTCCAAGTCATAGTTGATTCTATGAGATGGAAGAAGACCTAGCCTGTGGATAAGAAGAGGTGGGCAGTGTGGGCCACCACATGTGATATAAAACAGTAAAAGCTGAACCTAGGAAGAGGACAGGAGAAAAGGGATGGATGTCCCAGGAGAAATGGCCTTTAAAAAAACTTTGCCCAAGGCAAGTCATGTAGAAGGGAGGAAAACACCCTTTTTTGTTTTTGAAGGAAACTCCTGGCCCCCTTCCTTATTGGAAGTTATAACCTTTAGCTGTGGTCTGAGTTAAAGAGGCATTTATGAATCTGCTTAGGGACTTAAGCAATATCTTTAAAAGAAATATTTACTGGAAAATGCATTGAGTTTTCAACAATTGATTTGTAAGTGACTTGGCAGAAAACAGACCTTAGAGGGTTACTTCTATAACTTGTTTAAAGTTAACACTCAGTTTTTATGTTTCTAAATCAGAAAGTTGACCATGCTGTGACTTTTAAAAATGCTCCTGAATTTGAAAAAGAAATGGCTAAGGTTATTTATAGATTTGAAAAGACCAAGTTATTTTTGTTTTAAAATAACCATGGAACAAAGAAGAGTCAATATCTCCTTTTTACTGAACTCTCGGCTCTTATGGCCTCCCCTGTTGAAATCTTATTATAATTTCCTGTGGGAATTTTACTAAATCCTTCAAGACTTTCCTTTTGTAGTCGTTGTAGATTTGCACTTAAGCTAGGCAGAGTTATATTTTTAGTTATAGAAGGAGAGGCCCCCAATAACAGAATCAGAAATTTCCATCATGAGGAAACTAAAAATGTCATTTCTAATGTACCTAAAAAATCTAGGAAGAAAAGTAGATGTGGATTTGTGAAACATGATTGTTGTATTTCAGATTTACATTTTAAGAGCTTAAAGTGAGTCTGAATACAATATAACTTTAATATAACTTTGGTTTACAAAGCTTACAAATGAATTTGATCTTTCTTTCCTTTCCTTTTTTTTTTTTTTTTTTTTTTTTTTGCTTAGGTTTATGAGAATGTAACCTACACCAGCTATTGTGTGCTTCACTTAAGTAAAGCCAAGAAAATTTAAACTTTTTTTGGTTGACATCTGGGGAAGGCTATCACAGAGTGCCAAAGTCTTGATGAAGCATCAGTACACACATCAGAATTACCCAAGGAAGTTTTTGCAAAATATAGCTGCTTGAGTCTGCATCTATATTTTATAAAATTTCTTTAGAATGGTGATTCTGATTTGCAGGCATGGTTGGGAACTGCAAGATTCAAGTCTAATATTTAGTTCTGTAAATCCAAAATCTCCCGTATGGTCCAAATGGGGATATAGGATTGACCATAGAGGTGTTAAGTAAAATGTATGGAATATCTCTACACACCACTATAATTATGAATTACATACCAATTTAAAATCAGAAAAAAAACCTGTATGCAAAAAAAACCCTGTATGCAGAAGAAGAATTAGTAAGGAAAGTTATAGTACAATTTCATGGTACCAGGTACTCCAAATGCTATAACGCATTTACAATATTATAATGTTAAAAGAGATAAATTCAGGCTTTTGGAAGTTGATACTCTAACTTCTAATTTAAAAATAAGAAGTTCAGCCAGCGACATGCATGGTTCCAAGTATACCCTGCTTTCACATATTTGGAAGTTTACTGTCACATTATTTTTAGAATAGTATTTGGCATTAAGCTGGCACAGGCATGATAAATAATAACATTCATCTACATGAAGTTTTATATATTTTTTTGAAAAAAGTTATTAAGGGGATTAATTCCACTATAATTTTTATGGTTCAAAAAACGGCATTGGTAGGTTAATGTGACTTCATTTTTTTCACTGTTGAATATTAAATGAATGCAATGTAGATTAATTTTGCTCTCATATCCTAGCACAAATATAATTCCACACAACACAATTTACAAGGAAAGTGTGCTAATAAAATATAGCTCTCATTATTAATATATAACCAGCATAAGGTAAAATGCCATCTTTACTAGATTTATAATTTGACTACATAAATATTTAAAAGATCCCTTTAATTTTTTAAATTAATATTTGTTTTACATTTGTTCAAGGAAACTCTTCAAATGACTCACATTGCCTTCGAAAGGCTGATATGCACTGATATGTATTATTTAAGTACTCATATTCTTGACATATATCTAGATTTTTTAAAATGTGAAAATTATAACTATTTTTAGCTACTAGAAAAAGACAAAACAATTTTAAAACAATTTTAAAACTCTTAGTGACATCTTCTGATATATATTATAATAGTACGTTATATAATGGAGACTCTACTATGTGCCTACACACACATTCTAGGAGTTTAGGTCTATTAACCATTTAATTTAATATTATATAAAACTCACAACAACTGTGGGAAGTAGTTACTGCCTATCTTTGACCTTATTTTATGGATGACAGTTGTCCTTGAATCTTCCCTTTTGCCTGTACAATTTAGCCAATCTCACAGCAAAGTCTATAAGCTCTACCAATACTAGTAATTTTTAAATACACCACAGAATCTAGTATTTTCCATCAGCTCAACTATAACAATCCTCATCTAAGCCACTGTCATCTCCTTACTTGGATTTTTATTACAAAAGCTTCCAAATTTCTCTCCATCCATCTGTACTTCACTCAGAATATAGCCACAGCAATTTTTAAAAAACACAGTCAGATTATGTTGTATCTCTACCCCAACCCTACAATAATTTCACGTCTTACCCAGAGAAAACTCAAACACATTACATTGACCTAAAATGCCCCAATTCAGTGTTTTTACAACTTGGTTGCCATTAAACTCAACTGGGGGACCTTTGAACAAATACGAATGCATGTGTTCCACCAAGAGATAATGATTTAATTCACTTGGGAAGCAGACTAGAACTTGGGATTGTTACAAGCTTTCTAAATTAAATGATTATAATGTGCAGCCAAGATTGAGAATCATTTTGCTCCAATATTTGAGCCCCTTTCTGCCTCCATCAACTCTCTGACTTCATCTTCTACCACCTTCCCCTTACATACTCTATTCTAGCCATAACCACAGGGTGACAACATATTTTATTAACCCAACTTCAGGGTAAAAGGGTCAATATTAACAATTATGAAGAGGCAGTAAGCATGAATTGCCACTGTTCTAGGCAAAACAGGCATTTGATCATAAAGCATAAAGGCTTAATTTGTAGTTCTTTGGGTATAAAATGCTCCAAACTTAGGGTGTTGGCCCCTGCTATTCTTACTCTGTGAGTATTTACTTCCAGGTATCCACTTGGCTTGTTCCCTCACCTTCTTCCATCTTTACTCATATGACACTTTTCAGTAAGACTTTACCTGTTTATTCAATTTAATACTGAAACCTAATATCACTTCCACCTTCAATTCTACTTTTTCTCCCTGTCTGATATACCATATATTTTGCTGAGTTCTTTATTTCTCTTCCCAATAGGTTTTTTATTTCTGTTTTGTTTACTTCTATATTCTAGCCTCCAGAATAGTGCCTGGTCTACTATAGTCTGTGAACACATATTTGTGCAAAAAAAAATATATATATATCAACTATTTCACATTGGGCAAGTTACTTTTTATGCTTTGCCTCAGTTTCCTCATTGGTAAAATGGGGATAATAGTAACACCCACCTCATAATGTTGCTGTAAGAACTTGGTGAATTAATGAATACTTGGGGTTGGGATAATTCCTGACTCATAGAAAGCACACATAAATGCTAACTATATTAGTTAATTAAAGATATTCACCCTCATTTTTGCTTTAGCCACTGATTCCTAGGTCCACAGCTGGAAACCGTCACCCCTAAAACTGCCTGTTTCAGAAATCTTAAGTATCAATATACTGTGTTGGTAAACTGGCCCTCTGGAGAAAAACAAACAAGCGCTGATCTGTGGTGTTTGCCAATTGCCATAGTGTAAATATTTCCATCATGGCCAATCTCAAGCTACTAACAGCTTAACAACCAGCTCCCTAAATTCCTGGCCATTTAATAATCATCTCTCACAAGCTGAAATAATCTGTCTCTAACAAACCACTGCTCGTATCCTACTTCTGGCACACTATTCTTTTCCACTAGCTCTCCCACCCTCATCAGACAACTATTCTTCCTCTTTTACATAGCCACAGCTCCCAGCTAATGATGTTTCTATTCATTTCTAGCCAATCAGTCTCTTTATTTCCTTCTCTGTCTAGCCTAGATTCACCAGTTGCTTACCTATAAGATTCATTTTCCACCACCCCAATTCCCCTTTAATACCTGTGTGTCTTCTGTTGTACCTGCTCTACACACAGTAGCCTCTGTTATCTCCATTCTTATATCTGCGGGGTTGAGTGTTCCTACAGAAAGTCATGGAAACATTCATGCCACTACCAAAACACATTCATGTATACAGCATCAGCTAGATGTCAGTATTAGTTAATTATTTTACTTTTTCCAGGATGAAAGATGTGGTCTGGCAGAATTGGAGGAGGAATACAGTTATCTAATGACAATTACTGGACCAGTAGTCTAGAAGATCCACTACCAGCCACTGAGGGTTGCATTATCATTAAAAACATTGGTAAGCATTTTTAACTGGTTGCCGTTGCTGGGGCCCAGAGAAAAACTGTTCCTGGTGGCCAACCTGCTCTTGACGCCCACCCATTTTATTTTCTTTGGTCTGAGCAGTGATTAGGTATTTTTCTTTTTAACTTCAGCAATTATTCTAAACATTCACATTAAATGAAAGTTTGTTCTCAAACTCTCAAGTAAAGTCTCCTCCTACTTCACATAGAAAAGCAACAACATCAGGTATCATTTCCTTCAATTTAATGCCTTTCATATATCTCTGTATTTCTATAAGACATGGTCCCATGGGTCCTGGAAGATGTGGAGGCCCCTACTATTCAAAGTCAATCCTCCACCAGGGTCCTTGATTTTGTATATTCCTATATCTTGAGATAGTTTGCCTTACTGGTGTATTTTCTTTAATTCCCTATACCCCAGTGTATAAATTGTCAATTTCTTTCTATTAAAAAAATACCCTTCATGTTTCTTTTTGTCTCCTAGCATCTGATTTTTCCTAGCATCTGATTTTTCTCTTACCTTGCTATCTCACCCACTTTCTACCAAAAAAAAAAAAAAAAAAAAAATCTCTGTTATCAATTCCTGTTCATCTTTCATTCTCATTTTGCCCTACACATTCTGACTTCTGGCTGGGATCAACCCATTAAGCATGCTTTTGTTGAGATCCCATTGATGTTTTTCAGTCTTTGTTTTTCTGAACCTCTCTGCTGTATTTGATATAATTGCTTATTTGCTCCTGCCTGGTGTGCAGGGTTCCATGTCCTTATTTCCCTCCTTCTTCCTCATTGACCACTTATTCTTAGTCACCTTTGAAAACTCCACTCTGCTGCCTCCCTAGGTTGGCACACCACAGAGTTCCAACCTTGTTCAACTCCTTGCCTTTCTCTAAAACTTCTCAGAAAATATCATGGTTTGGCTTTCAGAACCACTTTTATGCTACCGGCTACCAGATCTTTAACTTTAGTCATATTTTTCACCTCAGCTTTAGATTTGTATTTCTTTGCTGTCTGGACATGTTCACTGCATGTTGCATAGGCATCTCAAGTGGAATATAACCCAAATGAAACTAGGCATTTCCAAACAACCAGCCCATCCTAATCTTACTCTGTATCTTCAAATCAGTTGGTAGCACCACCTTCGAATCATTCTTCTTACTCCTAGGCATCCTTTCCTGATTATGTTTTAAAATATGGTTTCCTTACTCAATCTGATCTTGTTGGATCTTGTTTTTATCAATTCCCCCCACCTTGACTTTTTTTTTGTATATGGATGACACTCCTTGCTTGCTCAGGTGATTGTGCTTTGAAAATAATGTTTCTGTCTTTTATCTCATATCAAAGGATTTGAGATGGCAGCAAGAGGTTGTAGTGTGAACACACAATATAACATCTTATATAAAAACCAGTGGTATTAAATTTTTGCATACCTAAATTGTGTGAATTGATAAATAAATCCACAGTCAACAAATGTTATAAAATAAAGGAATATATTTTTGTGGTTGGCATATGGTATCTCAAAATTTTTAAGTATTTTAAAACTGCTTTTATTTGAATTGCCTGTTAATATTGTTATAAAAATGGAAGTCCAAAGATCTAAGGGCAAGCAAATGCCAGGTAGATGTTACAAAAAGTGTTTATGAAATCCATTGAGAGAGACCATACAGGGATGATGGTCGAGATTACACTTAATTCAAACTACCGTATTTCTTTGGAAAAGTTAGGAATATTTGCACATCAATGAAGTTGTACATTCAGGGCAGCAGGGCTGATGCTCTGCCTGACAAGTCAGGATGCATTTTATTTTAAAATGAAAAGCATACATATAGTTACATACCCACCCGCATCCCTTCTGCATGTGCTCACACGTGCAAGTGCACACACACACAAACACAGGCACTTAACCATACCACCTCTTGCCAACATATATCTGGAGGAATGTCCATAGGATCCTAAACAGTAGAAGATTTATGAATCCAGTGCAATATCACAGCCAGCCAGCCACCGTCACTGGCACTAGATTGTACTTTTGTACTTAGTTTTGCTACCACTCTTTCATATAAAACAGTAAACTGAAGTGATTTTCAAGTATGTGGGAGACCAAGGGGAAATCTTTTCTGCTTCTAGTAAGCACAGAATGCTATTAATGAGCCATGGATAGATTCCCTACAACGCAATGCACTTAGCCACTTCCTCTGTGCTCATAGAAGCTGCGATTATCAAATTCTAAAGCAGTAGTTTGAAAAATGACTTCGTTTTTGAGAATTTGTGGGATATATATCTTTATAAATTTTATTTCTTCTTGCCATGGGGAGTTGAGTATCTGCTATTGACATAAAGTTTATATAGCACTTTGAGCTTCGGGGATAAAAGAAATATGATTACAAAGAAAGGTAAGAATATTAAAAAAAAAGAGTAAGAAGGGAGTATTTGGCCCTGTGAATTTTTTTCTCATGCATATGATTTTTATTTTAATAGAAATACTACACGCAGACGGGATACAAATTCACATGGAGAGATGGCAGTGAACTTATAAAAAGAAGTAATAAGCAGGTTTATTTGAAAAAAAAAAAAAGAAGAAGAAGAAGTGTATGAGAACATGGCTTTTTGAGTCAGGGACCTGAGTTTGAATCTTCACTCTACCACTTACAATATGTCAAGTATTATTCTATAAGTTTATAATAATACATGGACTC
This sequence comes from Lontra canadensis, assembly GCF_010015895.1. Taxonomy (NCBI): domain Eukaryota; kingdom Metazoa; phylum Chordata; class Mammalia; order Carnivora; family Mustelidae; genus Lontra; species Lontra canadensis. The sequence continues at coordinate 9,109,960 of NW_022631074.1, read as the reverse complement.
AATGAATCCTCACGATACTTGTATGCGGTAGATATTGTTAATATACCCATTTTATAGATAAGTAAACAGAGGCACAGACAAGTTAGTAACTTGCCCAAGTCACAAGGTCGCACAGCTGGTGAGTGACAGAGCCAAGATGAGCTAACATATATTAAGAGTCTCATAGCAGGAATAATGGTAACGACCATCAATAGAACATCTAATCTTTCCCAGACTGTGTGATGTCTTACAGATACAGTGTGTGACAGCTGAAAAATATTAGTTTTTAAATTTTAAATCATGAAATATACCACTTATCAACATGTTGTAGGATGTTTACAAATACATATTTTATTGGTAACATACTATCATTTCTTTATAACATATTTTAATTAATTCAGGATTTAGCAGGATAAAAAGTAAATCAGAAGCAAACAATTCTCTCCTAATTTGCTGTGGCAGTCATTTGATCCCATTTTCAGCAGCAATATAGACCGAGAATGCGCTACATTATTTGCCATTATATTCAGCTCTAGGATAGAGTTGATACAAAAAAACCCCAAAACATATCCTAAACATCATTAGAGAATAAGTCATTTTGGAGTATGCCTGAAAAAAATGAGCTTTGGAATAAAAATAGTGGAAGAGTCTAACTATCTATGCATTTCCAAGTACGATAGGTGGTCCTAATAAATTATTCTAAAATCATTTAGCACATTTACAGAAGAAATGTATACAAGCGTAAAATAACATTCCGAGAATGGCTACAGGAAAAAAAAAAAATAACCAGAAACAAATAGTTCATGTCCCCAAACACTTACGGATTTCATTTTGCCTTAAAGAGCATACTTGGTTGAGAGTCTGCATTGTGCAAGGAGTATTGCTCTGTAATAACTGGCCAATTTTACTGAATTCAGCTTCTGGCATTGAATCTGGGCATCAAGTCCAGGTGCAGGGTAAATATATCATCACTGCTAATATTGAGAGAGGTTGGAAGAAGAGGGCATGAACTCAAGAAAAATAAATGAAAATGAGATCAAAAAAGAAAGGTGAGATGCAGAACCTGATCAAGTAATATAATGCAAAAAATAAAGTGAAGAAAGAATGCTTGAGACCATTTTTATCATATAAAAAGGATAATAAAAAAGTGTAACACTGATGTACTATATACTAGCTAACTGAACATAATAAAAAAATTTTAAAAATAGTGTAATACATTCCAAATAACAAAAGTCCAGTGATGTTATAAGTAAGAAAAATGGCCATGTCTCTGTAGATAGAGAAATATTTAAGAATACAGTGACATTCAAATGTGTGACCTCTGCTGGGGATGAAACATATTTACTGTAGCAATTATTTTTTATATTTCTGTTTTTTTAATTATCAATGAACACTTTTGTTGCATATGATGACTTTTTAAATAGTAAAGACATTATAAATACACTTGAAATATAACTTCATGGTGCCTTCTCAGCTCTGTTATTCTCTACTATTATATAAGACAAATGATTTTTTTTTTAAGATTTTATTTATTTGAGAGAGAGAGAGAGAGCATGAAAGGGGCGAGGGGCAGAGGGAGAAGCCGGGTCCCCGATGAGCAGAGGGCCCGATGTGGGACTCGATCCTGGGACTCCAGGATCATGATCTGAGCCGAAGGCAGTTGCTTAACCAACTGAGCCACCCAGGTGCCCCAAGACAAATGATTTTTGTACACACCATACTCTCAAGGATAAGTCAGTTTAGTATACGTGCTGCTGAAGTGAGCACTAGGATAAGTCACTTTTTAAAGAGTGCTTTAAAATTTTTTTTCTGAAACAGATCTCTGCTAGAGTTTTGCTGCATTTCCTTTGTTTTCTGAAAGTCAGGCAAATGAATTTAAGAGGGATAAAACCAGTTGTCTAATACGAACTTGAGTCATTATTGGTAAATACACATCAATTTAAGGGGTTCAGCCTTATAGATCGTGCATAAAACATCACACTGAGTAGTTAAATGTGATAAAAGCAAAATGAATGCTTATGGGCGGCAACTGAGTTTCATTTAATCTCTTTATAACATCATTTGAAATATATATATATTAATATGGCATGTGAATTTATAGGCAAAATCAATTATATTATTATGTGTATATACTCCTCCCGTTAGTAACACACTAATGTATCACAGTTTCAGAGAAATGCACCCTAGAGAAAATGCTGCTATTCTTCATGGAAAAATCCATGAATAACATTATGTAAAAATTAATTTATGATAAATGATTTAAATCTAGAACTCAGAATAGCTTATTTAAATGCCATCAGAAAAGAACACCTCACCCGCAAAAAGGAGTCTAGGGATCCATTCTCCATATATTCCACCACAATCATTACTGGTCTGCCTGCAAAAAGAGCCAGAGAACACACAAGGATTAGAGCAATTACAGAAAGATGTGCTGCAGTTAGAGATCTCCAGCTGTGGCAGCTAAATTATTTGTGTTTTATTAATAGGAAATTCATTTTCCAACATGCTTCCACAAAAGTCTTAATATTATACTTGGGCTTTTCTCCATTTTTTGTAGCATTATTTCCGTTGAGTTCATAAGAGGAACACGGATTACAAAGGAATTAAGCATTTCCTTTTCTAAAGCTCTGCCATCACTTGTGTAGGTTATGTTCTCTTTGTCCTAAGCTTTTCCTTGAAAGACCATCAACAAGCAAAAGTGAGGCTTTACACAGGGCAGCCTCAGTACAACTTCTTGAAACATTAGACCGGGCATTTCTGTAATATTCCTAAGGCAAAGCAGAGGGGAGAAATTTATAAATTCTCTTTAGGAAATTATAAACCATCAGTCACAGTCTGCTTATAAGGGCTTCTAAGTGGAAAACTGTCATCAGATTGATGGATGCTGGCTGCAAAGTGGGTGGGCTCTGCAATAGTTCTTGATCATGCCTCCATTGGACATAGATTAGATCAACATAACAATGATGGCAGGACATGAAAAATAAGTAACTCTGATTTTGTAGTCTAGTAAGAAGCTAAAATCAGAAGCTGAACATCATTTATTTCTTCTTTCTCATATCTATTTGCAACTGTTACAGTTCCCAATACCTCTATTAGGTAGAATATTTGACATAAATAACTTAGATTTGTTTCAAAGAGAAGAATCTATTTGTTCTGCCAAATTGCTCAAGCTTAAAAGATAAACTCATTTCAGATAAAGGGGGAGTGATATTTACCTGAAATAAACATGTATGACACATTTACTTTTTACTTCTGTATTTCTTGCTTCTCATTGAAATTTTTAGCAATTGAATCTGCACAGTGCACAGAGGTTTTCCCTCATGAGTACAAAAAAGATCTGGAAAGAAATTATGTGTACCAATGATGGAGATATTAGATCTCATATTGTAATTCATGTTCCTTTTATGAACTCAAAGCCGTATGGGTTAAAAGGGTGACTGTAACAAATTAGTACAATGTCTACAAATGCTAGATTTTACATTTGAATCTATATTTTAAAGATGTGCTAAAGTTTAAATGTAGTAATAAAACTCCAAATTTATCATGCATAGTATTAGAATGCAAAGAAATTTTCCATTTTGGTGGATTTCCATAATGTTCCTCAAAGTCATTAATTTCACCCAAATACAGATACAGAACTTTATCAGAAAATACTAAGGTCAAATGAACTGTTGGCACTATTGTAGCAAGGATCTAGAAGATCCAGATTTTAAACCTGACAGGATGTCTTTTATTTGGCTATTGAGTTTAGAGAGCTTGGAAACAGAAGCCTGAAGCAAACACTTGGTTAGCAAGATAGGGACAATACAAGATCATTTTTTATGATTAAATATGAAAATTCTGAAACCGATATTCCAGTATCAATTATAACGGATCATGGAAGTTAAGGGGAAAAACTGAGTTGCTACAGTGACTGCCTGAGTTAGTTCACCTGCCCAGAGTCACATCTTTTTAATCTACCTTGACCATTGCTGCCAGAGAAACATATTTAAATATATATATATCTTTGTTATATATATATATGTATACTAATTTTATATATATATATCTTTGTTATATATATATGTATACTAATTTTATATATATATATACACACACACACACACACACACACACACACACACACACAAATCCTCTCCCTAAGAATGTCAGTCTTGATACAATAAAAAGAGCTTGCAAGCACTTCCCTTGTATTGATACAAATTATTATTAGACCTATTACACAAATAAGGAAATTGGGAATAGAAAATTAAAGTTCTTGTCCAGAGTCCAACAGCTGGTAAGTGGCAGCATCAGGCAGAGTGTTTCAGAGCTTAAGCTCTTAGCTTTTATGCCATAGGTGCCTCTCAGACATAATTTATAGATCAAAGCTGTAAGGTTCATCCTTCCATGCTGGACCTCATCTCTCCTAACTAGCTCTACCATCTCCTGTTCCTAGCTTCATTATCATCTATACCGGTTCAGTTCTGTCTCCTCTGCTTTTCCTTTTGCTATCCCCCTGCCAGGATTATCTACCAATTTGCTTCTCTCCCTAATCTCATTCCACATGTTCCTAGAACTTATATACTGTACCTCTTCCTTGAAAGTCCCCCATAGTGATATTTCCTATAGTGGCATTCTCATCACATTTATTATCTACATTATAAAATGTTGTGCCTGGTTCTAGGTTAGGTTGTTTTTCTCCCTTAACTTCCCATAGATGCTATGTATCCCCATTCACTAGGTTTCTCAAAGCCACGTCCCGTAAAACTGAGCAGAGTAGGAATTTTATTTATAGTAACAGGTTGATTTTTCTCAACGATTTTCCTAATTCCTCAGAAAGTAACACCAAAGTATTTGAGTAAGGTTCTAATCTATGTGAATACCAAGTACGTTGAAATTAGTTCTAGCTGTAACTCCTTGGGAGATACTTTATGCAGCCTTGAAATTCATCAGTGACAAGTTTCATCTTCTCATTAAAGATAATAAAGAGTCAAATGAAGACTCCCCCGGTTTCTTGTGAATTAGAACTTTCACACCTGAGCTTGGCATCTTTTGTATTTTGTGCAGTAACATCAATTTAGAGCTGCTATTATTAAACTAAGGAGCTGTTTTATTAGAATACTGCTGGCATCTAACCTGTAATTTTTTTCCTAGTGGTTTTCTATACGGAGGTTAGCTACACTGTGAAAATTACAAGCAACTTTACAGTCTATGATCACATTTTATAATCAACAAAATAAGATAAGTATGAGGGAAATTATGACAGGATAGTATTCAAATATATGACTAGGTGACAGAAGTCTATTGGTAAATAGTAATTTGTCTTATTTTCAAATATATAAAAATTATATAATACATTATTGTTATTGGAAAACATATTTGGAGGTGATTATTCTCTTTTTATATTTTCAAAATATTTCAGCTTTTCTTCTCACTTTTTTAAAAAAATTTTACACAGTTTCCCAAAGACCTCGTGTCACAGAATTAACTTAGTATTTGCACTGTACTGAAGTCAGTGGATAGACTCCAAGATTCTTGAATGTTAGTCAAGTGTCAAAATCCCTAGACCTTTTTTAGAAGCCTCATCAGTTTGCTTTAAGAGATTTTGAAAAGCACTTCTATAAGTCACACAAAAAGTGAATTTCTTTCATGTCCCTTCAAAAAATAGCCCAGAAATGTTTATGTATATCTTAAATTGCATGGGAATCAAAGCCTTGGAAGAAATCTCTTACTTATATTCAGAACATAATGAATCACAAAATCTCAGATCATCTTTTTCTGTTACAGAGAAAAATTATTTTCTTTAATTGGGACTTCAATGGACTAATTTTTTTTTCTTCCATATTTACAGTTGCCCAATACTTGAGATGATTTTGAAACTTGGGGAGAATATTTTGCAAGTGAAATAGTATTTTTGTTTGTTTGTTTGCTTCAAGAGCATTTGTGAAAGAAGGAGATTATAAAAATTTAACATTTTCATAAAAGTAATGAGTTTTTGCTGGATATAGTATTTTGTATCAGCTTAGCCATTTCTAAACAAATCTCAATGACCTCCAAACTATATTACAGATTTAAATAGATTCTAGTTTATTTAACATTATATCATGTCTATATTTTGTCTACAACGTAATAAAATTTGTGGTGATAACTTGGCTTGACAGGTTGCTTGTATTTTCCCCCCAGTTGCAATTCTGGATTTTTAGAGCCAGTTATTTTTAACCTATTTCTACCGCCCCCATTTCTGATGTAGAGATAGTGAATTATAGTTATAATCTCGAATGGATTTAAGAATAAATAATTTTCTTATCCCTCTAAGGCATTCATATGGATGACATAAATTTGAACAAAATTACAATATATGAAATAACTATTTATTCACATGATAAGTACTAAAATTGGGGGATGATTTTCCCCTTACACTGTTGCCTGGTCATTATCAGATTGTGTCCCAAAGGAATCTTGTGCTCAGGTGAATTCAAATCAAATCTTTTAACATTTCCTCTGAACATTTTTTCCCTCCTATATTCCTGTCAGGGTTAAAACATCACCATCTATCTAGTTCCCCAGGTTTGAAATCCTACTCTAATATTGGACTTCTCACTTTATCAAACCCTGTTAGTCCATAAATTATTAAATTATGCTGATTCTATTTAAATTATTGCTGCCTATATCCTGCTTTTGTTTTTTCTTCCTTCACTTATTACAAAATCAGTTACTAATTATACTTTCTAATGCTTATATAATCATTATTTCAAACATTTAGTGATGCATCAAACATTTTTTCAATGTCTACTATATATCAAGTACTGGTTTCCAAAGAATCATCCTTAATTGGGGTGCCTGGGTGGCTCAGTTGGTTAAGTGTCTGACTCTTGATTTTGGCTCAGGTCATGATCTCAGGGTCATGAGATTGAACCTTGCATCAGGCTCCTGCTCAATGTGGAGTCTGCTTAAGATTCTCTCCCTCTCCTCCCTCTGCCTGTCCCCCCTCACATGTATGTGTGTGGTCTCTTTCTCTCTAAAACAAAACAAACAAAACAAAACAAAACAAATCCTCAATCAATACAAGATCCTTGTTTCATGAAGTGTATAGTGGAAAGGGGAACAGAAACAGGTAAACAGTCAATCATAAATGGCTAAGGCCTCATCTCCTCCTTTAAAAACCCATTTTACTTATTGTTTTCTTTGCTGTAGGATTAAAGTTTAAAGGGCTTGGCAATAAATTCCTTCACAATCTCTCCTCTACCTTTGTTCTAGTGTCATTTTTACCTCCCTCTAGTCCTGTACTTTCTGTTTTTCAAATCCTCATAATTCATGAAGTATGACTTGACTTGTACCTCCCTCTCTTCCCTAGAAGACTTCCTTCTCACTGTAAAATCATATACTTAAAAAGGAAAACGTAGAGCTTAAATACTGTCTCCAGGGTCAATTCAATGAACACTTTCTCTTTTAGGAAGACCTGGTTGTTTGCTTTCTCCTCCCTTTACATCTTAATCAAACAACTATATGACACACTTATGGTATAGTATTGGTGTTTCTGTGGAGGTGTCTGCCTCCCCCTCTAAAATGCCCTGGAGGTCAGGAATTGTGCATAGTTCTCAGCAAATTCACTGTTGAGCAGAGAACTAGGCACAGAATAGGTACTAAATTTCATCATTTTAATGGAATGCCAGAAGGAATACACACATAAAGATATTCCCTGTGACGACCAAGAAAGGAGTTACTGAAATAACAGAACGGCAAATTAAGAAATCCTAAATTCTTTGCCTTGTATAATATATAGATTTGGAGACAAAGAAAACTTCATATTTTAGTCCTGCTGCCTATTACATGATCTTGGGCAAGTTATTTTCGCTCTCTCAGTTTTTGCATTTATAAAATGAGGATAATATTATCTACTACATATGGTTTTCAAAGAGTTAGATGAAAAAATGTATAGTTAGTGTGTCTGGCAGTCGTTGGCACTTAAAAATGTTGGTATACACTTGCTTTCCTTCCTTTTTGAGCACAATTATCTGCTTCTTCCTCCTTTTTAAAAAAATTAACATATAATGTATTATTTGCCCCAGGGGGGTCTGTAAATTCACAGGTCTGTGAATAATCAGACTTACACATTTCACAGCAATGTGTAGCCAAAAATAGTTTATAAAAATGGATCATTTCCATATTTTACTGTAGTTTGGTATTGAGACACAAAATTCTTTTATATCCTATGGCAAAGTAAAAATGACCACTAGTTACACATTTTATGTAATACAGTAAATTCCCAGTTTTAGCACTGAAATTCTCATTTCTCAGGACAATTTGAATGTTTGGTTACCTTATCCTTTGTGTGCTCAGCACAGTGCAATTAGAAGTTGTTGTATTAAAGTCAGATAATGTGACATTGAAGACTTTTCCACTTTGGTTAAGTGACCTTTCATAGCTCACTTATGTTACTGCCTATCTCCTTATTCATATGTATATGTATATGTATATTTGTATATTTAATATTATTACACAGTAATAGCACTTCCTCCATTGTGTGATATGTGAGAGTAAAAGAGATAATGTGTTTAAAACAGAGAATAGTACTTTACACTAAATACCGAATCACCCAATAACAGCTTAAAGAATGAATGAATAAGTGGCAAATATCACATCTTACCTTACTGGCTAGATGTTGAATTATAATCTAAGAAGTGGCTTTCCTAGTTAAAAAGACTCATAACTGAAAATGACTATGATCAGTATATTTAGGAGCTTCCTTGATGGTCTCAAAGGTCTATTTAAATCCTATACACCTGATTCCACTCATATGTGAAACATAAGAAATAGCACAGAAGACCACAGGGGAAGGAAGGGAAAACTGAATGGGAAGAAATCAGAGAGGGAGACAAACTCTGAGAGACTCTGGACTCCAGGAAACAAACTGAGGGCTATGGAGGGGAGGTGAGTGGGGGGATGAGGTAACTGGGTGATGGATATTAAGAAGGGCACATGTTGCCATGAGTATTGGGTGTTATATGCAAAAACTGAATCTTTGAACACTACATCCAAAACTAATGATGTACTATGTGTTGGCTAACTGAACATAATAAAAAAGAATCCTATACACCTGAAATTGACAGGTTTGAAGTTGCTTTATAGAGCAAGATGGTTTCTCCTAGAGTAGAGTAACATAATCAAAATAGGCATTTTCTTATTTTAAATGACATGCTATCACATACAGTTTCTGGGGAATAGCTAGTATAGGAAATAGATTCTTACTCCTATCTAACAAGCTATGCTGCATCTTCTGTACTCTACATATTTATACCTGTAACAATATGTTTCATGGTTAATTTGCAATTTATTTTATTTTTATTTATTTTTTAATTTTTAAAAGATTTTATTTATTTATTTGACAGAGAAAGAGAGAGAGTGTATACAAGCAGGGATAGTGGGAGAGGGAAAAGCAGGCTCCCCACTGAGCAGGGAGCTCAAATGAGGGGTCAATCCCAGAGCCCTGAGATCATGACCTGAGCTGAAGGCAGATGATTGACTGACTGAGCCACCCAGGCACCCCTGGAATTGATTTTAACTTTAACACTATTTGAAACTCCTGAAAATTTGTTCCATGCTTTGTCTTAATTTCTTTATTTTGTTTTTAAAATTTAGATGTGATCTAAATGGCGTGAGAGAAATGATGAAGAATAAATTATTTTATCCAATGACAAAACAGCTGAGCAGAAATTAGGAGGAAGGATTGCATTAATGAAAACTGTGGCATTTCTTAATCTAGATTTGTTTCAGAGTAAATGAAAGGTATGAGGCTAAAAAAATGAAACATAATTCTCCTGCCAGTTCCAGAGAGCAGTGGCATACCATCTGCATCAATTAACTTTAGTAATACTTACAGTATTAACTTCAGTACTATCCTTTCTATTGAAAATTACCATATGGACAAAAAGACTTCTTAATTAGAAGTGTCTTGTTGACAATGAAAGTTATTGCCAAAGATATCTAATGTTAGATTTTGTTTCCACTATAAGACACTAACCATACTGCAAAATTTTAATAACATATGCATTTTTAAGAATGGCTTTCTTGATTTTGTACTGTATCCATATTTACAAAAATATTATAATGACAATTATCAAAATAAAAGTATATGTTTTGAGATTATCTGATTTTTACTTTTTTTTTGCTTTCAACCATTTTGAAAGAAACGGTTATACAATTATAATTATAATAATCAATTATTATATGAACAATTATTTATCATTAGGTAGCAATGAATGAAATGTATTAGACCATTCTCGTAATTTGAAATACTGTGTAATATCCAAGTTCAAAACCAAATTAAACCAGGAGTGCCTGGTGGCTCAGTCAGTTAAGCATCTGACTGTTGGTTTTGGCTCAGGTCATGATCTCATGGGTCATCAGATCGAGCTCTGAGTTGGGCTCCATGCTCAGTGGGGAGTCTGCTTGAAGATTCTCTCCCTCTCCCTCTGACGTTCCCTCTGTTCTCTCTTTCTCTCTCTAAAATAAATAAATCTAAAAAAAAAATAAAATAAAACCATGAATCAAACAATTTCATGCTGCCTTTGTTATTTTCTGTGAAAATCTTCTGTGTAGATGATTTAACAATAGATACTATTTCTAAATCAGCACATATGTAATAACTAATTTTTAAAAAATAAGTTTTTCAACCTGCCAGGCACTGTTCTAAGAGTTTTACATGTGTTAACTCATTTACTCTTCATACTCTTGTGGTGGATATAATTACTAGTTCAATTTAACAGCTTAAATTACAGATGCACAGAGAGTTTAACTTGTCCAAGAATGCACAGTGAGCAACTGGCAGAGCCAAGGTTTGAAGGCAGGAGATGTGGTTCCAGAATCTGAATGCTTAACCATCTTATTATACCCCCAAATGATACTTGCGTCTCCATTAGTAATTTGGAGACATAAACTAATACCCTAAATTTCTGTGGCTCATCTTAACAATCCTGGAAAGTTATTATGGACTGGGCACTGTGCTGCTCCTAAAGATGTTTTGTCCTTGAGAAGTTCTACGATTTTAAAGCCTTGTAAAGCACTGTAATATTCTATATAAAGAGGAAATACATGTTAGGAAATTTGCTGGCAAAATCTTTAGATTTTGCTTTCTCCATTCTCAAACATCAATTTATGATAATGATTCTGAGGTTCCTTTACAAGAAATGTCATGAGAGACTCTTAAAGCTTTTGAGAGAAAATGTCATATTTTACAGTACTGTTTCAAATGCTATTCTTCATTTCTGGCTTCAGAAGTGTTTTATGGTTACATAACCAATCAAATATTCAGTTTTTTTGGCCTTTTTTTGGCCCTCGTAGGAAAGTTACTACTTATTTTTGAGTCTTTTCTTCAATTTTTTTAGGGGGCTTAATTAAAAAAAAAAGAAAGTTCAGTTTTGCTAATTACACTTTCTTTAAGACCTCCGTGAATAAAACTAGGAAAAGCCAACATTGTGCCACTAGGCAACTTCTACCATGCTTTTTCCTACAAGTCCCAAGAATGAATGCTGAGAGGTGGTGTGTTTTGTAACAGGGTTTGGTCTATTCCCACTTATTTATGTTCATAAGTGGCCCAGCAGCCCATGAGGGCATGCACGTGGTCCTGTGGGAGAGGAAAAGGCATTTGAGCCACTCGGTTGCTTATCATGTTTCCAATTAAGATGAACACACACAGACACAACAATTCCCACCAACACAAAGATTAAACACTGGTTCAGCTGTATAAAGTTTCTTAAAAGAATTTTCCTTTGTGAAAAGAAAATGATTCTGGGATGAATCTTTTGAAAGTGTTGACAGTTTCTTTGAATAGCATCAAAAATAGATGACACAATTTGTAATAAGAAAACATGAAGATCTCTGGAGAGTAGATATGTATTCTCAACTGAGAATTTAAACAGCCATATAAAGAAGGTCCTGATTTTTAAGTTGCAAACTTCTTCAAATGATATTAAGAAAAAGCAACATTTATGCTATCAAGAATACATAGCTAAGGTCAAAAGCTAGAAGTATTTAAAGAATCTGAAAATAATGAAAAATACAAGTAATGAAGAAGTAAAAAAGAACTAGTAAAATATTTGGATATCACTTAAAGTTTCTTTTAATAATTTTCATGTCTTCTGGAAGAAAAAGAATAGAAATTCTCTTTGTAAATATTCAAGAATTTGATATCAAGTGCTTCTTGCAGCTCTGTTTTTTAAAATTTTTCTTTTAAATGCACTATCAATCCTTTATGTCAACTAAGCACAACCTTATGTAAAAAAAATTGAGCTTTTAAGAACCTGAGATTCTTCATTTATGGACTTCAAGAGGTCCAGAGGCCTCCTGAAATTGTATGTAAATATTTACATATATGATCATATGTCAATTTTCTTGGTGAAGAGTCTGTTATTTTTGGCCAAGAAACAAAGTACAATCCATTAGGAATCTGAGTCCATGACCCATACTACAACATCAGGAATCCATAAAAGTCCTTAAACTCATAAACTTCAATAGATTAAAGTTTTTATAAACTGACTCTTTCTTGAAAGTTGGAATTATACCTTCAATTTTGTGTATGCTCTCATCCTGACTTTTATTATTCCAAGTGGTATCTTCAAGCTGTCTTCCTTAAGCTTTAAATTATTTTCTGATCTTTTGCATATTTCTCCTCAGGTAAGCCAAAGAACCACACTCTTTAGAAACTATGACTTCAAGCAACAGAGGAAGCAGACTGAATGCAACCTTGCATTAAATGGCCAGCCCCTCTTGCACAGGTTTTGGAAACTATCAGTATATCCCAATAGGTGTTTTTAAATAATCCTCTAATATAGCAATAGCAGTGTGAAAATATTTTAAGGGGGTTGTTTATTGGTGTATGACTAGAAATACAATCACTTATGTCACCTTCCTTGTGCTTCTGTTGGCTGGGTGTGGTCTCTCCTCTATCATTTTATCAGTGACCCTCCCTTCTCTATGCCACTTCTCAGTCCTGAACTAGAATAATGTTGGTCTTCTGCCCACTTCCGCCCCAGATTCGCCATCCTAGTTTTTCTAATAGCTTAGTTCTAGTTCTGCAGAGTTTCCTTCTGAAGCCTGTGGATGCACAGACTTTCAAGAAGGAGAGTTCTCTAGGGAGAACTGTACAAATGAGTATTGATTAGGGCCTATTGGGTCCTATTTGGAATCACACAAATGGAAAGGAATAAAGTAAGCAGGACTTAGGAATCCAAATGAAAGTTTTTCCTTTTTTTAACAGTAATTCACTTTGAATCGTTTATTCAGGATTTTACTTTGCACATTTATTCCAGTTTTCCCTATACCTTTTATAATTAGTTTTTGGTTTAAGTAGGTGCTTGCAAACACTCATTAACACACACCTCATTCAGGGTAATTGACAACAGTCTCAACTGTAGAAATGTATAAAATATAAACCCTTTAATTAAAGAGATTTTTTTCCCCTTGAAGATCTCTTACTTAAAAAGTGAACCACCATCTCTTAACCTTTATGTACATTGACTGCAACAATATTTTGTTAAAGATAAAATAAGGCCAATTGTTGTTTATACTACATAAAAATATAAAAAGAATAATCATTCTCAGAAGAACAATAGCCAAAGTATAGAAATTATTTTGTTAGACATGATTAACTTTGAAATGTCAAATTATGGATCTCAAGCAAAGTTACTGACATTTTTTAGAATGCCTAATCATATAAAAAATGAAATGGTTTACTTTGATTTTTCTGAACCATGGTTTGATTGTATTTAAAAGTTATATACTTTTCAACTATTCATTTCCCTTGGTATACTGAGTTAATGCCAATTTTCCTAAACTTATGGTCTATTCCTTCAAAGTTTGCCACTTAGTCTTATATATTTGTGTTACTGTTTTTCCACAGTCCTCTGTATGCATCAAAATCTGATAATATTATATTCTTAGATCTGAGATTCTCTGCAGCTTTAACCTTACTTATCATTCCTAACTTATTTCTACCTTTGAAACTATATTCCTTCTGAATAAGAAAAATTTTTGCCTGAATAACAGCGCATGTAATATTTGCCCTGACTCCATATCAGATAGGATTTCATATGAAATATGGAAAGGAAAATATTGATAATCACGGCTAATAGATTTTGAAGACTTTTTAATATTGGCTCAGCTCTGTAAATCCTTTGCTATAAAAATGGTCTAGTTGGATCTGTTTTTAGTTTATAGAAAACCGGATTGTGTATTCATTTCCTACTAGTCAGGGGACACTCGTGAAGATATGAAAAAGTCTGGCTATTTGAGGATAAGGCTCATCCAAATCTTTTTTTCAAATGGTAAAAAAAAAATCATTATTTATTAGCTTTATTAATTATATATTTAATTTAATTTAATTGCAATTTAATTGCAAATCTGGTGTTTGAGACCCAATGTTAAGACTTCTCTTGTTATCTGATTCAGTGTAAATGGAGAGGAAGTTTCACATGATTGATTCACTCCATCTTTGCCATTTAATTTGACCCCAACACATGGAATGCAATGGAGAGAAGCTCAGGTAAAGAAGTCAAAAGAGGTGTTTTATATATAGCATTGTATTTAAAGCACAGGTAGACAAAACTAAGATGTTGTTTCAGAAGAATAGTCCCTCCACAACTGAAGAGCTTCCAAGATTAACCACAAAGGAAGTATTAGGGAAATCTTGGACATTGATTTCTATCAGAATTTATCTGTTTCTAATCCCACATGCTGCCTGTTTCCTTTGTTTTCTCTTTCACAGACTTTGCTTATAATTGACAAATCATGTAGTTTGAAGTATATGTTTGAGTTTGGTCTTGAACATACAAATATATTATAATTATCATATATATATATAAAATAAATAAAATGTTTGCCTCTTTAGTGAAAAATGTGTCTCCCATAACTGACAGAAAACTGCTAGAAAAATGTAACTTAGAATTTTGTTGATCTAATCATACCCATCTAGGATGTTATTTTCTGAGTAATTATTAGGTAATGAATATGCCTTTATATTTTTTATGCCTTTATATTTTACTAATAAGTCTAGTTTTTAAGACACATTGTAATATTTGGATCTTAGTATAAATTTAAGATACTACATGATGTTAGATACTTACTGCTGTGCAGTGACAGAAAAGACTGAATCAGTAACCTTCCATGTATTACCCCATCATTATAACTGCATAATTTTATCTCTCAATTACTTTATTATGCTGCTTTTATTTGTATATGGTATGTGAAATGAAATTGCCAAAAACATAAAGGGTTTGGGTAGAGGCGGAATCTGTCATAAGGTAAGCTACGAGTCTAAGACCCTATGTGTAATCAGTACTCTGTGGCATATGAAAATGTTCTATCCCACTTTCAGATACAGTGTGGCTACAGAATTAAGTTAAAGAAATAACTAGATGGAGCAAAGAGGGCAACTTATTACCATTTTAGAATATATGCCTGATTACATATTTAGAAGGACATCGATTCTTTTCAGGGAGGTAGAATTTGATTTTAGCAGGGAAGAATACAACAGGGAAGATTTCGATTTAAAAAATATAATAGCAGTTATGTAATTCTATCTTCTCTTTCAGCTTCCCTTCTCTCTTATCTCCTCTCACCCCTCCTCTCTTCTCTCCTGTGACTTTCCTTACTTTGTTGGGTAACTTCTATATGAAAGGCACTGCATTTAATGCATGACTATACTTGCTATTCAATTTTTAGCCAATTACTTTCTGGTATCCTTCTCTGGAACTAAGAATAAAAACTCTTTATTATGACCTTTCTAAAAAATAGTAAGGTCATATAAACAGTATAAACACTTGACAATGGTTACATAATTTTACCAACTTCAGGCTTATCTGTTTTCTGGACGTCGCGAGTCAATGATTCACTCATTATTGCAGTAAGTGTAAAATTTACTATAAAAACATTGCTTCTTGATAGCACAGTGTGACATGAATGCGAAGAAACTATTTTATACAAGACAGCATCACATATCTCATTTAAATTTGGTTAAGATAAGTTACTGGGAATTAAATGAGCCCCGTCATTAGAACAGGTTTTTGTGATTCTTTGAACGACATAGCTAAGGTCTTTTGACCCTTGAAGTACTGTAAAATATAGTCAGTTGGGAGAAAGCAAATTAATTGGTGCCCCACGGACATCAACCTCTGGCTAACTATTAAAATACCATGGTACAGGTCATGGGAGGAACTGCTTTTTTGATGATGTCCTAAACCTGAAGAGTTATGAGTTCTTCTATTAGATAGCAAAGAAATACTTTTTAAAAATATAAAAGAATAAACACTTCTCATGATTACAGATTCATGCCTCTTTACACAAAATTATAAAGGAAATTCTTGGGAAATAAGCTGTAGATAAATGGAAGAGGATAAAAATTACCTTTGAAATTGTAGCCGTCATTACTGAAAAGTGCCAGAGGAAGTGTACAGGGATCACTTATCAAAGTGATATAAGCCAGGAAAAGTGAGTTGAGTTAATTTCAGTTTGAGGGAACAGGAACAAGTTTAGATCTATAAATTTTTTATGAGGCAATTTTGTTACACCTGATTTGTATGTAAGTCATGAAAACTGAACTGAGTTTTCTCTCCTATGAAAGCTGGAGGCAAATTTGGCTTAAAGCCAAGAAGAATAGAGAGCTAGAGTGTTCTTTCTGATCTCTGTCTAGAAAGATGTTTTCTGTGTATGTGTTACAGAAACATCACCTTTCTTCTATCTTTCTCAGTGGCTAAATGACAAGGGTTATTTATTTATTTATTTGCCAGTGATGCTGAATAATTCAAGTCACTCCTGAACTTTGTAATGTCATTTCTGCCAAACATACCTAAATCCACCAAGATTTGTCATGAAGAGTTAAGGATTAAGCCATTAAACTACAAATCATCCATTCCAAAATTCCAATCACTGAGATATTAATAATATATGTGAAAACTGCTTTTTTATATTTGCAGGTAACTCTGAGAGCTTAGCGTATATGGATTTTTATTTCTAGTCTTTTGCATCAACACCACCATTGCCACCAACAGTAAGAATGATAACATTTCTGTGCAATTGATAGTTTCATTTCTAAAGAGGAAAAAAGTGGCACTCATTAGACTTAAAATTGCTAATTTTTAATTCACATAATTTTGGTTCCTACCTATCAGTGGCCTTGTTTGCCACAAAGCCTCAAACCATTATCAATCTGTAATTATCCAATGATAAAACCAAATTACATCAAAGCATATTTACAGTTTGTTATTTTGTATGTTCTAATTTAATAGACAAGGATAACTGAAAAACAACAGAAAAATGTAAGCATAATAATCTTAGGCTTTGTCAGTATAATTTTGTCAAGAAAAGCAAGAAATGTACAGGTTGGAATTTTCTTTTTATTGGATTTCCTAGTGTCTTCAAGTGTTCCCAGTATTGGTTGGATGGGCCAGACCCTCCTGAATACATTGGTGTTATTACTATAATTTGTGGCATAATTATTATGATAAAAAACAAGAATTAAGATAGATAAAACTCCAAGAATCAATATCCTAATTCTATTTTGCTAAGACACATATAAAATACAAAGCGGGTTTGTATCCTTCATACAACAGAAGAAGGCAGCTGGATATCTTAAAAATGAGAGGGGAGAAACAATTTGTGACTCAAATACTACCATGGATAATCTGAAAGTGATTTAGTAAACTTTGAAATTGTACTTAAAATGCTCAATTTCTATATTTTGTTTCTCTCATTAATAAAATATAGCTTTGGTCAGATTGACATTTTCAGGGGAAACTGAGTATTAATTTTTTCAAAAGTTTCTTCCAAATTTGCTACTTTTTGGCATTTCTTCAAATAATTTCTCTTTAGTGAAATGAAATTTTAAT
Source organism: Lontra canadensis (assembly GCF_010015895.1). NCBI lineage: Eukaryota > Metazoa > Chordata > Mammalia > Carnivora > Mustelidae > Lontra > Lontra canadensis. The sequence continues at coordinate 9,092,120 of NW_022631074.1, read as the reverse complement.
TAAATCTCTATAAGCTCATCCAAATATGGACTTACTCTTTCTGTTAATAATGTTATTTTTAATTCTTTTTGCTAGCCAGTTCCAAGTGGCAAAATAGCTCAAATTTATCTTTATTTTTATTCCTGATTTATGAAATTTGGGATTTAAAGCTCTAGTTCTTATTCATGTAAAAATTATTCTAGAAGAAGTCCCAGCATTATGCTAGTTGGGTGTGCAGGTTACAGATTTTTCTTCCACTTCCTTTTACTACTTCTGAAGCATTAGGTATCATAAATGTGATCCCTGCAGTAGAGAAAAGTCACTTGCATTTCCTTTCAACAATATAGAAATATTTATTTTTGTCTTATGGATCTTTCAATTGTGAGCACACTCCTATTACTGTATATGGTGGCAGAAAACTTCACCTGAAATACCTACCAGCAGGAATCCTGGGGGGCAGAGATCCTCCTCCTGGCACTGGATGCGGGGTCTGGATGCTATTTAAAAACCCTGCCCTCAGGAAGCTGGGGCAAAACGCCTCCACCCCAATGGCCGGCAAGGATCCTTTCAAGAGATAAAAATGGACATTAATCAAAACCTTCTTTGTGGAGAAGTTGTTGATCATTTAACTGGGGAAAAAAAAAACCCTATGATTAATAAAGACATCAAACCTTAAGTGATAAAATGAAAAGGGATAGAAAGCATTTTTATTCATAAACCTTAAAAAAACCCACCTAGTTTTTGAAAAGAAAGCTACTCTAAACTAGTTACAATCACACACGGTTTAAAAGAATGCTAAGATAAAATTTCTAAACCCCCATTTGACAAAGTGGATATAAATAAGTCATTGAAGTTGTCTATTTGCAGAATGCACACCCAGGGTTACAGAAGACAGCCACAGCAGGATGAGACATTGAAGGTGCATGGAAGGAGCAGTGCCTTGTTTAGGTATGTCAGCAGTAGTGCGTTTTTGAAATAGTGGCAAGGAACTCAATATACACAATTCTTAATTTGTTATACTTTTCGGGAGAAGACAGAGTTTGCAAAGGTGGAACCAGATGCTTTTTCACTTTCAAGAGGGCTATTGTAAAGCAAAATGAAACAAAAAAACCCAAAAAACAAAAACAAAAACAAAAACAAAAAAACCAACAATAACAACAAAAAACAAAAAGTAAACTACTTGGAAGTTTATCCATAAGATTATATCATGAATTGTAGAATAAAAGACGGTCAGAGCTGGAAAGGACATCAGAGATCATTCAGGTCCTCATTTTACAGAGCAGCAAACTGAGGCAGGGAAAGGGAGAGGGCTGCCGCTGAGCTGGCGGACTCCTAGGACAAAAATCTTTCCACTACAGATTAAAAATAAATAATGAGTCGCTTCACATTTGGAAGACTGCTTGCTATTCTCTGAATGTGAATTAGAAACCCTGCAGTTTGGAATAATAGCATTACAATTTGTTGTCTCAATGACCTGAAAGATACTAAAGTCATTCAGAAGAAAATTTAATACACAAGCACTGTCAGTGCATGGGCAGCACTGGTAATTGATATGGTATATCCAAGTTTAATCACAATAATACCCTAAAAGCAAGTTACACTGATGGTGATAAGGCACCCATATCCTTCGGGGCCTCTGAAACCCCAACCAGGCCCAGCAGTTTCTGGATAAGTAGACCGGGGATCAGTCCTCCCATGCTCAGTTTTAACAAGTCCTGAATTTTTGAGGAGACTTCATTCTGTTCCTTGACACAAATATTTCTCCTACAATATGTTAAAATTGACAGCCTCTTTGGACTTGGGCTAGGATTAAACAGACCAGGTATACCTACCACTCTTTATACAAGTTGCTTCTCTGGAGAAATTTGTTGCTAAAGAAAAGCCGGCATTTCTCAGATCTTTAGAGATATTTTATGAGTGAGGCCTGCCCATTGTACATTGAATTAAAGAAAGCATAGAAAGGAAATCATTTACTGTAAATAAATCTGTTTTGTTGTTGGTTTTATGAGGCTTTAGTATAAAGGCCCAGAGGCATTTGGGTCCCTTAAACATTAAGAGATGTGGCTATAGTGCCAAGTTGTAGGCCATAGAATGTTCTGAGGTAACTTTTGTGAACAGTGACTCTAATTTCTACTACATGAGGGTATATATCATTAAGCAAAAGTGTGCCCTCATTTACACACGTCCCACATTGCAATATTTCAACATTCTGGGAAAATGCCCATCGCCAAGGAGCATCACTGAATACCAGGTAGAGATAATTACATATTTATACTTCATTCTTAAAGTTACAAAAGTGGGGCACCTGGGTGGCTCAGTGGGTTAAGCCTCTGCCTTTGGCTCAGGTCATGATCTCGGGGTCCTGGGATCTAGCCCCGCATCAGGCTCTGCTCAGCAGGGAGCCTGCTTCCGCCTCTCTCTCTGCCTGCCTCTCTGCCTACTTGTAATCTCTCTCTGTCAAATACATAAATAAAAATCTAAAAAAAAAGTTACAAAAATAATGGTGACTTTGCTTCAGTGAAAATAATTATAAGAAATTCATCTTATAGTATAGGCTGTAACAAACAGAAATATTCCAACTAGCTGATTATGGATTTATTGAAGCCAAGTGACAGGAAGCTGGGTTCAAGAATACTAGATTGTAAAGGAAAAGAATAACATAATCATGTACAGGAAAGAAAAAGGAATATAAATATAATTATCATAAAAGAAATTGGAAGGAAAAAAACATGTAGAGCAGACTTTAAATAATGTTAATATGCTTCACATTTAGAGATTTTTATCTTTATATTTGCTATTTTAGCCATATTACTTGAAACTGTTAACTTAGAAAAGATATCCATTATTTTAGCTTCTTGAAACAAAATAAAAATATTATATGATTGCTATGATTACACTGATTACTATTTTTGTGGTTGTGACAGCTTGTCATATTTAATAACAGCTTTCATTTTCTTAAACTTGCTACATCATTCATTATAGCTTTGTTATGTTTCTTTACTGTGGGTTAAAAGATCTTTCATTTATTGTGGCATCTCTTCCTTAAGGAACTGTCATTTTTTTATGTATATATGAAACAAACAACCAGGAAAGCTGGTGTACATGAATAAATATTCAGTTGAAATATCATATTACGTGCTAATAACGTCTTATCATTTTTCTCCTTAGGGTCAGTCATGTCAGTAGAGATTGCATGAAACACTATAGCTCTGTTTTCACAATTCAATAATGAAGCTGAATTTATTCTTTGTTATAATTCTTTTATCTCATAATCTACAAGAAATTAAGTTCAGGAACCTTTTGGGATTGGATATGAAATAATTTTAGTCTGGTTTGTTGTATTGCTTACACTGCTGTCTTTGGCTGTTATTATTTTATTTTTTAAATAAGTAATTGTAACACAGAAAAAAGAGACACACAAACCAAGATACAGACTCTTTTTTTTTTTTTTAAAGATTTTATTTATTTATTTGACAGAGAGAGAGATCACAAGTAGGCAGAGAGGCAGGCAGAGAGAGAGAAGAGGAAGCAGGCTCCCCAGCCCCAATGCGGGGCTAGATCCCAGAACCCTGAGATCATGACCTGAGCCAAAGGCAGAGGCTTAACCCACTGAGCCACCCAGGCGCCCCAAGAAACAGACTCTTAACTACAGAGAACAAACTGATGGCTATCAGAGAGAAGGTGGGTGGGGGGATGGGAGAAATAGGTGATGGCAATTAAGGAGGGCACTTGTTCTGATGAGAAACTGGGTGTTATATGGAAGCGTTGACTTACTATATTGTATACCTGAAACTAATATTACACTGTACTGGAATTAAACATGGAAACAACAAACTAAATAAGCAATTGAACTTATTAATTATATTATAGCAAAAGAATAAACAACAGCTAGCATCTGTAGCCGGAAAAATGTAGACATCCATCAGTATTGTTTTTAGTTGCATTCAGTAATCTGAGTTATGTCAGGATAAAGTAGACTTTTGATGAGAATATTCCTCCCTTTCATTACAAGTTTGAAAATATAAGATGTGTCACTTCACATATGCTTTTCTAATCTCAAATAAATGAGGTTCCAGTTTGTTAGTGATTATGAGTCAGTGGGTTAAAGAAATAGCATAATAGGATATTAGCATTATATTGTCTCTAATATAGAGTTGCCAGATAATCAGGCATCCTGTATTTTTATTTGCTAAATCTGAAACCCTACTCCAATATAATTTCAAACATTTTTGATTTTAAGACTCACAAAAGACACTATTAACTACTGGTAAATTAAGGTAACTAATTTAAGGTAAATTAACATATAAATTTAAACTAATTTAAACTAAGGTAAATTAACATAAGTCACTGGCTGCAGGTTATCTGTCCTTCCCTAGTTCAGTGGTCATTGATATCCCTTAGGTAGTACTGCAAATTATGACTAAGGGAAGACATATTTTTGGGGTGAGGGTCAGGATGTATGCTAAAGGCATTGTAATAACTGGTATACATACCCCCTTCACAAAGGAAAAGTTCTCTCAAAATGATAGTAGCACCACTGAGAAACACTGTATGAGAGCAAAGCATCCTAAAAAAAAAATCGGTAGCTAGTGACCATGATGTAAAAAAAAGCATAAGTTGACATGATTGGCCTGAGTTTTGACAACTGATTTGATCAATTAATGGTGGATTTTGATTATCCAGATTATTTTAAAGTAATCTGGCCTATAGAGTCACCAGTTTTTGAAGAGTAAAAATAAGATAGTTAACGCTAAAACTCGATGAAACAAAATCTCATTTTCATTGATTTGCAGGAATCTCTTTGAAATAACTTCACTTTGGAAATTAGATCTTAAGAATTTGTATAACAAAATGACTATGACTTTGGATTCTTCATGCCTTAATTTCCTCATATATAAAATGAAAATAACAACTCACCGTACTTAATAATACTAATGTAAGGATTAAATAAAGTAAATAATCATAAATATAAGACAATGTTATCAGATGGTCCCATTTTTTTTTTTTTTAAGAGAGAGCAAGCAGGGGAGGGGCAGAGTGAGAGAAAGAATCTTAAGAAAGCTCCATGCCCAGTGCAGAGTCTGACGTGGTGCTTGATCTCACTACTCTAATATCATGACCTGAATTGAAGTCAAGACACTTAACAGACTAAGCCACCCACATGGCCCCAAAGTCCTAATGCTTTAAAAAAAAGAAACCTCCTTTTTTTTTTTTTTTTAAGGTTGTATTTATTTATTTGAGAGAGAAAGAGAGCATGAGAGGGGAGAGGGCAGAGGGAGAAGCAGACTCCCCGCTGAGCAAGGAGCCTGATGTGGGACTTGATCCCGAGACTCCAGGATCATGATCTGAGCCAAAGGCAGTTGCTTAATCAACTGAGCCACCTAGGTGCCCAAAAGAAACCTCTTTGGGTGAGAAATTGAGGTAGACTGATTAAATTTTTCTAATGCAGAACTACCTGCGTCCCCCACACACATAGATAAAAACCTAACAGAAGAAATCTCTTCTTCAAAGATTACATATCAGTAATTTAACTTTGCTTGAAAAGTTTAATAAAGGCAATATCCCTATAATAGGAATTTTTTGAGACGTGGTTCCTTCAAATTGTCTCCATTTGGTTTTATTTTTGCAGATACCCAATTCGATCTATGTGTAGACAAAGAATATCTAGATTCAGTTAAAAACAAACCATTTATAATTGTAAACTTAGTCTCCTAAGTATTCACATGCACACATGTGACTCAAATAAATTATGAATAAAATATACTCATAATACTCCCTGTGGAGGATGCTCAAACATTTCCATTGTTAGAGGTGTGTAATCAGAGAATTTTAGACAATGCTTGTTTAAGCAATAAAACAGTGAGAGAAATCCTACTAAAGACTTTATGAAGTAAAACAGTTACTTCAAGAGCTGAACAATTAGGGGAGGGCCTTGATTTCATCTGGCCCAAGGCAGTGAACCTAGAATTCATGCTGGTCCTTACACAGTGGTTCTCAACCTTGGATATACATCAGAAAATAGGTATTCAAGGTCCAAGCAAACACATAGGACACAAAATAGAAAATCTATGTCTTCTACTCCTAAAAAGAATTGTCAACTATAATGTGAAATGCCAGGATGATCTAATCTGACGTGAAAAGAGATCACAAAATGTTCTAAATATATAGCGTCTTATGTATATTGTGTGTGTATGGTATGATTATTATTTGAAATCAAGTATCAAAATAAGCTGAACTTATAATCAGATACTAAATTGATACATCTTACACTGTTAGTATATAAAATGAATATTATTTCAAAATATTTAAATTTTATTCCTTTTATATTTTGTCTTAGAATAAATATAAAAACATAACATAGTAAAACAGAAAATATATATAACTTGTAAGTAAATTAATATTCAGAGTAGAGTTTGGATTCAAACCTGGTTACTGACAGGGGCATGACTACAATTTTGGAGAGCTAAGAATTGAGTATATATGCATTCAGAATAGAGATCCTTTCTTCAGCCTTAAGAATCCAGTATTCAGTTCTGTAACAGGCACACAGTAGCTATTCCATGGCTGTGTGGTTAGGATTAATGATGGTACCTCTGAGCTATAGTATGAATAACTTCAAAGTTTAATGATAACGTAGTCTGTGAAACAATATGCTATGTCAAGGTCTGTTTTCCCTGAGGAATGCTCACTTCAGAACCTTCCAAGATTCTCTGCTCTTTCTCTATTTATAGAAATGTCTCCCTATCTATCATCTATCTATCGATCTATCAATCAATCAATTTCAATTATCCTTCGTCAGTGTGTTCCCTCTACTCCTTGTGTATCTCGTGTTTTCTTTCCTGTGTGCTTCTCTTCTATTTCTGCTACAAAAATTTACAGATTACACATTCTCTCCTACACCGAGAGAAGTGAAAGAAAACGATAAGCCTGTTGTTTGAACACATGCTTCCTAATTTTCTGTGATGTGGATGAAGCCTTAGACTCTGAGTTACATTACCACTGAAGGAAGACCAGCAACAGTAAGAAGAGCCATTGTCATGTAAGGTATTAAAAGAATGCATTCTTCTTCCATAGAAACCTTTGTTTAGGTCTCTTTATTTAATAACACATGATCTAGGAAATACTAAGCTGCTGTGCCTAGTTTAGCAGGGAAAAGATTCCTGCCATATCGTGATTCATGAGGTGAGCTGGCTGGGACCCCAGCATAGGCTGCTCTAACTTGATCAGAAGCTGCACAGGGTAGGGTTTCAATAAAGGCGAGTTGAATAAGTGGATTGAAAAAACGATCAAATGAGAAGTGACAAATTGCTCCTTAGGCAAATATCTTACTAGATCTAAGGAAGTACTCAGACTACTCAATTGCTTCCTAGGCCTATAGTAACTTTCTAATGACTAGATGAGAGATAATTTTCAATTAGGCTTACCATGTGAAAGAGAACCATTACAATCATAAATAACTCATTCATAGACTTAGTCATTTGTTCAGTAAATATTTATTGAAGCACCTGTTCTTTTTTTTTTTTTTAACTTGGCACTATAACACACATTTCTAGTACAAAAGGAGAAAATCAATTTTTGAGAGGATACTATTATTTTTAGGAAATGATTCTTTCCCCCACCTCCCAGGAAATGATTCTAACTAAGTTAAACCCAAGTTATAACTACAGACTTTTTTCTATTTCCTAAATTATTATAAATGGAACTATGCCTTCAATTATATTAGTATTTTCCTGTTTAGCTAACTACACAGCTAATCTCCATGAAGATTCTTCAGCACCAAATACAATTAAAGATCATGCAACCATTACTGTTTCGTTTTGACTTTTTTTTTTTATCCTTCAGGTCACTGCAATATGAATTTTATAGATTTCTCATCCTATTGTTGTTCAATAGGTCACAATAAAAGTATTGAAGCAAAAAGGGCAGTTTCATGGCTAGATTTTTATGAGTTATTTCTGCAGTGTTTTTAAAAATAAATTTTCAGTTTTTCCTGAGTTATTTTTAAACTTGTAGGATATGTATGATGAAATTATGGTTACTGTAATTTTATAAAACTATAGCATTAACAAAGAGAAGATATTTTGAAGCTGATCAAAATAAGACATTTATTAAAAATGCATTTTAATTTATATTTAAAATAGACGTTCTTTGACTTTTTATTTATTTACTGTTTTAAAGATTTTATTTATTTACTTGACAGAGAGAAAGAGAGAAAGAGCACAAGCAAGTGGAGCAACAAGCAGAGGGAGAAGCAGACTCCCCACAGAGCAGGAAGCCTAATGATGCAAGGCTCAATCCCAAAACCCTGGGATCATGAACTGAGCTGAAGGCAGATGATTAACTGACTGAGCCACCCAAGCACCCTGACTTTTTAAAAACAAATATTTTAAATGTCTGAGTTTTCTCATCTGTAAAATAATGAACTTGGACCAGAATTTCCCTTAATTTCCTTTAGTTCTAAAAGTCTATTTATGTAATTTTTATTTCATTTGTTATATTGAATTAAACTTGTATTTCTCCCATATATGGATTATTTCCAGTGGTCTTACCTATGTTTTTATGTCATAGGACTTGGAATCTTAATTACCAAAAATGTGTCCTGACTAAATTTGTAATATGCTGATATATCCATCAGGTTTTAATATTGAGACCAGAATTTTTATTCAACCATTCACTAGCAGATTCATCTTGGGTAAGTTATTTAGCTTTTCTGATACTCAATGTCTTCACTTGAAAAATGGAGCTAATAATAAATGTATCACTTATATTGGTTTATTGCAGACCATACAGGAAGTGCCTATTAGTGGCTAACAGTAAGTGTGCAATAAATTAGGGATAAATATTATTTTCCATAATTCCCTAAACTTGACCTACCACTTCATGTCTCCATACCTCCATGATATCTCCTTCTCTTGGAAGGACCTTCTGTCCTTCTGGTCTCACATGCCTGACCTACCCAGAGAGAACTCATTATTCTTTCTACCACGACCCCCATAAAATCTTAGCTACTAGAATAGAGGTAGAACACTTATAGATGCAGTATTTATTTGTTTACAATTTTGCAATACCAAATGCAAATACCTTTAGGGCCCATCAGTTACAATAAATTAGTATATCCAATTGATGACAAAAAATTGATTACAAAGGCACTGAGTCAAAGGTGAAAGTTCTGGCTAAGGGCAACAAATTCAGGTGTTTAAAGAACACTGTAGAAGTCAATAAAACACACCTCTTAGCTGACTTCAGCCTTTGGGCTGCCATCAGGTGACTTCTGTTTATATGTTTGTGTCCTCTATTAGGATTTGATCCCTTAAGAACAGGGACAAATCATGCATGTCTTATTCTTCTCTTTATGTCTAGTCCCAGAGCTTGCACATAGTGGGAGCTCAATGTAATATTTATTGAGTTGAATTAAAATCATAATTATATGAATAGTTCAAAAGCAGTTTGACTTTATCTACACACATATTAGACTGAGTTTTCTTGATGTCAGAGATTTAAAAAAAAATTTAAAAATTTTTTTATTTCTTAATTTTTTAAAAGATTTTATTTATTTATTGACAGAGAGAGAGATCGCAAGTAGGCAGAGAGACAGGCAGAGAGAGGGGGAAGCAGGCTCACTGCTGACACTGCTAAGCAGAGAGCCCAATGCGGGACTCGATCCCAGAACCCTGAGATCATGACCTGAGTTGAAGGCAGAGGCTTAACCCACTGAGCCACCCAGGCACCCTTATGTCAGAGATTTTAAAATCACCTATATTCTAATAATATAAATATCCTCAGAGCCTGTATAATTATTAAAGTTCAATGAGATTTGTGACTTTCCGCTTTAAATGTTTATGAAGAGCCAATATTTAGGAACCAGAAGCAACTAAAATTCTAGAGTTCCTTTCTCCAAGAAGTAGTGAAGGGATGACCTGAAATTGAAAAGCATGTCTTCGTGACTGAGTCACCACATAAGGCCTTGGTCAGCAGATTTCTACTTACCCTTGTCTTTCTGGGCTCAGACTCTAAAACTGTATGTTCTTTTAAAAAATGCTTTTACACCTCAGGTGCCATGGTGTCAGCTAAGGAGCTGCTAAGCAACATTTATCAATGTGTATGAGAGCTAGATCTATTTAGCTTCACAGGCAAAATATGCTACGTATTTAATATTTATGAACTATGGCTATATCTGTCACATTATTAAAGGGAAGTTTGTACCAGTAGTATACTTGATAAAGAGGTCATGAGGCAGGCTACTTCTGCCTTTTTTATAATTTTTAATGGCTGCCTTTAGTTGGGACTAGCCATTGATTGCTAGCATGTACCCTGCTGTGTTGTTGTCTCTCATATACAAAGTATGAAAGAGAATGTTTTGGATTTAGTTTTGCCTCCAGATATTGATAACATTGTTGCCAGTCTTATCTACAAACAAACATGTTGAAATATACCAAACATATCTTATTTAAGGCTAAGATATTTAAATTCCTATCAAAGATTTGTTAGCTTTTTAAGGCTAGAATGGTACTGATTTGGGAGAAAGGTAAACTAAGAAACAAACCCTTAACTAGAGAGAACAAAACAGAGGGTTACCAGAAAGGAGGTGGGTTGGGGGTTGGGTTAAATAGGTGATGGGGATTAAGGAGTGCACTTGTGATGAGCACCTGGGTGTTATATGGAAGTGTTGAATCACTATATTATACACCTAAAGCTAATATTACACCGTATGTTAATTAACTAGAATTTAAATAAAAACTTTTAAAAAAAGAATAGTACTTATTTGGCATCTATATGGCATAGATTAGATGGCAGGATAATTTGGTTTAGTAATTATCATTTTGAGAATTTGGTCTTGAAAATATCAAAAACACGGTAAGTCTTTAAAAAATAATTGAGAGTAGCTAATAGAGAACAAAGCTAATCAAGACCCTAATGACTTGACACCAATTCTGATACAATAAATGTATGATTGTAATGGCACCATAATCGTAGTGTTCGTGGCCAAGACATGTCTACTTTTCCAGGCAGCCACTTTGTGCTTGGAGTACATGTGTGGTATTTCCTTCCATGCCGCCACCTACATACTGTAAACACTTAGGTGGACACCACCCTGAGTTCTTCCAGTTTAGATGATGTTACTCCTCATTTAAAAAAGTCCACAATCTCTCTACTGCTGAATACAAACCCAAGGAATAAGTATGGTTTCAGAGATAGGTGGACCAGGTTTCACTGCCTCCAGTCCAGGCCATGACTCTCTTCCTACTTTGCCATGGACTCATGATGCTGTTGGACCAGACGTCAGAGGAAGGAAATCAGTCTCGTGGCCAAGAAACCCTACCTTGTCAGTCCTATGAAGACACATGTGGTTCTCACTCTGATGGGAGTTTTGTATATTAAATAACAAGTGATTTAGTCTGTTTGGTGTATAGAAAAGACCAAGCTCAAGATGCAAAGAAAATTGAGAGTTCTATAGTCAACTAATGCGACTTATGGTAACCAAGGGATTTCCACAGTGTTGCCATGGGAACAGACCAACTGATTTGAAATGAAGATGGTTTGTCATATGCTTAGGCAGAGTAAATATCTTTTGAATTTGAGAATATGTTGGGGCAGGAAATACTTTATGTAACTAAGTGGGCTATTCAGAAACTGAAAGATAATTTTTTGTGCTTTGTTTTCTTTAAAAAGCCAGTGTTTACTTTCCTTTAGAAAGTAAAGTGTTTACTTTAGAAAGCCAGGAATGTAAACGCTTTCAGTTAAAAAGTATTTAGTTTTGGAAATTGAACAGGAAATGCATCTATCCTGGAAGCTTTTTGCACATTATTTGATGTTGGGCAAAATATATGACTATTCTCTGATAATTTTGTATCAGTAATTTGAAAATGGGATATCAATTCTTCTTCAAATTTGGTTAATCTGTCTTTAAAAGAAAATTAAATATAACCATTTTGTTGGTTTGATCTATTTCTTCTAAAGCATAAAATTTGTGCTGATGATGACAAATATAAAATAGAGTAGCTAGACTTAACTGCACAGCAGTATACCTATTTATGTAGCAGAGTGTCCATTATATCTAAAAGTAATTGTAAAAACAAAAATGATTTATCTTAAACTTTCCAAACTTAAACTACATTTTTAAATATAAGGAAGTCATACTATCATTAGCTTGTTGAGCAAAGACTTCCTTTGAATCCAGTTTTCTGTGTTCAAACCAACTGCAGTTATTTTAAATGCATGATGATCACTCTGCATGGACTGAAACCACATTACAGAAATATTTGCCACATAGATCCCATTTATATTTTCTCAGAAGGGCTAAGGATTTTTGAACAGTTAAATCTTTGCATATCTCCATGACACCCCTGCCCATTTCTCTCTTAACCAAGTTGTTAAGCATGATTGTCATAACTGTTATACTTTCTTTTAAGCTGAAAGTATGATATTATTTGATATTTATCTTATATTTGTAATCTGAATTTTACCACCTAAGTGTATTGTTCACATGTTAACTACATTAATATATTTTCTGTTTAAAAATGGTTTAACAAATTCTTGACTTTTACTACAAATGCACTAGAATTTTCATTGTTATTTAAATGTGTTGCTCACTCCTTTCAGCACAAAGTAAGAATGCCCTATCTTGGCCTCACCCATTCTAAATGCCCTGCCTAAGTGCCACCTCTTTTAAGAGGCTTTCCATTTTTCATGGCTGGGATAACCTTGCCCTCATTTATGCTCCCTCAGGAGGCAGTAAAGCTGCCATGGAAATCATGTAGGTGCTGGAGTCAGAGGGACTCTATTTCAAGATCTACCTTGCTGGATGACGTCATGCAACTCACTTCACTCCTCAAGCCTCAGTTCCCATTTTGGTGATAGGTGGAAAACACTCTGTTATGAGGACAATTATACAAGACAGTGTTTTTTTTTTTTAATTTTAAAAAGTTTTATTTATTATCTGAGAAAGAGTGAGAGCAGGGGGAGTGGCAGAGGGAGAGGGAGAGAGAGCATCCTCAAGCAGATACCCTGAGTGCAGAGCCCGACACCAGGCTTGATCCCAGGACACTGAGATCATGATTTGAGCTGAAATCAAGAGTTGGACACTTAACTGACAAAGCCACCCAGTTGCCCCTACAAGATAGTGTTTTAAAAAATGCCTGACACAAAGCAGTCACTCACTTAAGTCTTCCCTACCTACCTTTCTCGACTCTTTTCCCTCTTTTGGTCATGTACTATTACATTTTTCCTTGTAGTATAATTCTTTCTGTTCATGGCATAGCTTACGGTAAGTTCCCTAAGGAGTTTCTCATTGTTATCTTTCTGACAGAACTTAGCATGGTATGTTGCATAGAGGGGTCAACTGTGAAGGTAACGTAAACACAGGAAGTGTAAGATATATCCATGTCTCCCTAGCTCATGACAATGATATTGATGGTTCTGACAGCAACTTCTAAGGGTGGAATGACCAAATCCTTGTGATTGGTTTAAAGAGTTAGTCAAAATTAGTCATAAAAATGTCATGACCTGCAAAGCCATTCTCTCTGGCTCATATGTTCTTTATTCTCAGACAGACAGCTGGAAACATAATGACACAAACAGCCAGGCACATGGTGTCCATACATGCCCTTTCCTTCATTTCTTCCAGTTTTCTATATGTGCCCTCTCATTTATGTACTTAAGGGACAAAGAAAGAAGATCTCAAGGGCAGAACAGTCTCGACTGCTTAAGCCCCAGAGAATAGTGCAGCACAGAACTTGAGATGATGTTCTCTGAGGGAGAGACTGACTCACCATTAATTCTCCGTGGGCCTAATTCTCCCAGATATAAGCCAGCAAATTTGACGGTGGCCTGAAGCAAACTAGTAACAGCGTGTTGGAATCTATGTCCAAATACGACCATATGTATGAGGCAGGCTTGAAAAGAGTCAGGCCTTACTCAGTTTCATGTATCTCTTAATTTTTATTGAGGTGATTCCTATTTTTAAGTGTGATACCTTTGGGAACAATATTAACTTCCAGATCTGATTTGAAGTAGCGCTCACTGCTGATAATAAGGGAGAAAAATAGAAACCAGCTCAAAGAAGCTTGATTTTCTTCCTCTTCAGCCACATGACTTGGGCATGGCCAGATTGCCTAAAATCATATCTGCATTGACAATCTGCCAGGCCCTCGCTGTGCCACCATTTTCACTACTGCTTACTATGAGACTGGACCTGGCAGGCCATTAGACTGAGTTCAAAATGAGGGTCCAGGTACAGCCTGTTCTATGAGAATTGATGAAGGAGATTCATGGGTTATATAAAGAGAGAAAGTGAGAAAAAGAGAGCAAGCAGGTGTTGTGCACTATTGAAAATACCCCTATTAATGTATTTTTCAGAGCCAATTCCAGAGCAATTTCAGACTCTTGTGTTATTAGATTACTGGTTCGCTTAACATACATGCTTTTTATTACGTTTTAAATATTGGCCTGGATATAAATTTGGGCAATTTGCTAAGATATTCTAGTGGTGGTGCATGATTATAGCTTCTTGGATATAGTGACAGTGTGAGAGGAACGGCGGCTTCTGACATGATATATCTGGAGAGGAAAACATTTGGAAGCAGTTTGAGTGTGTTTTATTTCTGCATGGGCTCTTTGGGCACCCAGCCACTTTCAAAGCATTATTTAACAAATTACGGCACCACAAAAAGTATTTTATGCTCTGGATGTTAGTTTTCAAAAGAGGAACCAATAAATGTCTGGAATTAATATTTAAGAGAAGTACTGGAGTGAGTTAAAATTAAAAGGACATTTATATTTGTAAATGAAAAAGAAAAACTTCCTGCCTTCAAAGTATTACATTTCATTTTATTGCTATTTAGATAGACTCATTTTGTGTACATGTGTTAATAGTTAAAGAAAAAGATGTCTGCTTATTGATACTTTTAAGGGGCCAAATTATTATATGGTGGTGAATTTATCACCAAGTGTTACAGTTTCAGAGTTTAGGGAACGATGATGCACTTTGGTTTATATTTGATTTATCAAAAAAATCCAAACAAAATGGCTCTCATTTACCCCTTAAATACCGGCATGTGGGCTCTTAAATGGAGCAGATCATTGCGTAGGCTTATTGTCTGAGCTGTGGGGAAATACTGTGTCATATGAATCACCCTTTCACGTCAATAAGGTTGGGCTGGTGCAGAAGTGGGGTGATGAAACTCCTCCCTGGAAGAATGCTGCTCACCCACGTGAGGGAAATTTAGTGAGCTGGCGGAGGTAATTTCCTAAATGGCACCCTGGTGCCCTGGAAGACTTAATTCACTTCAGCTGACTGAGCAGCTGGATCAAGCTCAATCATTGAGCGTTACCCATTCATACTCAAAGGCATATAGATCTCAAACGGAATGTTCTTTAATTGGGTGCATATAACTTTAGGGTAACCTGGGTACAGGGTTGGGAAAACATAAATGAGTGCAGCCTAATTAGAAAGCTCCCTTTAAACTTGCTTTTTTGGTCCCATTTTCACAATACCGAATAGCAGTGACCAAAGAAGATGAAGTACTTTTAGGAAAGGAAAAAGCAAGTGACAATATCCTTGCTTAACTGAAATCACAAACTCTTAGTTTGGAGAGCATCCCAGAAAGTTCGTATTTAAGTATAATCCAGCAAACTGTATTTATAGAAAAGAAGTGCTGGCAGAGATAAATAGTGGAGAATGGACTAGGCTTGTCAAGAAATAAACAAGGAAGAGCAGATAGATTTTTTTGGGGTAAATGACATATATAGATCAAAGAAAAATGACTGCCTAAAGATAAAGTTGTATGTTTGTGTCCGTATGTGTGAGTGTGTTTATAAAGTACTGGTTTACCAAACTTTAAGCACAATCTCATCCAATGAACAAATGTGAGACTTTTTCAAATATTCAGTGAGACATGAGACCAAAAAAACTTCATTTTCCTGAGATTTTTTTTTCTTCAATTTATGTGTATCAGGAAAAAAAAAAAAAAAAGAAAAAGAAAAATCTCCACTATGTGAAGAGATCCCAACTGAAACAACTTTCAAAAACTAAACCCCTTACATCCTATGCTGGGCACTCCACAAAAGGAATCACCTCAGTTCACTGTTAATGATGGAGGAAGGTGCTACATCCCTAGTCGTGATCTGACCTCATGCTGGCAAAGACTGACAGTGGCCCATAAAAATCTGTTTTTTTCTTTTTCCTACTTCAGAGCCCCTGATTTTTAGCTAGCACATGGCTGGCCAGAATAAGGACCATATTTTTCCAGCTTTCTTGTGCATCCAGATGAGGCTATGTGATTAAGTTTATCTGATTAAGTGTAAGTGTACCTAAAAGGAGAAAATATGCCAGTGTTTACACTTTTCTCCTCCTCAAAGCATGGAACTTAAGCAACCATCCTTGGTGGCTAGATGGTGTGCAGAAGGCAGCCGTTCAGGAAGGAGCCTGTGTTTTTGAGAATCACGATATCCTCGTGTTAGCCATAGATTGCTTACTTCTGGAGGTTGGTTATGCATGAGAGAAATAATTTTTATTCTGTTATTTGGGATTTTCTGTTACTCCCAACAGAATCTAACCTTAAACTGATTTTTGATTTGCCTCTTTTAACATGCCTGGTCCCTGAATTAACTGCATTAAAATCCTATGATTATTTTATTTCATACTTTGAAACAGCCTTCATTACTATCATTTTGGCCATTCTAGACTATTCTTGTACATCTATGCCATTAGATAATTTCTATGAGGCCAATATCATGTGATCTTTTCATTGTATCCCTAGCATTTAAAAACTGATAAATGACTAAATGAATCTCTTTTCATATATTTTCTACCATTTTTAGATATAAGCTTTTTACTTTTGACAAGAATGAATTCTGATTAATAAATGCAAGCATCCCATGAGTCATTCTAATCTAATTTTAATGTCACAGTTCTGTACATGAATGCGTTTATATTTTTATCTTTCAACAGTAAAGCAAAGTATATAGATTAAATAAAGGTTGTATGCATTTAACTTAGAAAAGCAAGTAGTCTGCTGGAATTGAATTCTTCTTACACTTAACTTCTGTAACTTTGGGGATCAATCTGAGGGGAAAAAATATCACTGATCCAAAGAATCCATGTCAAGATTTATATGTCAATGTATACGCAGGCCATTCTGACAGAAGACATTCCTCACAATTTGTGGTTCCCCCTGAACGTCAGCTGGTCAGGCTGGTGGTGAGTGGAATGGAGGGCATGTGGGAGGAGTCTACTCTTTAGTGAATGAGACAGATACACTTTTCTCACAATGTCACTATACACATCAAAGGTAGATTTAGCTGCTCCCTTGATCACTTAAGCGAAACATTTACTGAAAAACTCTTGTGGACTCTGGATATTTCTTGAAGATTTATAGGAATCTAGTGTATTTCAACAGAAATCATTTGCCATTGACACCTTCTATGGAGGGTGGGTACTTTTTCTTGGACAAAAAGTTTTCACAGAATATCTCTTTTGAGATAGCCTTCCTATTCCCCCACCCCACCTGCCCCAATTCCTCAGGATAGTAAAGACCAAAGGATCATATTTCTTATCATTCATCCCCCAACACACACACACACACACACACACACACACACACACACGTCTCTCTGTAACTCTTCACTTAGTGAATGGATTTGACCATTCAGTTAATTGCTAAGTTGGAAACTTGAGGATCATTTAGACCTTTCTCATATTTGCCTTCTGATCCTCCTGGACATGTTCTATGGATTTCATGTAGAAAATACTTTTCTCAGTCATCTGCTTCTTGCATTTTCATTGCAACTGTACAGCTTATTTAAGTTTGCCATTACTTTTACTCTGTATTATTGCAATCCCTTTTTAAACCGCCTTTCCTATCTCGAGGTTAGTTAGCTTCCTTCCAGTCCCCCTTATATCAGCTGGCAGGAAGATATTACCAAAATGTAAATGTGTTTATGTGATTTTCCCGCTTAAACCTTTTGAAAGCTCTGCACAGATTTGAAGAATAATGCTTACAATTTAAATTATGTTGTAATGTACAAAGATATTCTTATTAAAATTTAAGTGACTCAAAACAATGAAAATTCCCTTTTATCATTCATCTAATCTCAGCCTTCTACTGCTATCATTTTGATATGTGCCCTCTCAGGTGTTTTTGCATGCTATGTATATTTGTGTACATAGATATACAAATATGCTTTTTTATGCTTAAACTCAGTTACATGACATTGTAGACCCTGCATTACATTGATCTACCACCTTCTTTTTAACAGCACCATAATATTCACTGGTACAAATAGGCAATAACTTATCTAACCATCTTCTTCCTGGTGAGTACATAGGTTATTGTGCATATAGCTAGAATAGTTATATGGTTGTGGAATTTCTGAGTTGAACAAGATGTTAATCTTAAAATATGATAGATACTTTCAAACAGTCCACCAGAAGTCTCTGTCAATTTATACTCTTATGAATAGTGAATGAAAAATATACTCTTACTTTCCTATACCCTTTCCTACCACTAATATTATCAATCTTTTTTATTTTTGCTAATTAGGTAAAAATGATTTACTTTGGGTTTTAATTTTCCTTTTTTGGCTTATAGTGAGATTGAATGTATTTTCTTATTTTTATTGATCATTTTTGTTTTTATGCAAATTGGCTATTCATATTTTTGCTCATATTAATAGGGTCTTTTAAAAATGATTCTTAGAAATTCATCATCTGATTTCCATATTAATCATTTGTTTAATAAATATTGCAGTTTTTTCTTTATCAGTTACTTTTCACCTTGTCAATCTCTCTGGCCACATCTCCAAAATTGCTTTAATCTAATAACACTTTGCTCCCACAATAAGAAAATGCTTATGGGTTTGTAAACCTATTAACCTATTTCACACTTCTGTAGCTTCTTCCTACATGCTTTTTCTACTACTAATATATCCTTTCTTCACCTTTCTAACCAAGTTAATTCTTACTCATTCTTCAAGACTCTGCTTAAGTGTTACTTCCTCTAAGGAAGTTTCTTTTATTCTTACTTTTCTTTAGATGGATCTAATGTGCTGAGCTTGACCCTCATTCACTCGTCCATTACCTATTATTGCCCTAAGTATTAATCCTCCACATCTCTGTCACTTCTACGAGACTTATATACTCCTTGGGAGAATAGACTGAGCCTTATTTGTATTAGAATCCTATTAACTGCTCAATATATGTTTGTTGATTGAATGACTCTATAAATTCAGCCTTTAGGATAAATTATTAAAACCATTCCTCTGTTTGATAATGTAATTTGGATTTCTCTGAGAGAAGCCCACAATTCTTCTCAAAGCAATTAAGTTAGTACTTTCTTCTAAGTTGTTTAAATAAAAAGAGGGTAAAAGTGAGTTGGTGCACATTACATGATAGGTTGATAAATAAAATTAAATAATCATGTCTACCATTCATCCAAAGTATCTTAGAATTGAGAAGAGCCTGTACATTGTGGAAACCCTTTTACTATTCTATTTGCACCCTTGTGACTATACTCTGTGTCAGTCTGTTTCATTGTTGGGCTTTCTAAACTAATACAAAATCAATACAAAATTTGCCTTCATGCAACTTCTATCTACTGGTCTTAACTGTTGTATTTAACAACACATATTATGTCTGTGGAGACCTGTTATTTTCCTTTCATTTTCTTCCTACGTTTTTGACTGTAAGATAAATATACCTTGATTTATTAGACACCTATTTTAAAATCTCACCATCTTAATCACCCTACTGTTGGAAAAAATATACTTTGTCAATATTACCTCTGGAACTGATCATAGTACCAGATAGAGACCATTAAAGGAGTCTTTCATTCCTTCAAAATATCCTTTTCTTATATGAGTGGAACCTAACACATGATCATTTTTTTGGTAAAAGCCATGTCACACTGCAATCTATTATTGAACTTGTGACCAGCAAAAATCCACTGGGGTTTTCAGCTGACCAGCTTTAAGGCTTTTCTTATTTAATATAACCTGAAAGTACACTGACATTTATTGCTTAAGTTCTTGCTTATTTTGGCCCTTGTCAGGCATAGTGAATTCCTTGTACACAAATAAGAAGATTAAGAACCTCATCAACACTTTCTACCCTTTAAATAGTCGAACAATTTCCAAACAATGTCATTGGGAGGCACAGTTATTCAATATAGGCACAGTTGTTACTAAAAAGCTGTGAGTCTGGAATTGTTCTTTACTAAGAAACTCAACTATTTTCTTGCCTTATACTTAATTCAGCAGTGTCCTACCTATAGGAGTGTAATATAATCTATATGGATTTTGTTATGAAGATGTGGGCAGAAAGTAGATTTTAGCTAACATAATTAAAGAGCATAAGCTTTGGAGTCAGACAGACACGAATCACAGCCTAACTTTGCCCCCAACAAGCTGTGTGATATTGCACAAGTTACTCAACATCCTTGAAGTAATCTGTTTATATGTGAAATGGGAAAAATAATAATAATTAGCTTTGCCATGTTTGTGAGGATTTGTAAAACTATGTATGAGCAATGCATAGTGTTGTATCTGGAACATAATGGGCAATCAACAGGCAAATGAGAAGGAAATTCTATTGGGAAAATTGGTCCCTCATGATTCAGCTATACAACACAATTAAAAAAAACTTACACATTCATACCGTCCTCAGATTTAAAATCTGGGAACCAGAAGGCCATGAATCATGTAGGGTATCATTTACTATGATTATGTTACCTGGCTAAGGCCTTCTATTACCACGAGTGCTTTATAACCCAACAAGCATGTTACAATATCAGCATAAAACACAAAACAGGAAAAAGGAGCAACTAAGAGATTAGTGTTTAAGGTCACTGAGGTATTAATCAGAACCATATAGATTTTTAGTCCAAGAAAGCTTCTACTTCAAATAAATTGCCAAGATTAAAAGGACAGCTTGCATATATGGATAACATGCTGACTAAAGGAAAAAAGCAAAACGATTAAAATAACCTTATGGTTTTATGAACAGGTAGTGGCAGCAGAGGTATACTGGAAAGCTGCTAGTCTGTTATACATTGAAATGTTTGTTTTGAGACCAGAGCTCTTTTACAAGTAAGTTTCATTGACCTTCTACATTTCACATTGACCTTGATGCTTATAAATGCTGCAGAGCTTGGCAATTAGTCTTTTGTGAACTGAGAATCCACTTCTTTGTAGGTTCTTAATGTTCGATCTCAATTAAAAGCTATTTAACAGCAAATTCATGGTGAGTCAGAGTAATAGAAAAATTTGGGCTGAATGGGTGTCTATTTTGCAGTGTGAAATAGAGAAGAGAGTTTTGAGTTTCAGGGCGGACTCTCTTCTGGTCTTAGAAAATAAGATTTATGACTTATAGGTAATCTTTGTCCTTTGAAGGTTACATCATAATGAAATAATAAGAAAAAATAGCATTTGAAATGATAATACTGTAGCCAGGTTAGTGAGAGAGCAACTTTCCCAAAAAGTACAAGAATTTAGCTTGCAACTCAGCTTTAGAATCTATCAATTAGCACTTATATTTTAGAGAAATTACCTGACATAAGCAGTTCCTTCAAAAGATGATATTTTAACTTTAGAACTTTTTTGAAAAGGAGTATTTTTCTCTTGAATCTTCTTTTTGTCAACTCCTATAATCCCATTTCTACCATTTTATGCCTGGCCCTTATTACCCTTAATTTTGACTACTGCAACAGGCTGCTAAGTGGTCCCTCTACTTTTACTCTTTCCCTATTAGGGTTTATTAAGTTCCTTGGGCTGCCCTGGCAGCAATATTTGAATGGAGACTGTTGCCCCAGATAACCACTCCCTACTGTGCACATGTGATATGTTTATATGTGATAACATAATCTCACCTGGGCTCTGCCTACCATGTGCCAATTCCGTTCATCCCAGACTCAACCCCTGAATTTGGGTTTCCAGTTTTAAACCATTTTTCCCTGACTCTGTGAACTATTTAAACCTGACCCTTCTCTTGCTGACCGTTCTTCAGTTCTTAACAGAATGTGAAGATGACTTTTTTGCTGCCACATTCTAGCTTCTTGACTCTATAACTGCTTGTGGAGGATATTATTTCCTTGCAGTCCGGCTGGATTTTAACCTCTAGCTTATTCTGGCAATTTTGTACACCATCCCCTTCAAGAAGACCTGTCATCTTCTATTCTTCAAAACTTTCTAACCTTCAAAAACCATTCTTATTGCTAAAAACTTTCTATTACATTTTAGGTAGGGTTAAAATATCATGGTTTCACATTTAAGACTTTCCAGAATATGGTTTAATGCACCTTCTGGATTTTTATCTTAATTACTCATCATGTAAACCTAAAACTTATGGCATATTGAGGTGCTTCCTGTCTCCAAAACACAGAAATGTTCTTGTCTTTGTGCATTTGCTCATGTTGCTCTTCTCATTTGGAATTCATGCCTTCCCATCTGTTTGCTTATTCAAATCCCAGATGCCTTTCTCTTCCCAATTCCTGGCCCTTTTCCTTCATAGAGTTTTCCTGACCACTCACTTCTTTGACTCCTTTACATTTGTATTTGCATCACAAGTTCATTTTATTTTAATTTTTTTATTCTACTTATGTGGACTTCAACCACAAAATTGCTGGGGGCAGCTGGGTAAAATAAAAGTAATACAATGCCAGTGCATTCTACATACTATTTTTTTTTTTTAATAGAATTCAACATGATTTGATTCAACAAAAGCCATGGGGACTTACATAACTCCCCTCTGGTTCTGCATCCCCATACAGAGAAAAACCATTAGGGAGTAATGGCTGATCACAGCAAGCATTTGCTCAACATGCAACAGGAAAGAAGGAACTTTGTTATTTTAAATAAGTGGTATAGTTTTACATGCATATTGGAAAGTACCAGTAGTTACAGAAATACTGTTAATGGTAACATAACGTTCAGTGTTTTCAATATATGCTGATTGCAAGAATAAGAATTCTTTCCAATTAAAGCAAAAGTCTCGCTCTAATCTAGCATCATGAAAAGTATTTTTAACAATGTGTATAACATTTACTATGTTCTTACTTAATCTTCATAAATATATTCTTAATAATATAAATATTCCATTAATTTTCTAACAATCCAATAAAGAACTATTATATCCTTTTGTTTTGTTTTGTTTTTTATTTTGTTTTGTTTTGCAGAGAAGTAAAGTAACTTGCTCAAAGTTGCCTAAATAAATGACAGGACAGAGTTTCTAAGTAACCTTACAACAGAGTCTATGCTTTTAATCATCAATGTATACAGAACCAAGCATTTATGCTCAAGGGAAATATTTCAACGGGGGACTGCTCTTCAATATTTACTCCTAACATTTGTCCATTCATTACTTTATTGTTTCTTTTTTTGTTCATTAATTTAGCAGATATTTATCAAACACATGTCATATGTTGAGATATATCAAGAAGAATGCCTGTTTCATGAGGTGTTTGAAGAAACAACCGTATATAAAATAATAAGGGTAACACGGCATTTTAGATGTTATTTTGGATATTTGGGAAGGGTACAGTAGGGAGAAAAATAAAGTCATGATTCTATATTAAGTGGTGAAGCCTTCATTTGAACCTAAAAGGGAAAAGCGATACTGAGAAAGAAGAGAAGAAAATTCTGTACAGACGGAGCTGCTGTAGGGAGCATGGCTCTCTCTGGGAGCTTTAAGTGGTTGAATAGAGCTGGAACATGCACAGCTGTTACCAAAATGATCCTAGAGAGGAGGCAAGTGCCAGATCAATGGGGGCCTTGAATACTCCACTAAAGAACTTGAAATTTCTCCATTAAACTGTGGGGAAAGTTGAAAATTATAAAGTAGGGGACTAATTTTATCTGTTCTGCATTTTATAAAGATCACTCCTGCTACACTGGGTAGAAGGAGTTTAAGAGTGGCAAAAATGGAGGTAAGGGATACAAGTGAGGTGATTCTCTTTAATTCAGAAAAGAGATGATGAGATATTTAATCAAGGTAGTAATAGAAATGAACAAGGGGAGAAAGACATGAGTGAAGGCAGAAGCCAGGGAGTGTGGATCTGGATCAGATGTGAAGAGTGAGGGAAAGGGACATTCTATGATGGGTTTATGATGAGGGAGAAGCATATCTAAGGAAAGATCATGACTCTGTTGTGGACATACTCTGAGCTGTGTATTTGATATCTAGATAGAGAAGAGCAACCAGTCGTTGCATATTTGAAGCTCCGAGGATGGAGGCTGGCTCTACCTGAATTTGGTAATGCATGAATGGTCAGTGACAACCCCAGTAAAAAGAAGGTTGGGGGTCCAATAGTGGACTCCACAAACAATGAAGGACAAAGGAAGAAGAGGACATGATAAATCCAGAAAATAGAGGAGTAAGAGGAGAGCTGGGAGAGAAGGGTATCAAGTAGGACAAGGCAGGCTTTCTAGGAGGGAATAGACAAAAGTGGAAAAAATTATAGAGATATAATAAGATCACCAATACTAATAAAATGGTTGTTAAATATTATTTTAAAATGTCAGTAGACTTAAAATATATATGAAACACTATCTTTCAAAAACATTAAAATGCTTTCAAGTTTAACTAACCATGACTGGCTCCAATGTGACCGCATTAAGTTTCCCACAAGATGCCATAAGGAGTACCATGAGCTGGGTGGTTTAAGACAAGAAAAGTTCATTCTCTCACAGTTCTGGAGGCTAGAAGTCTGAAAGTAGGTATTGGTCTTATTGATTCCTCCTGAGAGTTCTGAAGGAGAATTTCTTTCATTCCTCTGTCTTAGCTTCTAGAGACAGCTGTCAGTCCTTAGTGTTCCTTGGCTTGTAAAAATGTTACTCCAATCTCTACTTCTGTCTTCATATGGCTGTCTTCTTCCTATGTGTTTCTGTGTCCTTGCATGGCATTCTCCTCCCTGTATATCTTTCTCTCCTCTTATAAGGACACCAGTCATATTAGATTAAGAGCCCATTTTACTCCAATATGACCTCATCTTAACTAATTACATCTATTACCATTCTTCTCCCAAATAAGGTCACATTCTGAAGTACTGGCAGAGAGGACATCAACATGTCTGTTTGGGGGACACAATTCAATCGGTAACAGTGGCTAGCATTAAGCTGGACACTTTCACACATTATAATATTAAATCTTCATAGCACTTTGTAAAGAAGGTATTATTAATCCCATTTGATAGACAACATTGCTACATTTCTTCTCTTGTATTCTGTGTGAATAATGTCCTTGGAAGTTGTACAATATAGCAGTCCTGAATTTATTTTTGGCACATGAGCTTTTTTTACCGGCTTTTTTTTTCTTCATCAAATCATTCATAGAATTGCAATGATAAATGTATTTTTAACAATTTATGTATGAAGAAAGTAAATTCGGAATGGCTTGGTGACCTACTCAAGATCATACAATTAGATCTTGCTGCTTTCATTCTCAATGCTCTTTCCATAACACTGTAATATTAAGTGTGCCAGATGTGATGTCATCTTAAGAATAAAAAAATGAATCCAACTGAATATAGTAGACATCTGCTTTTGCATGCCTGCAATCCATTTTCCTTTGGTTTTAGAAGAGCACACTGACATTCCTTAAAAACAACCTTTCCTTTGTCTTATTTCATATGGTTTCTATCTGGTAGTGGTGGAGTTTTAATCCACCTTTCCTTCCCCATTGAGCTCAAAATGGGCCCATCAGATGTGAGATCAATGAGACTCATTCCAGGACTTTGTTACAATGATTAGATAATAAAGGCAACCATTCATTGGAACTGGACGAGGTAGGGGATTAACTTCAAAATACAGGGGGCTACCATATAACAAGAGTTCACCCTGAGATTGAAGTCATTAGAGGATAAAGCATAGCCAAGAGATTGAAAACAATTTTTGTTTTTAATCCTAGATTGAGCCATACCTGCAGCCTAAATTATCCTATATTTCTAGTTATAAGAGTCAACAAAATATCTTTGGATTAATACAATATGAATTGGATTTCTGTGACTTCTTACAAAAACTGCCTTGATTTTGCAAATAAACTTGAATAATCAACATATAAAACTGACTTCAAGTCATTACTGCCCAAATAATCTTAAATTTAGTAATAACTAAATATATGATTTTTAGCAGAATTATTCCTTAAGTTTTTGGTTTCTCACTTAAATGGAGGAGGTTTGGTTAATAGGTTTAGCACTGAAATTGCTTTCTAGTATTTACTTGATAAATTCTATAAAGGCTCTTCCTATCTTTATGATGTCTTCCAGTGGCAAGAGCTTGAAAATTAAAAAAAAAAAACCCTTAATAAACATGTGGGTATTTGTATTCATAATTTATAAATTCTGATATCTTATTATATATATCTAATACATTCAAGTTACATTTTGATATATAGTTACCATTAGAGCTTACTTAAATGAGTTAAAGAAGTCAGAATTATTTAGAAAGCAGAATTTGAAAACTTTTCTTCAGAATTTATAAATCATACACATAGTTATTCTTTTATATATAGTCCTCTCTCTTTGAAAGCTATAATTATAGGTTATAATAATCATCTGTAAGAACAATATTGTTAATATTGCTACAATGCAGAATTACTTGACATTTTTTTCTTTAAACTAATTTTCCCTGGATACCTCTAACAAACTTTATAAATCGTGGCATCTGATGAATGTAGTGGACTTCAAAGAGCTGTTCTTGACTGCTCAGACTCTTTTTGATATTCAGGTAATTTCTTTATGCACTTGTGATAATTGTCCTTTTTAAAAAAAAAATTCATTTTGGCAGGAGCCTTCTTAGTCTCTCATCTGGCTTTCACTACTGTCTGTAAACCATTTCTCTCTTGGTATATAGATTGGATATCATGGATATCATCCCAGGCTGAGCAAGTCACCTCTATCCTTTTTCTACTCTCTTTTGTGACATTGGGAATGATATTTCCCCTGCCTCTAGGTGCTGCATATGTCAGGCATTTACATGGACCATGCCTAAGCTTCCATTCTACTATGGCCTCTGATTATGCAGCTCCTGGTCTTAAAGGGTGTAACAGTGCTGACTTCTTCAGATTTGACATTAGCTTCAGAGACCTTTGTACATTTAATAGTAATTCTTTATATTGATCAAACTCAAAAAATGTTACTGTTTTCTTCTTTTTTTTTCTTTTACATGAACCAATACATATGAATTATTTTCCTTTTGGGAAAAGCATATGTTGGTTGGCAATTTTTGTCACACTTATATATCATAGTTTTTAATACTTACCATGAATTGAAACTTTTATCTATTGATTTTTTCTTTAAATGTCAACCATGCACCATGCAGCAATATCCTGGACCTTGGAGGTACTAAGAAATTTGAAAAATTTGCCTTTATTTTAGCTGAACTGGCTTTATGGCCTATTATTGTGAATATGTTATTTTTAATGTTTGTTGTGGTTACTTACAGTAAACAAAGTACCCACCAAAAAAAAAAATTGGTCCATATAGCTAGCATTTAAAATGTGTAATTTTGCCATCCAATTTAAATTTTACTGTGAAAAAAAGTAATGGTAATATTTTATATATAATCTAATATTTTATGTGATAAAATAAATATATTTAATATATTTAATTCAATATTTAATACACTACTTTAAGTGAGTAATATAATATTTTATAATTGTAAGGCCTATATAATAGAATTGTCACTATTGTTAGGAAGCATGACAAGTACTACAAATACTTCAAAATGGTATTAACAGCAACAAAGTCTTCCAGACCTTGTAATCCTTCTGCTCCTCAGAGATAACTATGTTATATACTTTTTTTTTTAATATTTTACTTTTTTATTTGACAGAGAGAAAGTGAGAGAGGGAACACAAGCAGGGAGAGCAGTTGAGGGAGAAGCAGGCTTCCTGTAAAGGGGGGGCCCGACGCAGGGCTAGATCTCAGGACCCTGGGATCATGACCTGAGCTGAGGGCAGATGTTTAATGACTAAGCCACCCAGGTGTTCCTGCTTTATACATTTCTGATTAAAGGCTTAGATATATTTTATTAAAGCCTTTTAAATATGATTTTACTTTCACTTTTCTTTTCTAAGGTACATTAATATTGCCTTATACAAGTATATGCAGGCAATATATACTTACATATGTAGAAGACAGAGTGTAGCAGAAAGCACAGGAAAGCAGGAAAGAGGACAAAAGACAAACAGCTATGGCACTGGGAGAGATAGGAAATAAACACGTGAGGGGGAATAAGTCAGTAAAGTCTGAGATTTACTCATTAATTAAATAAAAGGTAGCCAGTGGCCCAATGAAAGGCTCAGCTCTCTGCAGAACTGGAAGGTGAAGACTCCCACTCCTGAGACTGACTGTGGGAGCTAGGAGCTGAGTGGATGCTCTTATCACAAGACAGGAAGTTCTGTGGCAGTTAGCTGCCTGGGGAAAAGCTGTGTGGAAAGCTGGCCATTCCTGTTTGAGAAGCCTTCAGTCAACTGGAAAAAAGCCTCTCATCTCAGCTGCACAACCCTCTGATAAATCAAGTGGTCTCCCTTTTTCTGTCCCCTCCAGTTCAAGTTCAAGTAGATAAACTCTACACTGGAAAAGAAAGTCTGATTAATATCTTATTATTGCCAAATCTACGACTTCTTGCCCTGTACTTGTTGAGGGAATCGATCCTCTGACATGAATCAGTAAAGAAGAGGTAAGTGGAGTTGAACAAAAGAGACCAAGCTGAACAACCAGAGCAGATGGCTTTTCTAAAGCAGCTACAGTTGATGAAATTGAAGAGTAATTTAAAATGTATGCTAAGAATTCTTAAGATAGTACAATAAGATCTTGTAAAGGAAAAGGAAAAATACACCTAAGGGAAAAAAAGACACTACTGAAAATTCAATACTCATTTTCAAAAGTATGGAAGAACTATTTTTTTAAAGGATTTATTTATTTATTTTAGATATAGGGAAAGAACACGTGCGTGGGGAGAGAGGCAGATGGACAGAATCTCAAGCAGACTCCCCTTCTAGCATGGAACCTTAGGTGGGGCTCATTCTCATCATCAATGAGATCACTACAGAGCTGAAACCAAGAGTCAGCCCCCCCCCCCTTTTTAAAGATTTTATTTATTTATTTGACAGAGAGAGACACAACATTGAGAGGAAACAGAAGCAGGGGGAGTGGGAGAGATAGAAGCAGTCCTTCCCCGAGCAGGGAGCCTGATGGGGGGCTTGATCCCAGAAGCCTGGGATCATGATCTGAGCCAAAGGCAGGTGGTCAAGGACTGAGCCACCCAGGCGCCCCCAAGAGTCAGACCCTTAAATGACTTAGCTACCCAGGTGCCCCAGGAAGAATTATCTTAAAATCATATGAGAACGGAAAATCTTGAGTTAAGATACAAAATATAAAGGATGCTAGATTTAGGTTATCTAGTGTACATATTCAGTGAGTTCCAGCAGGAGTGAAAAAAAAAAAAATGAGGAGAAGTAATTTTCAAAGAAACAGCTGAAGATAACTACCCTGAAGTGGAAAAAAAAAATTAACTTTTGGTTCTCAAAGGCACATGAGAGCCAGTTAGAATTAACATAAAGAAGGCATATTCTTAGACATATCTTGGGGTCATATAAGATGAAGAAACTATCTTATACATTTCCGGACAGAGATACTAGGTTAATACCAATGTCTGTGGTTAATAACGAGTTATATACTCCAGGTTACTAAAGAGTTAGGGACATGAATAGGCAACTGTCAGAGAAAGAGATGAAAATGGTAGTGCTAGATTAACATATATAGTCAGAGATATGCAAATTAAAATAATGAGATATTTTTATAGCTAATTGGATTGATAAAAATTATTTTAAGAAGATAGATAACAGGTAGAATTAAGTAAAAATCAATAAGCATTCTATCTTTTAAGGGGATCCTAAATCGGTGTAATTTTTGGAAAGTAATTTGCAGTATCTATTTTAAAAGCTACCTTTTGATTTAAGAGTTATACTTCTAGAACTCTATGATAATAAAAGCATAATGTGGCATATAGCACAGTTTATAAGAAGAAAAAAAGGGAAGCATTCTATATGTTTACTGTTAAACGAAAGACTGAATAAACTATAACCATGTAATTTAGGGCAGACATGATACTTATACATATTAATCTGGAACATAATATTGTAGCATGGCTATCAAGCCCAAATACCTATTATTTCATTTTTCTACTGTAAAAAAAGAAAAAAGCACACTTAAAAAATTTTTTATTGAGATGCATTTCACATACTGTAAAATTCACTTTTTTCAAGGGTTTTAATTCTTTGATTTTAGTGGTGTGCAACATTTGACACTATCTCGTAATGTTTTTAAATGTACCCAGGATTTGTTTTGATCAAGTGTGGTAAGACACAGACTGAAAATGACAGTCATGCAGGAATATGTTTTTAGTCTCAAAGACCCCTAGAAATAGGAGGCACAGCAACCCCCACAGGGCCACATGAATAGCACCAGAATTGGTCAAGAGGGAACAAGAGTGAGGGGAAAATGTGGACCACAGCCTTTGCTGGGGTTTTAGCAGGAAGGAATGGGCAAGGCAAGGAATGGCCAAGCAAGTTTATACTTGGCTAGTTGAGATGATTTCTGGGGACTTCAGGGTGTAGGGCCTGCCCCTAGTTGTCTGATACCTGGCTCTGGGGTGATTAGGACAGGGGGATAATAGTTTGGGATGGGAGAGCTCAATAAAGGAGGTATTGATGAGCTTGCATTTGAAAGGCCCAGTTGCAGGTGAGTCCTCCACCATCTCCAAGAATTCGTTGCCCTGGAGGAACAGTCTCTTAGGATTAGCAAATCCCAGATGTCAAAATATCAGAAAGTAAAAAGGCATAATTAATATAGATAACATGATCACTAAGATAAAGACTGCATTTCCTAGCCTCCCTTGCAGCTGTTCTCAGCACAACTTTTATGGAATGTTTTTAATGTGACCAGCCAGCAACATCCTCCCTTCTGCTGGCTAGAGGTAGGCAGAACAGGTAGAACAAGGACAGCATCTTGGACTGTGAGACTGAAGGCCTGTGCTGAGGAGAGTGGAAAAATGAGAGAGAAAGAAACTGGCTCCTTAATAATCATGGAACTATTACAAAGCTCTGTACTGTTTCACCAGACTTTTATGTGAAGAAGAAATAAATATATCTCTTAATTTAAGCCACCATGATTAGAGTTGTTCAGTTACTTATCATCAGACCTAATACTAAATAATATAATGGCTAAGTAAAAGATATTAAAACTAACTTATATAGCATGATTCCAGTTCTGGCATAAAATAATATATACAGAGGCACAGATAGAAATGTGGGCATATACATGTATAGAATATTTAGGAAGCCTATCTCTGGATTAATAGGGATTAACTCTAGGGGATGGAACTGGATGGCAGAAGAATAATCACATTTTATGTTTAACAATTTTTTAGAGGCAGGTTGATTTCTTTTCATTCTTCATATTTTTAATTTTGTTTAAGTATAAATTTAAAAAGCAAAAAGATCCACTTATTTTCTTAGCTCCTTTTACAAGCAGCTATTGAAAGAAAACATAAAATTGTAGTTAATGAACAACATAATCATAGTTACACTTAACTATTGCTTTTAACAATGTATTTGTTTTCCTAAAACATTTGACTTTCTTCCCAGTCTGTTATTTTTTAAATTATCCTACAAATCTGATAGTGTCTACTATTGCTATGTATAGTTTATACATACTAACATAGAGTTACATTCATAACTATTAAAACCAAACAAATTAATTTTCTAGAGGTTTTTTTTTTTAATCCATAAAGTAAACATATTACTTCTTTGTTGTATTTCCTTTTGGGAAATATCCTTTACTGGTTCCAAGCTATTCTTGTCACTCTCTCCTTCCAGAGGGGTGGTATGTGACACAGTAATGGATGGAGAACTCCAACCACCTGGACACAATTACACTAAAGATGGGCATGGGGCCCAACTACGGACAACATAGTCAACAGATCTGCAGGGAGTCACCTTTCCAACAAGTTGAAAGAATCTGCTTAAAAAGGAAGCCAAAGGAGCATGCAGAGTAAAGTAGAAGTCATCTATGCATTTATCTATCTATTAGCCGATCGATTGGTTGATTGTTCAGTGATTTCAGTGTTATTTGAGCTCCTGCATCTAGCAGTTCTTGGATTACTACACTTTTCAGATATGAGACTCAACAAGTATTTTTGTTTTTCCTTAAATTAAGATGAGTTGGGTTTATGTCATAAATTAATTTACTATTTTATTTGGTGAGATATTTCCCTCAATTGTTTCAAGGGTTCAATTATAAAAAAATTATGCATAAACCTAACATTCCATTTATAGCTTGGACAAATCACTTACAAACTGATGTTATTAGAAATGAAACCTAACGTTTAGGTAGAACCATATGAAATTTCCTACATTCAACAATTTCTCACCTACAAAAGTGGCAATTTCACAAGATTGTTCAATTTAATATAAAGATATTTTTCATTACAGCTTAGAAACAAAATAATAACACACTATTTGTTTATTTTAGGAAGCACAGACAATATGCAAAATACAAAGATGAAAGCAAACAAAATTATTCTAAAACTGTAATCCAAAAATAAACCCTACTATATTTTCAGTCTGTTCTCTCTCACATAATAAACTTGGTTTAGAAAATAATTTCATTGGACCAAAAAACCATCAAGTTAATGATAAGTTTGTTATTTTGGGAAATGATTTAATTTAAAAAAATCACCTTGCTTTCCAATAAATATGTTTTATAAAATTAATTTACTTTTTAAAAATGTCCTGCTTTAAGCTTTTCTTTGAGGTTCATTTTTATTAACTAAACTGCAAACAGGTTAATCCATCTAAACTGGAAAGACTTCTCTATATAATTCTCAACATATGCAGTGTTTGATAACTCCATTATTTACTACATAATCCCAATGCCAGAGTATTTATATTAATTATATGCCTGGTTTATAAATAATTATAAATAGATAATCTTAGTACATCCAATTTGATGCATTATAAAAATATTTTACAGAATATGCTTTCGTTTACATTTTAAGTTTTAGACTGAATCATCTACTTGGTCTTGACAATCTATATTTGGTAACATGCCAAAATAATGGCATGAGTAAAAATGAGGATTCCAGAAATGCTAGTATGGTATTGTTTTAATGATATCATTGCTTAAAATGGTTCATTAATTTATAAAGCAACTCTCTGGTGAGTGTTTAGTTCTGTATATGCCAGAACTTTCCTTGGTGTACAATATCCTAAGCACATCAGAATGAAGCCTACATGATTTTATATGATTATATATAGAAGGGAAGAACATAAAGATATAGGACAATGAATATCTGGGGGAAGGAGGTAGGGTTCTGCAGATGCCAGTCTGGTGAGGATATTGGGACTGTCATAGCTGTGAAGGAGAACATTTGGGGTCCCGAGGCAGCAGTGATCTTGGTGTGTTCAAGGCACACAGATGGTCTGGATGGTTCTAAGATGGCCAGTATGGTCTATGCACGGACAATAGGAGGGGACGGAAGTAGAAGACAACATTTAAGAAGTAAGCAGGGTCTAGATAATTAAAGGCATTGCAGGCCAAGTAAAGACTTTGGATTTTTTTTTCTTAAGTGCAGGTTACACTTTTTTTTTTTTTCCTTTAAATCACTCTGGTGTGAAAAATAGGTTGTGGTAAGGCAATAAGCAAGAAGAGTAGGTCAAGGCGATTGCATTAAAGTTAGGAGAAACTGCTTTATTTAAAGTATGAGAGAGTCACAAAGTAGATATTAACATGTTCTCTAGTGTGTTCATTTAACTATAACTTCACTATTGGGAGTAATGTTTTTGCAGGATGAAGTTCAATTTTGGCCAATAAAAATGTTATGAGACATTTAAAAAAAAAACAAACAAAAAGAAGTTACGGCTTTTGAAAATCAGAATACAGATTTCCTTCAGTAACAGAAAATAGAGGCTTCCTGTGAAAATTTTTGAAAGCTGAAATGGTGTAAAGCAAAGAATATCTCTACTTTCTAAAAGTTTGCAATAGATCACTTTGTTTTTATGAAAGATTTACATTATTATGATACCAGCATATGGTTTTTGTAACTAGATACTCAGTGTTTTATTATTTCTGTATCAATGAGGAGGTGCTTTCTGGACAAAATTTAGAATCAACAAAACTAGTCTTTATGGCCATACCCACCCCTAATTGTCCCTACTGAAGTTAATGTTTGATGTAGGTTTGCTTTGTTTTTCCATGATTGACATCAAGATTCTAAATTGTAGTGTGTCTTTTGTCATAATGTCTGTGAATAACATTATTTTTTTAAAAGAAGGTTTTTCTCCTATTATAAAGGAGATATTTTAACACAAGTAAAAAATATACGCTTCAGCCATTAAATTTACAACTAGGTTCCTTATAAGCTTTTGAAGGAATTCGAATTTGATTTAGAGAGAGGTTTGCTCCATTCATAGTAGCTTCCCTACCAATCTTTTTTCTTTCTGCTTTTCTGGCCAGTTCTCAATTTCTTAATTAGTAAGAAGGGTAGGCATCTATAGTTAGACTGAGGGTGGGTCTTGTTAGCTGCTGAGCATTTCCCTGTAGCTAAAACCTCACAAATATAACACATGAGTGGTAACATTATTTTAACTAGAGGAACTGTTTCATTTGTTTCATCTTATAAAAAATAGTAATTGTAAGCTTTCCATGTTGTATAATTAAGGCTTTCATCATGTGATAAGCGTAGTCTTCTAAATGTTTTACTTGGAGGTAATATGAAATATTTTCTGAATCTGTTACCAGTCAACTTTATGACCAAGGAATATTGTTCCATTTAGGCAAACAAATTTGGAACATTGGAACTGACATAAAGGAACATTTTGTTTTTGTTTAAGTGAATTTATTTAGCTAAAATGTAAGAAGTAGTTTTATGAATTATAAATCCTCTTTTAGGGAAATGACAACTTTCTCCATTTTTTGGAACAAACTAGTAAACCCCCCTGGGCTCACCCTTGATTCTTCCTTTCTTTAAGTGGCTCCTCTCTATGCTTGAGTTTCTGCAGCAACCTTATATTCTTCTCTAGACCTGTTTTCCCCCTGGGAATATCTTGGGATTTCTTGTAATGATATATAACCTATATTAAAGAAATCATTAAATCACAGAAACTGTAGCTAATGGAAGGCCTTTTTGTATACTTTCATTTCAGTATAATGGAATACTTCAGTGATAAGTTTCATGAAATGCTGATAGAGTCGTGGAGGTGCTATTGTTTTTTTGTATTTATGGACTGTTGTACCAAATACAGTAGCATGTCTCATATGATATATGGCTATGCCAAAATGAAAACTGAACTTACTTCAGGAAAATCATGCCACTAATGTTTAGGGGAAAGGTCAATGCATTACTTTCAGGGCTAAGAATCCTGAAATAGCCATTGCATCTGAATAAAAAGGAGAAAAAAAATCATTGATGTCTTTGGTTGACATTTGTGATGAGTGGAAAGTGAATAAATTCACTCACAGTGATTGATGTAACCTAATAAAAATGTCAATAAATTCACATCATTCTTTGCTGTATCTCAATCATGGGTGGACTAAGTCATGCCTACTTTTATTTCTCAGGAAAAGGAATCATACTAGCATATTTCTTTATCCATTCCAAAGTTGGGACTGAGTGCTGTGACATAGAAGACACCAACTAGGTAATGTAGAGGTACATAAAGATGAATTAATTGTGGTCCTACTTTCAGGTTGATTCTGGTCTATAGTAGAAAAAGACATGCACCTAAATAATTATAATGCAATGTAGTAAGTAGTAACATCTCAGAGGGTAAGAACAGCTAAAAAATATGATTGCTGTTCAGAGAAAGGAGAAACTACCAAAGTACAGAGAAACACAATTATGACAAAAGCTGCCAATTTCATATAAATGTGACTGACATCAGAGAGTGTTCAAATTAAGAATTCAGCTTGATGTCTGAAAAATTAGGTTCCTTCTTTACCTCTTCTTTCTCTTCTTTTTCTTCTATCATACCCTTTCCTTCCTCTCCTTCTTTTCTTACGATTTTCTTTTACCCACATGTACTTACAGTTTACTCTATGCTTAGCATCATGCTGAGCACCACAATAAGCAAGATAGACTGTCCTCAACAGATTATGGGTTCCTCCAAATGCCCATTCCAATAAGAAGGATCTCCCCTTCTATTCAAAAGCAAATAAGTTTAAAATACATAGGAGGGGCTATATATTAGAAATTTGGGAGGAGGAGGGAGATTGAGGGAAGAGTTGAGTAGAGCTAGGATAGAAAATTAAGATTAAGTGGAGAAAACAAGGTAGCTGGTACATAGCTTAACCTTTTATTATCAGGAAATTTGGGGTTATCATAAACCAAATGAAACTGGTCCAGAGAGATTCTGGCTGCTTAGAGTACATGAGAGCAGCTTTGGTATCTAAATGAAAAACTGAAGGACCAGGGAGATAGAGAAAGCCCATTTCCTTGCTTTACTCAGCACAGGGTCCAGCAACATCAGGGATCTTGGAAGATCTCAGATAAGTGCATGAATGACAAGACAGTTTTGGTCTACTATTGGGCAATGGCTGGGCTGGGGAAGGCTCTACAAGAGCTGTGGCAGGTAGCCTGTAGGTAAGAGTAAGCCCAACAGGTAACAGCTAACAGACAGGTGGTATTGTCCCAGAAAAACCCCAGGGGTATTGGAGAAGGGTGCTAGGGCCTAATATTATGGTGTAAGGGCTAAGAATATAGCAGACTTTCGGGCCTATAAATAGTGATTACAGTACATGTTAAGTGCAATGCAGATGTCTAAACCACTACAGAGATAAGAAATGATGTTTCATTTAAGTGGAATCATCCCCTTAGAAGTAGGGTTTGCTGGCTGAATTAAGGGTGATGGGGGCAAGGGGGAGGGAGAATTTCCCATAAAGAAGGACAACTATGATCAAATATGTGAAATAAGAAACAGCATGGTCTGTTTGGAGAAATTACTAATCATTCATTATTAACAGATTATACAGGAGTAGAAGAGGCTAAAGATATATTGTAATCAGGGGCCAATCATACAGAACCTTGAATTTCTGTATTCTAAATTTCTAATTTCGTCCTCAGGGTGAAGGAAAGCCATTGAAGGATTTTAGGCAAAGAAGGAAACTAAAAAAAAGAGTAGAAACAACTTCATAAAACAAACAAACAAACAAAAAACCTAACTCAACAAGTGGTGATGATATGGCCAATTTGAAAATTAAAAAAAAGAACCTTGGCTCATACCTTACATTTCATACAAAAATAAACTCAAAATGGATCAGTGACTTACATGTAAAGTGCAAAGCTATAAAATTTATAGAGGACAGAAGAGAAAATCCTTGTGACTTTGGGTTGGGTAGAGTTTTTATTTATTTTTTTAAAAGATTTTATTTATTTGGAGAGCAAACACATGCGTGCTAGAGAGCAGGGGAGGGGCAAAGGGAGAGGAATTAGCAGATTCCCCACTGAGTGCTGGGCCCAACATGGGCTCAACCCAGGACCCTGAGATCATGGTCTGAGCTGAAGGCAGATACTTAACTGCCTAAAACACAGAGCCACTGAGGTGCACCTAGGTAGTTTTTTAGATATCACACTAGAAAGCATAATCCATAAAAGAAAAAAAAAAAACCACATAAATGCATAAATTAGATATGACCAAACTCTTAAAAAGATTACTCTGTTAAAGACAGTATTCATAGAATTAAAAAAAAAAGAACAAACTACCAAGCTATGATCTAGAACCACATTTTAAAAAAATTATCTATTTATTTGAGGAAGAGAGAGTGTGTGTGAGAGAGAGCACAAGCAAGGGGAGCTGCAGAGGAAGGGAGAAGCTGGTTCCCAGGGAGCCCAATGGGGGCTTGATCCTAGGACCCTGAGGTCATGACCTGAGCTGAAAGCAGATGCTTAACTGACTGAGCCACCCAGGTGCCCTACAAATCACATATCTGACAAAGAACTGTACCTAGAAAATATTTTTTAAAACTTCAAAATATCGACATTGAGAAAAAACTAACCCAATGGAAAAAATGAGTAAAAATCCAAAGATAACACTTCACCCAGAAGATATATATGGATAGCCAATAAACATATGAAAAGATGATCAAAATTAATAGTCATTAAGGAATGCAAGTTAAAATGACAGTAAGAGACCAATATTGGCTCACTAGAATGGCTGATTTTTTTTAAAGTTATAATACCCAGTATTGTCAGTAGCACAGAACAACTGAAACCTATAACTACTAGTGAGAATGTAAAATGGCATACTCAGTTTGGAAAATATTTTGGTAGTTTCTTACAAAATTGAACCCATATTTACCATCTGATCTAGTCATTTCGTACTTATTTACCCAAGGGAAATGTAAATGTGTGTTCACATAAAAACCTGTTCATTGATGTGCTGATTGATTGATTGATTGATTTTTTTTAAGATTTTATTTATTTATTTGAGAGAGAGAACAAGCAGGGGGAGAGCAGAGAGAGAAGGAGAAGCAGACTCCCCACTGAGCAGGGACCTCAATGTGGGACTCTATCCCAGGACCCTGAGATCATGACCTGAGCCAAAGGCAGAGGCTTAACTGACTGAGCCATCCAAGCATCCCAAAGCAGTTTTATTAATAATCACCTAAACTAGAAGCAAACTAGATGTCCTTCAACCATTGAATGCATACCCAAACTATCGTACATCCATACAAAGAAATACTGCTCAACAGTAACAATAAACATGAATGAATCTCAAGTGCCTT
Source organism: Lontra canadensis (assembly GCF_010015895.1). Classification (NCBI taxonomy): domain Eukaryota; kingdom Metazoa; phylum Chordata; class Mammalia; order Carnivora; family Mustelidae; genus Lontra; species Lontra canadensis. The sequence goes on along the minus strand of NW_022631074.1, from coordinate 9,053,370 downwards.
CTGTTACAAGAAACAAGCCAGACTCAAAAGGCTTCATACTATATAATTCAATTAATAGAATATTCTGAAATATAACTCTTCCTGAAAGAAGTATTCTGATTTAAAAATATAGAAAAAATAGAGAAACAGAATAATCACCATTAGAATACAAAGGTAATAATTTTTGTAGGCAAGATCTACTATGGATGATAAAAGTAGTATGGAAAAGTTTGAGGCAAAACAGGATATTTGTATAGTGTAAATTATCTCCACCCACATATATACTAGTTACAAAAAGGGAAAAGTAACTCTACAGTGGATAATCTAGAAGACATCACCTTAACCAAGTGATCCATGCTAACATCCCAGGAAGGCATATGGACATCATGTTTCCTCCAATACAATGCACTCAGAAAGGTAATCCTGAGTGATACTCCTGCCAAAAACAAATAACTGCAAATCAAATTATGGGAAAACAATAGACACAACCACACTGAGAGACATTCTACAAAGTAACTGACTAGTGCTCTTGAAAAGCATCAAGGTCATGAGAAACAAGGGAAACCCAAAGAATTGTCACAGATTGGAAGATACTGAGGAGATGTGATAAGTGAGTGCAATGTGGGAGCTTGGATGGATTCTGGACAGATGAGGACAGTAGTGAAAATGTTGAGAAAATCTTAATAAAATTCCATAGTTTAGTAAATAGTTCTCTACCGATATTTATTTCTTGGCTTTGATAATAATCCTATGGTTATGTAAAACAGTAGCATCAGGGGAAACTGAGTAAAGTTTTATGGGAACCATATTATTTTCACAAATTTTTTTATAAGTCTGAAATTATATCTGAATGAAAATTAGAGAAAAGTCACAGTAATGTATTCCAACAACAATAAAATAAGCATTAAAATATTCATCATGAGATTAAATAAGGAGCTTGCTAGATTTCTATTCAATAACTTTATGAATAATTTTTTATTAGCAGCCACATATGCAAGGAGTCCATAATCATTTTCAGTAATTAAGACTTTTACTGGTCTAGGGGGTGCCTGGGTGGCTCAGTGGATAAAGCCTCTGCCTTCCACTCAGGTCATGATCTCAGGGTCCTGAGATGAAGCCCTGCATCAGGCTCTCTGCTTGGCAGGGAGCCTGTTTCCCCATCTCTTCTCTCTGCCTACTTGTGATCTCTCTCTCTGTCAAATAAATAAATAAAATCTTTAAAAAGAAAAAAAGACTTTTACTGGTCTGTAGCTAAAAAGACCATCAGGAACCCGGTGAAGGTTCCTGAGGAATGACTGATTGCCTGAACTTCCAGTCTGGCAGAACAGTTCTTATTCATGTCTATTAGAATTAGCCATAACCCTTCTCCAATTTGGCATCATCAAACTTTTTGCCAGAAAATAATTGCATCATGAATGATTTGGCAGGAATTTTTATTTTTGGAAATGAGTAAGGTTTCACCATCTAGATAATTCTATTCGATTTGATTTTGAGATATTAAAAGGCAACATTATGTATGCATAAAATTGTATTTATATTCCTTTTTTCTCTCCTAGTTCTTAGAGTTTACAGTGTTATCTTCACATTGAGCAACTTGTTACTAGAATTTTTAACCTGTTCCATCTTATTACAGTCTACCCAATAATTAGGAGGCTGGTTAGGGAGAGGAGAGAGCCATAGGAAGGAAACATTTAAGTTAGAGGCAGATCTAGGAAGGTCATTAGACTGGATGACCTTGAGAAAACCCAGATACTTAAAGATGGAAAGAACAAGAATAAATTCCTCCTGAATACAGACGAAGTATATTCTCTGTTGTAAATAGGGAAGTATATTCTGGCAGAATATAAACTGGTGATCCCAATTAGCCCCAGTGCTGCTTGAACACAGAGAGATTCACAGGGCTACCAGAGTATGTCATCTTGTTCCTATTTGTTACAGTCACACTTAGTTCTTTTTATCTTATCAATATGTATACATAATAATTCTGAATGGTAAATACTTTAGAGTAAATATCCTGAGAACCCACGGAGACTCCAGAAATTGCACAATAATAATTCATCACTATTTTCAGTAACAGCAAATAGTAAATATTAAGGATGTTAGGAGAAGAGAGAAAATACAAAAACTCGAAATTTCTTCTCTTTGTGCTGCCTCTCATGTTTCCTTTTCCCCTAGGTTGCACCTCTTTCCACTTTCATGCTATCAACCAACCCCCCCAACCCTAACCCTGCCGCCATTTGTTAACAGCATTTTTGGGGGCAGCAGCTCTGTCTTGAGCCTCAAGTTCTCTTGTGTCATGCTCACAATCTTCCTCATTTTTCATGATCAGTTTCATTTCACACTTTTCTCAGGGGCTAATTCAAACATTCACCAATGCCCCAAGGCCTCTCCTATCTCTTCAGCACATGATTGAAAAAAGGGAGGCTGGTAACCCCAGAGGTGTCTGGGCCTTCCAGGTACCCACGTTCTTTTCATATCATAGTTCTCTATGTACCCATGTAGGGTGCACTTAGTACATTTCTTTCCATCTCCTCAGGGATTTGGAAGAGGAAGAGGCACATGGAAGAAATGAGAGTAAGTTTTAAGATGTTTTGTCATTTAACCTGAATGTATTCTAGGATTCAGGAGACTAGTAAAGAACCAGAGGAGGGAGATGCATGGACCTGACCCAGGAGGACAGGAGTCTAGGCTTTCTTATTCCCTGCTAAATACCCATTGCTTATTAAAGTGCCTGGCACAGAATGGTTAGGCACATAATAAATATTACTTGCATGAATGAACTACATAGAAGACTAAATATTTGGAATGTAAGAAACCAACATAATCTAATTTGCATTTTTCACCTACCATCTGACTACAGTGTGCACACACCTCACAGTCCACTACAAGCTGACCATCTTCAGATATGCTATAATGGGCTGTGCCCTCCTAATTGCCTCACCCAACAGAAGATTTTCAATCCTTATCTTTCTTGACTTCCCAGCTCATTTTATTCTATGGATCGCTCCCCCATTCTTAGGGGAAGAAACCTGTTTTCTCCCAGGTTGTTTCTTCCGTCTCTTTTGTAAGCTTTTCTTTTTCAGTCTGCTTGCTAAAGATCAGTTTCCTCAACCTTCTAGGAAAGCTCACCCTCCCTATAGCTTCAACTGCCAATCACTGCTCATCTGGGGACTACTTTTTAGATTTTAACCTATAGTCCAGACATCTACCCAGGCTCCAGAGGTTTTCTAGAAGTCTTTAAATGTCTCAGGCACGTCAAGCACAACATATTCAAACTAGAATTCATTATTTTATCTCCAAACTTGTATTTCTCCAGAATTTTCTATTCCCTTAGTTACATTAAACCAGAAACTTCTAAGCCATCTTGAAATTATCCCCATTCCGTTACTCTCCATGTATAATTTAGTCACTAAAGTCTCCCAATTTAGCTTTGGAAACAGCTCTTGGAGCTATTCCCTTCTTCTTATCTTTACTTATCTAATCTATTTTCTCATTATTTTTCACTGGGGTTACTACATGAGCCTCCCTACTGTTTTGCCTCTCTATAATTTTTTTTTTTCAATATGTAACCTGTACTGTTATCACTTTGCTCCAGATGCTTTGGATGCCTGCAATATCCTGACTTCTTACTTAGCCACAAGGGTTGAGAAGCTATTTCCTCTGCCTGGAAAACTTGCCTACCAAATATTGGTATAGCTTGATCTTTCATTTATTCAGGTTTCTTTTCTCTTTACCTAAAATCATATTCATATATTTAATTGCTTTTGGTGTCTTCCAGTAGATAGAAGCTCTTTTTCAATACTGTATTACCAGTGTCTAGAAGAGTGAGCATCCAATAAATATTTACTGAATAAGTGAATGTTACATTAATAATAACTGTATCCAAAATAACACACATCATACTGGGAAATACTGGCTTACTGGTTTGTTGCTCCCAGTGGACTGATGCCAAAAAGTAGGCTTCTCAAGAGTATTGAGTGCTTCTTTTCTCTAGCTCTAGGTTTTAATCAGTAATAATGTCTAATACCTGGTGATACTCAGGAAATGTTCCTTGGAAAACAAAGCAAGAACAAAACTCTCAACCTATTTTAGCTAGCAGAGAAGCTGAACTCTGAAGGTAGGGGTAACAAACATCTAATTTATTTCATTAGAATCAGATATGCAGAATATTTACCCCTTTAATGTATATTCCTTATATCCAAACCTTGATTTTGCTTACAGGAACAATTTTACCCATACTTTTCCTCTTCACAGATGCTAAAGATAAAAGTTTATTGAAGGTACTTTTTGTTTCTTCCTGAACCTCTCTATCTTCTCTTTGGATCACTGATACAAACCTGAAGTTATTAAAAAAAACACACAAACAACAACTTGGAAGTGGGGTGATAAGTTATCATGGTACAAATTCTTTTCACCAACATCTTGTGACATTCCTCTTCCTTTGGCAAAGGAATGGAATCCAAAATATTAGGGCTAGATGTGACCTTCGTTGTTTTCTAGTCCAACCTTCATATTTTAATCTTTTTGCGTGGAGGAAAAAAATTGAGGTTTAAAGACATTGAGTGACTTATCTGAGACTCTGTAACAGGCATTAGGATACACAACATGGTGGGGAAACAGGTATCATAATAGTTAAAAACTTAGACAATATTACTTGACAAGTAGAACGTACTTCTGGGACCAGAGAGACAGTTCTTCTATATTTACTGTACAATGTACTTGACTGGCTGGAATCTGCTCTCTGACTTAGAGTCTGTGCAGACTCACCAAAACTGTCTGGAAGGAACCCACAATATTCTGGATTATTTAAAGAGGGTTTGGGCAGGCCCAGCACTTTCTGTTGTAGTTGTTAGGGACGTCCAACAATGAAATGAAGTTATGTTTGGGAATTTGTTTGCTATTCTGATTGGTTTCTACTACTCCTTTCTAGATCTATGATTTGTTAGAGATGTAGTTGTTCTATCTAAATTTAATTATCAGCTACTAAGCTGGAAGAGGGGAACTTCATTAGTTCTCTCTTGTTTCTTCCTTTCATCATGGGTATTCAAACTGCTGGGCCTGGTCTTCTGGAGTGTGGTTACAGCACAGTATTGCTTCATTATCTAACTATAGTTCTTATCTTTTTATAGAAGAGTAACTTTTTCTCTTTTGGGCTATGTAATTAATGACACTGGTGTATACCTTACTAGTTACAAATTGCTACTATCCATGCTACTAATGGCTACAAGTCTGTTCTCTAACTAATGGCTTCTATTTGCTTCTTGGAGAAAAAGTATGTGCTAAACACATGGTTTAGCTTGATTAATCCCTTTTTATACCAGTTTTATCTTAACAGGTTAATGTAATTGTGATGTGTATCAAATAAATATGTTCAACTTTTATCACACATACTTTTGCTATAATGCAGCTTTTCATCATTTAACTTTAAAGTTTAAAATAAAGATAGCTATATGACCAAATATGAAAGAACAAAAACATTCCCAAGAACATTATAATAGGTATCTCTCAGAGAAAAAAAGTATACATAAGATAAAAAGTATGCATATTAAGAATTTATAAAAGGATCTGATAAGATTTTGATCTATAATTTTGCATTACTTTCAACTGAGAATCTGTGTAAAAAGTATGCATATTAAGAATTTATAAAAGGATCTGATAAGATTTTGATCTATAATTTTGCATTACTTTCAACTGAGAATCTGTGTGCTTACTTCACAGAAGCCCAGGATACTCTACTAAAGTGACTACATAAACCTATCCCGCATCTTTATCTTTGTCAGTATTATCTTTTATGCAATATGGTAGTCCTTAGGGAGCATTAATTGCTAGCTATCTTTTAGCTACTTAAGGCCAATCTTGGAACAATTACCATGTATTTATGGGAATGAGGCATTCATTTATTTATTGCCTTCTCTTAAAAATCTCATAGCACTGGAGTCAAGAAGATAACAGTATAAATATGACCACTTATCTTTGTGTGAATTACTCCTTTCTCCATCTCCACCACCCATCTCAGCAGCAGCACAACACCCTTATATGGGGCTCACTTGTACAAGTTAAAACTGTAATGATGGTTGCCACTCAAAAGCATATTAAGCCTGTCCTTTCTTTTTTTTTTTTTTAAAGATTTTATTTATTTATTTGACAGACAGAGATCACAAGCAGGCAGAGAGGCAGGCAGAGAGAGAGAGAGGAGGAAGCAGGCTCCCCACAGAGCAGAGAGCCCGATGTGGGGCTCGATCCCAGGACCCTGGGATCATGACCTGAGCCGAAGGCAGAGGCTTAACCCACTGAGCCACCCAGGCGCCCCAAGCGTGTCCTTTCTTAATTATTTTTTTTCCCCTTCCTTCCCGGCTTCCCTCACTTCTTTCTTTTTCTTGAAATAGAAAAAGACCTTGACTTAGGGAGCATAAAAATCTGACTTTGTAGAGGTCACTGTTCCCATTTTTAAGACAAGATTGTCAGAAATGTCAAACAATCACTGTGTTAGTTGTTTGCACGTTTATATGAAATAAATTGAGAATTTCAAACTGGCAGACGGGTGCCATAGACTATCTCATTAAACCCATTCAGCTGATTTAGGATAACTAAATCTTACTACTTCATGGGACTATAAATCTTTTTCCTTTTTATATACTTTTATGCATATATATGCATATAAAATATATGACAATATGTGAATAAAATACATAGGACTATATGACAAAGTCATATCATATTATTTATAAAAAGGGAGAAAGAAAGGTCCAATACTTTTCAATCTCTAAATATATTGTTTGACACTTCTTTCCAGATATTACATGCAAAAATACACATAAGAAGACTTCAATATTATATTTAAATTGTTATTTTAAATGCCTTGCAGATATGCAAAGATGTAGAAGCCAATTTTAAAATTGTATTTTTCCTTCCAAAGAGATATAAGATGGAAGGAATGACTTGAAAAGTTCATGCTAAATTAATGACAAGGAAGTCAGAAAATACAAACAAAATAATTAACATGCTATTTCTTCTCTCTCTTTCTGTCTCTTTTAGATTATAATCTTTGCTAGCTATTGTGGTATAGCTGGATCTTTCCAAATTTTACATTTTAGAAGTAATTTATTTCACTAACCTAAATATTTGATTTTAAAAACTAGTACTATATCATTTTATTCAGATTGTCATTTACTTAATGTTATTTAATTCAGATAAGATAAAGATAATTAAAGTATAAAACTGGTTCATTCACTGTAGATATAGAAAATAAAAACCAACACACACACATGTACACACACATAACACACACATACACACACCCTATGGGTTTCAGAGTCAAAAAGATCTCAGTGTGAATACCTGTCATGCTACTTACTATGGGTTAGAGGTCTTTCTACAGGTTAATTAGTCAGAGCTTCAGTGGATAATGATACTCACAGTAGTTGCTGTGAAAATGAAATGGTAAACTATATGTATAAAGTGCCTGGCACATAACACCAGTGATGGCTACCATTTAATGTGGTTTATTATAATACATCCTATGCTAAATGCTGTATACATTTACAAATTTATTTATTTATTATTTATTTATTTTAAAGATTTTATTTATTTATTTGACACAGAGAGAGAGATCACAAGTAGGCAAAGAGGCAGGCAGAGAGAGGGGGGAAGCAGGCTCCCTGTTGAGCAGAGCACCCGATGCAGGCTTTGATCCCAGGACCCTGTGATCATGACCTGCGTCGAAGGCAGAGGCTTAACTCACTGAGCCACCCAGGCACCCCTACATTTACAAATTTAATCCTTACAGTATTTCCTATGGAGTAGGAACTATTTTGGCCCTATCTTTATAGATGTGGAAGTAAAGGCTAAAGATGGCAAATAATTTAAAGCTGCACAAGTCTTAAGTGGCAAGAGTAGACTTCTAACTTTTAAAACTTTGTGGCTTAAAACAACAGTCATTTTAGCCTTTTTCACAATTTTATGCGTTCACTGGATTGAGCTGGGCAGTTCCTTTGCTCTACAAGATCTCAACAGCAACTACAGCAATCTGTGGGTGGTGGTGGTGTTAGTGGGGAGAGGTTGCAATGTCTGAGATGGTTTATCTCAAGCCTGGCATTCAGGCTGTCTGCAGTGGGTGCAAACAGAGCTGTTGACTAGACAGTCTTGCTTTTCTCCTCTCTGCAATACTGCTTGAAGCCTCACCATATGGACTGGATTTGCTCAGAACTGGAGGCTGGGTTACAAGGAGGAGTGTTGCAAGAGGACAGGCTCCAAAGTTCAGACATGTAAGATGCTTCCACTTTCATCACATGTGTTAATGTCCCATTAGCCAAGGCCAGTCACATGGACAAGCCCAGAATCAATAGAGAGAACAACAGAAGTACATAAATGCTGGCAGGCACCATTAAAGTCACTAAAATAACAGACCAGTCCAACAGCTGTCATCAAGAGAGAGGGAGGCAAACCATAAGAGACTCTTAACTATAGAGAACAAACTGAGGGTTGCTGGAGGGAGGTGGATGGGGGATGGGTTAGATGGGGGATGGGCATTAAGGAGGGCACTTGTGATGAACACTCGGTATTATATGTAAGTGATGAATTACAAAATTCTACTTCTGAAACTAATATTACACTATATGTTAACTGGAATTTAAATAAAAACTTAAAAAAATGGATAACCATAAAAAGAAAAAAAAAGCGCTCTTTTGTGTCTTTCAGACTATGGAGGCTGTCGATACTCTTCTGTTCCCCTTGGTCCAAATGTTGGTCAGTGCCTTGTGAGAAAGACTTAGGAAGACATAGCCAATTAATGTTTTTCATAAGTTTTTATATTTTCCTGCTTTCAAATATGACATGAAATTTCAATTTTGTATAAATGGTTTTAAAAGAAATTTTGGTTTTCTGAAAAAAATGTGTCTCAAAGATTATTTTTTCTGAGTTTTTTTCAATGCCATTCTCTGTTAGGTTTTATATGTTATAGTTCATTAGTGAATAAAATAAGGAGAAATGTAGTTAAGGTTTGTGTCCTATCATTATTCAAATAAAAGTGATTATATAGCAATCTATTTCTTAGAGTATAAGATTAATTTTGTATTTTGAAGAAACTTCCAAGGAATGGCTTTGATCCCACTATTTCTATAAAAACGGGATTTTTTTCTCAAAGTTGCAATTCTTATATCCATTTTATATAAATTATAATAATTTAATTCTAATGGCATTTCTGTAGATGGGTTCCATGTTTAAAAGTCTTACTTCAGATAAAACCTCTATATTTGTATATGAGATTTTTTTCTAAACAGAAATATTTTACTTTAATGACCCAAAATACTCAAAGTGTTTCTTCTACTCATATTAAAATTTTAGCAGCTTTAGAAGAAGTGAATAGCTTATAGAGATTAGAAAAAATACATAATACTTTACCTTTGATTCATTACTTCAAGTTAAAATAACAAATGATTTATAGGTAATAAACCATTTCAAAGCTGTTTGGTGACCAGTGCAAACTCTGATAATGTCATAGCCAAATATCAAGGCTCTGAGGGATGATATCAGAAATTAAACTATCCCCTTAATGGCTGTGGTATTGCTATTAAGCTTTTGTTTGTTTGTTTGTTTGTTTGTTTTTTAAGGAACTGAGATAGAAATATATAAAAGAAGTCACGAAGAAAATCAGTACTTACTTTTTGTCACAACACCTTCTAGTCGAATGATATTTGGGTGGTCAAACTGACCCATGATACTAGCTTCTCTTAGAAAATCTCTTCTTTGTCGATCCATGTGGCCACCTTTCAAAGTTTTAATGGCAACGGGGATCTCTCTTTTCCCTGGTGTCTTCAAACGTCCACTACAGACTTCTCCAAATTCTCCTTAAAATAAGAACAAAAGCAGTTGTTTGTTTAAACAGAATACCTACATTCTAGAAGAACTGAATTTGTCATATGATAGCATCTTTTTGTTTTTTAACATAATGACTGTCAAGGGTGTCATTTCCACATGGAGATTTCTTTCTTATAAATTAAATTTGTAATGACAATATACTTGATCAGCATCATTTATAATGAATAATGGAATGCATTTTCCTATGGTGTAGGACAGGAACTACCATTGATAGTTCTCCCTGATCTCTAGAAAAATTATGACTAGCAGAATGGGTGATGCTAATTTAATTCTATAGAAAAGCAATCACTGCATAACATTTCCTGTTCCTGTTCTTAGTACTGATATATGGGCCAAATGCCTCTCTATTCAGGGAATCCATCAGGCAGAGTAGTGAATTTGACCCTGTAGGCCATATGTCTGAGCTTCACTACCATTAGAAATCAATGCATGGGTCAATTGGTATATGAACATATTGAAATGACCCTGACCTCAACTATAATAGGTGATTATACAAACTAAATTACAAGTTACATGGCTGTAATGCAGATATAGTAGGATGATCTATGGTTCAACATAGATGGTTTGACTTCGTTGGGCAATAAGGAATAATAGCCAAATATTTATGATTAATTTACTACATGTATATTCAGTGATAGAGTGCTGTGAGTTTCAAAGAAGTACGAGTTGGTCTCTGTTCTTAGAAGCTTATAATAGAGTAGAAGAGTTTAGCTGAATATAAGTAAAACACTTAAGAACATAAGAACCAATCTCTGCTAATGCTGTATTCTTTAAGAAAGAATGGTGGGTTCTGGAAGACTTCTTACAGCAGGTCAAACTTTTGCTGGACCTTGAGCGATGGCTGCAATATTTGGATATTCAAGAAAAACAGTGACATTCCAGAGAGTGAGAAAAGTGAAGACAAAATTTCAAAGGTTGGAAGCCATAAAGACACAGGGATGACTAGAGGGATTATCGTGGGGAAGAAGGTTGGACGTTTTCTCAGTGAAATTCAGTAAATTCAATAAAGTTTAAAATTCAAGACTTAACTTTTCTGAGGCCAATTACCTACATTTACTTAAAAGCATGATGCTTGATCACCAATTTATTAATCTGGAAAGTGAAGCCAATAATAAAATCTTCCATAATTCTATAATGTCATACGGATATTGGGAAGATCAAAAGTGATGACACGTGTAAAAGTCCTTGTCAACTGTAAAGCGTTATTCATGTGCTTTAAGTTATATGAATCTTTGGAATGGTCAAAAAAATGAAAATTAAACAATCCTCAATTGGTTTATTAGCTAGAATTTCTGGCTAATAATTTAATGCAATGTAAATTTGAGTGTAGAGGATGAAATTAAATTTTTGTAGTATTACAGATTTCAGTTATCTGTATTTTCTTTGGAGCAATTCATTATAGTTAACCTAATATTGACTCCATATCAATATTAAGTACTTCTTGGTATAAATGCTAGGATATTGTTTAAGTAAAAAACAGAAACAAAAACAATGTAAGAAGGAAACAAGCCAAAATGTTGCTTCTCAAATTATGTGCAAACATGTCCATTAGAAATAGAAAGCAGTCTAACAAGAGGGTTTACTCTATACATGTTAAGCCAACAAATAAGCAAACAGAAAACACAGACTATAGTGGGATCCCTAAGTTCAGAGCCTATGATATGGGAATTTTACAAATCTTGTTTAATTTAATATCAAAACAAGAAATATCTTTTTTGCTTAATGATACTCTCAACCTGTTCTTATGCTCACAGGGAAAAGAAGCCACAGTTTTTCAGTTTTGTTTGTAATATATATATTTTTTTATTTTTCAAAAGATTTTCACTCAGACATAAAAAAATGGCAGTTGATAGAGACGTTCAACCTTCTGGGGGCTCTGAACCTTGAAAGAAAAGGTGTGTACATACATTTAAGTTAATGTCTGATATACCCAGGCCTATTAACTTGAAATTCCTTCTCAAATCACTGTGGTTTGTCATATGACTATCGAGAACAAGACAGGTATTTCTTCTTTTCCTTTACCTTGCCTTAGTAAGTCTGCTAGTAAATATAAAAACTTAGAAATATGTTAAAACTCCTCACCTGCCATGAGCCCATAATCCAAGTGATTTTCTGTTAACATTTCATAGTAATCCAAATAAACTTTTGAATACAGTGAAATGAACAGAAAAATCTGTTGTTATTTGATCAAGGCAGGCAGAGTGGTAATTTTCTTTGGTTTTCTGTTGTCTGAAATTCATGTATCCTATTATCACCAGGCAGGTGTTTTCTTCATGTCAAACTTTGCACGATCAAGCTGTTATCACACTTATTTCAGTGACACTAAATATGATTGCCTCAATTAAAGATCTGAGACTCCTACCACATTCTTTAGGCAAAATCCAAAAAAATTCAGTCACAGAACGTATTAAAACCCTTATCTGTGCTAGGTAAGCCTGTATCAAACATATCAGACAGCAAGGAAAAAAAATATTTTAAATTAAATGCATAATTTAAGATATTGCCAAAGATTGATCCATTATATTGTTGTTCTTGCAGCAAGAGTGGAGACCCTGTATATAACCATAAATAAGATAAATCATTCCTCAATAAGATGTGTGGACATTTATATATCCTGGTTAGTCCATCATAACTCAGGACTAAAAGAATATGGTGTTAACCTCAGATATTTTTCCTTTCCAATCATTTTCACCATCATTGTTACCCAGGTAGCTCTTATACAGTGCTTACTACCATGAGTCAGGTCTAAAAACTAAATATGTACTTTAACCTTGACAACAAACCTTTGAGGTGGGTACCATTATTTCCCTCATTTTATAGTTGAAGAAGCTGAGATACATGAGCTAAGTGACTTATCTATGGTGACATAGCTAGAAAGTAATAAAACTATAATTTGAGCCCAGGAAGTCTGGCTCCATGGTCCATGCTTATAACCACTCTTCTTTGCCAGCCGGGATGTTTGTCATAGTTAACATTTTGTTATTATGCTATAACAATTAGTATTGGATTTTCCATATAAAGTCTACCTAACCAAATAAAACTGTGGGAGAATGGTAGAGGTAGTGAGGGACCATCCATTTTGGAGGATTATCATTTCACAATTTCTTGGTGGCTTTCCAAAATTTTCTTTTTCATGTTCTGAGAGTCTGTTTCTCCCCTACCTCCAACCCCTTGAGCATCACTGAAGAAAAGAGCCATACTCCCAATGGCTTTTTGGAACATATCTCTCAGGTCTAATGAGGTATTTTGCTCTTTACATTTTCTGTTTCTCTCTGACAGGAAAGCTCTCCACAAACTCTCTCCCTTCCTCTCTGTCTCCATCTTCCTCAGTCCTTCTCTATGTGGATGGCTTCTTAGTAGCAGTGAAGGCCAAGATTTGAGGTTCCTCCTTCAAAAAATTTCCTCTGATTGATCGATTGAATTTAATCCCTACTACCTTCCTTCCCAAATGAAAAAGAAAAAAAAAATTAGCAGCTCTACAATCAGAATCTGGCCTCGCTTTCAGAGCTGGGCTATGTTATTCTCCTATCACACACTATACCAGACTTGACAAGGTCATCCTGAGAGCATAATAAAATGAGACAGGCAAAATTTTGCCTAAGCAATGACAAAGAAAGGCAACGTCACATGCCAAAATGCTAAATATACCCACCTCTCTGTTAAAATGAGTAGCTGCTGCTTCTTTACCAGTTATAACCTTATTCTTGTTCTAGTCTCCCCTCCATGTAGATAAAATTCTTTAAGATACTGTAGTGTAAGTCTTAAAATTAAGGCTCAATATTATGTGCTGCTTTAATATCTGGTGGAAATTGGGAAGGACTCAAATAACCTTCCCAAAGTCTTTCCCTCCCACTCTGCTCCCATACATAAGGTCTTCCAGCCAAACATCCCTCTTTATCAAATAGATCAGATATCGTTCTTCCTTATTCCTGCGTAGCAGGTTCCACTTTCCTGCCAGTCTGTAGAATGATTCAAATAAGCCAATCACATCCTCCTAAGGTAACCAGGGGTGCCTCATCCTATATCCTGTTACACAGCCCTCTGGTTATTTGTTAGGTTCCCAAGTGTAACCGCTAGGTGGCCCTGTATGGTGTCCCCTTCACCCATGGGCTGTGAGTACATATAGTTAATAAACATCTACCAATCTCATCTGCCTAATGTAAGGTGTTGTGTGTTTGGCATCCCATGGTCCTAGGGTGAGGATCTCAATCTCATCAACAGGGTAAAGCACTCTACGTGGGAATATAAATTAGCTCAGCCACTATGGAAATCAGTATGGAGACTCCTCAAAAATTTAAAATAATAGAAGTACCACATGATTCAATAATTCTAGCACTGGGTATTTACCCCCATCCCCAAATGAAAAAAGGGTACTGAAGATATACCTACACTCCCATGTTCATTGCAACATTATTCATAATAGCCAAGATATGGAAGCATCCTAAGTGTCCACTGATAGGCAAATGGATAAAAAAGAGGTGGTATATATACACAACAGGGTATTACTCAGCTAACAAAAAGAATGATATTTTGCCATTTGCAACAACATGGATGAACCTAGGGGGCATTATGCTAAGTGAAGTAGTCAGACAAGTACCATATCATTTCACCCATGTATGGAATCTAAAAAACAAAATGAATAAAGCAAAAAAAGCAGAAATGGCCCTATAAATACAGAGAACTGGAGATAACCGAAGGAGAATTGGTGGGGAGATGGGCAAGAAAGGATTAAGGGGAGTGGGAAGTTCAGGCTTCCAGTTATGGAATGAATAAGTCACAGGGATGAAAGATGCAGCATAAAGAATATAGTCAATGGTATTGTAACAGTGTTGTATGGTGACAGGAGGTATTTACACTTGTAATGAATATAGCATAATATATACAGTTGTTGAATCACTATGTTGTACAACTGAAACTAATGTAACATTGTGTGTCAACTATATGTGTCAGTAAAAATAAATACAATAAAAAATACTTAATATAAAAAAAACCAAGCACATACTCAATTACAGAATTGTTGTTGCTTTCTGACAGCATCTCATCTTAGAGCAAACTTCTGCTTCCTTAGATTTCCCACATCATCCAATCAAAGCCCAAATCCTATAATAGGTTTCATCTAACATTCCCTTACTGGCACACACTACAGTTCTACATGCTGTGTGTTTTCCCTTGCTGAAATGAAAAATAAACCCAAGTTTTCAACTATAGTGTGATTTTGCGATCTTTGCCTTGAGAGTATTAGTATAACATATTACTGTATAGCACTTTTGACTATTTGACATTCATTTTTAATAATCTTATACATTTGGTATGTATTGCTCCATTTCAAAAATATCCCCTTGACCAGGTAAACTATAAGTCAGAAAGGCATGGGCCTTGACATCTCTATCTTTTGTCATATCCGCAGTACCTAGGACATAACAAATAACTCCTTAATATTTGTTGAATGAACAGAATGAATAAATCGGGGGGTAGATCTAGACCCAAAATTGGGATACTTTGAGTACAGGGATTTTCTAATATAGTAACTTTTTAAAAAAATTACATAGTCTCCTTTGCTTTCTTTTCATTGTGTACATCTGAGAGATGCCTTAATATTTTCTGCAGTTTCTTTTTTAAACCTAACTGTACATATTCCACTTTCCTTCCTGAGTGTGAAGGCAACAGGAAGAATATTTTTAAGTGTCATATAAAAAAAGGCATTAAAAAAGAAGAACCATAAAGGAAAAACATATAGCTAATTTTTAATTTAATTCTAGAGGGATCTATTAGTCTCTTCAGGACTTAAGGTAAATTCCATTATTCTTAATGTTATCAGAGGGGTCAACTACCCAACTGTATTCAGGCACTTACGAAATTCCATTGGATTTCTTCCCAATACATAGCATACCTTCTACAGTGAAAGAGAACAATTTTCAGAAATTTTATAATTTCACACCAGTTGAAATGATACTTAATATTGAATGCTTCTGATTCAACTTCACAGAAAAATTCAACACGATGCAAGATTTCTCATGTTTAACAAGATTTCTCAGTAGGAAGCGTTGATTAAGACATGGGAGAGGAAAGGTTCTTGGAAAGTAGGGCTTCTATGTACACCTTCACCACTAATTTGTTTTGTGATATTAGAGGAAGTCACATTATTTCTTCCTGCTTTAGTATATTTGGGCGAAGAAGTTTCAAATATCTACCACCTAGTTACTTTTTGAGAGATAAAGATTAAGGTGTAAATACTTGCAAAGCTTTTTGAGTCCTAAAAAGTTTCCATGTAACCACTGAATCTTCTCAAATTATGCTGCATCCACAGAAGATATGTTAAATATGTTATTCTAAGTATCCTTCATGGCGAGGCTCTTAAAGTCTAGGTCAGGAAACAGGATTTCTTTAAGACCTGAAAAAGAATTTTTTAACTTCCTCATCAAAAACAGGTAAGGATTTTTTCAGTGAATGAATTAAATAACACCTTATCCTATATTATCTATTTTTTTCCACACCACATTCCAAACACATTCCAAATATGAGATAGCTTCTTTTTATTTGTTTTTTTAATGACATAATTCCTTCAAATTTTTGTGATGTGCATATTAGTAAGAGGATGCAAGACAGCAATCCAAAAGCATTAACAATACAATCATTCTAGATGGCTGAAAAGGTGACTCTTGACTTCAGTGCACTCATCTCTGCCCCTGCCCCAATATTTGGAAAGTTACATTGTATTTTAATGCTTTGTTTGTGCATGGAAGTGTTTCTCCACACTAACTTCCTAGATGATGGGCCCTTTTGTTCATAACCAGCATCCAATTTCACAGCCCAGTCAGTTGTCTGGAGTGGCCAGCCTCTGTAATCACAGTCATGCCTACAGGGCTGCTTCTCAATGCACTTTCCAAACAGCATTTGATGTTGATGCATGTATGCTGTCTACTGGCAAACACATCTATTTCTGTCAAACAAAGCCCTGCATTTGATAAAAATTTGTCTTTGTTTATTTACTTGTGTTACAGGGCTTGCTTTTCAATAAAATTCTGCCTTTATTATTAGGACACATGAGAGTGAGTCAACATGCTGGCAACAGCCTGACAAGAAAATATTATCTGATTGATTCATTAATAAGAATTTGAGGAAGCTTATACAATAAACATTCCTTTAAAAGTCTGAGTTGACTTCTCCTTGCTTCATGCTTCCCTGTTTCCTGGATCAACTATGATTCTAGTGCTAGTATCTCTTGGTTTCAACTATTAACTCATTATGTTTTTCCTTACTAACTTTAAACATCTTAAAAACAGAGACCTTTTGTTTTTTTGTTTTTATATCTCATCTTTTACAATTTTCATTTTGTGTTTTAAAAATTTACATGATATATTAATATTGCAGTATTAATTGCAATGATTGGGTTCGGGGAAAATGTTTAAACATTGCTGGGCATATCACAATAAAAACTAGTATTAAAAACAAATATTTACATGACAATAGCCTTCTTGTAGCATCATGATGCATCTGAAACAAGGCAGGAGTGGCCAAATCTATGATATACTTCTACTCCAAATTCCAGTGTGTGGAGTTTTTCCCACCACCACGAAGCAATTCTACACCAGCTTGGTGTAGAATTCAACTCAATTCTTGGTGTAGAATTCAACTCAATTCTGACACTCTTAACATGGAGATAGTAGATCCCACCGGATAAGTGTTTAGTACTACAACACTCCCCTTTTCCCTCCATTTTATTTTATTTTTTAATTTAAATTTAATTAACATGTAATGTGTTATTAGTTTCAGAGGTAGAGGTCAGTGATTCACCAGTATTATATAATATCCAGTTTTCATTACATCATGTGCCCTCCTTAATGTCCATCACCCAGCTACCCCATCTGCCAAGGCCCCATCCCTTCCAGCAATCCTGTTTGTTTCTTATTCGTAGGAGTCTCTTATGGTTTGTCTTCCTCTCTGATTTTGTCTTGTTTTACCTTTTCCCTCCTTCCCCCATGATCCTCTGTTTTGTTTCTTAAATTCCACATATGAATGAGATCATATGATAATTGTCTTTCTTAGCTTGACTTATCTCACTGAGCATAATATGCACTAACTACACCCAGGTTGTTGCAAATGGCAAGATTTCATTTTTCATTTTTTTGATGGTAGTATTCCATTGTGTATGTGTGTGTATGTATACATATATGTTTTAGATCTTCTTTATCCCCAAAATATAAATGTGACATGAAAAGGCACCCCAATGTTTATAGTAGCAATGTCCACAATAGCCAAATTATGGAAAGAGCCCAGATGTCCACCAACAGATTAATGGACACAGACCATATCTTATTGATCTTTATACTTCAGCACCTAGCAAGAGTTCTAGCATCAAATAGGTACTCAATAATTTGTTGAATGAATAAAACTGCCATATGCTCAAACTTTATGGGTACATCACCAAGGAGGGGTTGAGAATTTAACTTCACTATTCAAGCACAAGATTATTTATTATTGATTGAATTTAATTCTTTCTTTTATTTATTTATTAGAGAGAGAGAGAGAGCACAAACAGAGGGAATGGCAGGCAGAGGGAGAGGGAGAAGCAGGCTCTCTGTTGAGCAGGGTGTTCCATGTGGGGCTCAAGCCCAGGACTCTGGGTCTGTGACCTAAGATGGAAGCAGACACTTAAACAACTGAGCCACTCAGGCACCCCAAATTCTTTCTTCTCAGTTGAGGTATACTTGGCACACAATGTTACATCAGTTTCAGGTGTACAACTGTGATTTGACAAATCTATATGTTATGCTGTGCTCACAAGTGTAGCCACCATCTGTCACCACACAACACTATTACAGTACCACAGACTGTATTCTCTATGCTGTGTACCTTTTGTTCCTATGACTTACTCATTCTAAAACTGGAAGTCTATACCTCCTACTTTTTATTCTATTCTGTTAAAACATGCTCCCAAATGCAATGCTGTCCTCAAGGAGATTAAAATTTTCTCTGCTTCTGACATCATAAGTTCAGTACATTACTTATCTACTGAATACTCTTATTCACAATATTTTGACTTTTCAAACACTGATCCTATTCCCGAGAGCACCTTTTTAATCCAGTATATTAGTCTCTACCAGATTGTCTCTCACACCACTTCCTTTCTTGCCTGAAGGGATATTGAAAGAGTTCCTCTTTAGATCAAAAAATTTGTATTTCAAAACTCTGTGTGATGATCTATCAAAACTGATTCTCCATTTAGCATCATAAAAATAACATGGGGGAGAAGGAGCAAGATGGCAGAGGAGTAGGAAACCTAAGTATCACTTGGTTCCAGGAGTTCAGCAAGATAGCTATCAAACCATTCTGAACACTTACAAACTCAGCAGGAGATTGAAGAGAAGAGGAGCAGCAATTCTACAAACAGAAAATCAACCACTTTCAGGAAGGTAGGACATGCAGAGAAATGAGCATGAGGTGATAGATGGGAAAAGAGACTGTGGGGGGAGGGGCTGGCTCCAGGCAAGTGGTAGAGCAGTGGAACACAAAATCGGAACTTTAGAAGTCTGCTCTACTGAGAGGGGTCACTCCAGAGGCTGAGTGGGGGGTGGAGCCCTCGGGGGGACAGTGTGGTCTCAGGACCTGCAGGGTCACAGAATGACCAGGGGTGCCTGAGTATGGCAGATCATCCATGGATCGGAGTGGGGAAGCTAGTTGCAGAGACAGAGCTGAGGCGAGGTTTCTTTGCTCAGGGTTACCTTAAACCATGATCTAAGGCACAGTCAGGGCACTGCTCTTCGAGCGGGGACCCCAAAAGTGGCAGATCTGAGGAGACCCCTTCCTTCCTCCTCTGGGAGGAGCAGCATGGGAGCGTATGGGAGGAATCTGCTAGGTTTGGAGACTCCAAACAGGGATGTGAGCCAGAGATAGAAATGCTCGGTCACAGGCTGGGTGAGCTCAGAGTGTGGCCACAGACCAGGGAGACAGGAGTGATTGTTTTTCTCTGAGGGTGCCCTGAGGAGTGGGACCCTGAGGTTTCAGCTTCTCTGGTCAGAGACTGGGAGGCTGTCATTTTCATTCCTGTCCTCCAAAGCTGTACAGAAAGTGTTCAGGGAACAAAAGCTCCCTAGAGTGAACCTGAGCAGATTACACAGCCTGGCCCTTAGCAAGGGTGATGCAATTCTGCCTTGGGCAGAGACATTTGAGAATCACTGCAACAGGCCCCCTCTCCCAGAAGATCAACAAGAACATCCAGCCAAGACCAAATTCACCAATGAGTACCGCAAAACTCCAGAGCTACAGGAATACAGTACATAGAATTCATGGCTTTTTTCCCCCCACAATCCTTTGGTCTTCCAAAGTTAAGTTTTTAAAATTTTATTCTTTTCTTATTCAATTTTTAAAAATTTTTCTTTTCTATTCTAATGCTTTTTAACTATTTCATCTTATCAATAGCTTCTTTAAAAATTTTAAATTTTCATTGTTATACTCATATTCTATCCCTTCATTGTATTTAACCTCATTTTTTGTATACATATAGGTTTTTCTTTCTTTAAATATTTGGGATACAGTTTCTTCTAATAGATCAAAAGGCACAAAAGCCACAAAAAAGGCACAAAAAAACCCTCTCAAAATCAATAAAAATAGGTCAATACCCCATCATCTAATAGTAAAACTTACAAGTCTTAGTGACAAAGAGAAAAATCCTGAAAGCAGTTCGGGACAAGAGGTCTGTAACATACAATGGTAGAGATATTAGATTGGTAGCAGACCTATCCACAGAGACCTGACAGGCTAGAAAGGACAGGCATGATATATTCTGAGCACTAAACAAGAAAAATATGCAGCCAAGAATACTATATCCAGCTAGGTTGTCACTGACAATAGAAAAAGAGATAAAAAGCTTCCAGGACAGAAAAACAAAACAAACAACAATAACAAAATACCTAAAAGAATTTGCAAACATCAAACCAGCCCTACAGAAAATATTTAAAGAGGTCCTCCAAGCAAAAAGAGAGCCTAAAAGTAACAGACCAGAAAGAAACAGAGACAATATACAATAACAGCCACCTTACAGGCAATACATTAGCACTAAGTTCATATCTTTCAATAGTTACCCTGAATGTAATTGGGCTAAATGTGCCAATCAAAAGACACAGGGTATCAGAATGGATAAAAAAACAAGATGCATCAATACGCGGTCTGCAAGAAATTCATTTTAGACCCAAAGACACCTCCAGAATTAAAGTGAGGGGGGTGGAAAAGAATTTACCATGCTAATGGACATCAAAACAAAGCTGGGGTGGCAATCCTTATATCAGATAAATTAGATTTAAAGCCAAAGACTATAATAAGAGATGACGAAGGACACTATACCATAATTAAAGTGTCTGTTCAACAAGAAGATCTAACAATTTTAAATATTTATGCCCCTAACATGGGAGCAGCCAACTATATAAACCAACTAATAACAAAATCAAAGAACACATTGACAATAATACAATAATAGTAGGGGATTTAAACACCCCCTCACTGAAATGGACAGATCATCTAGGCAAAAGATCACCAAGGGCTTTAAATGACACAGTGGGCCAGATGGACATCATGTATATATTTAGAACATTTCATTCCAAAGTCACAGAATATACATTCTTCTCTAGTGCACATGGAACATTCTCCAGAATAGATCACATCCTGGGTCACAAATCAGGTCTCAACTGGTACCAAAAGACTGGGATCATTCCCTGCATATTTTCATACCACAATGCTTTAAAACTAGAACTCAACCATAAGAAGAAAGTTGGAAAGAACTCAAATGCATGGAGGCTAAAGAGCATCCTACTAAAGAATGAATGGGTCAACAAGGAAATTAAAGAAGAATTGAAAAACTTTAAGGAAACAAATGAAAATGAAAACACAACAGTTCAAAAGCTTTGGGACACAGCTAAGGAAGTTGGAGAGGAAAATGTATAGCAATACAAGTCTTTCTCAAGAAATAAGAAAGGTCTCAAGTATACAACCTAACTCTACACCTAAAAGAGCTGGAGAAACAACAGCAAAGAAAACCTAAACCCAGCAGAAGAGAAGTCATAAAGCCCAGAAGAGAAATCAATGAAATAGAAACCAAAAGAACATCAGAACAAATCAATGAAACTAGGAGCTGGTTCTGTGAAGGAATTAATAAAATTGATAAACCCCTGGCCAGACTTATCCAAAAAAAAAAAAAAAAAAAAAAAAAGAGAGAGAGAGAGAAAGGACTCAAATTAATAAAATCATGAATGAAAGAGGAGAGATCACAATCAACACCAAAGAAATTCAAACAATTGTAAGAACATATGAGCAACTACACGCCAGCAAATTTGACAATCTGGAAGAAATGGATGCATTCCTAGAGACATATAAACTACCACAACTGAACCAGAAAGAAATAGAAAACCTGAACAGACCCATAACCAGTAAATGACCCATAACCAGTGGGTTATGGGTTATGGGTTATATAAACCCATAACCAGTGAATGCTCAGATTGAAGCATTCATCAAAAATTTCCTCAAATAAAGAGTCGACAGTCAAAGGCTTCCCAGGGGGAATTCTACCAAACATTTAAAGAAAATTAATACCTATTCTCCTGAAATTGTTCCAAAAAATAGAAATGGAAGGAAAACTTTCCAAACTCATTTTATGAGACCAACATTACCTTGATCCCAAAACCAGACAAAGACCCTGCCAAAAGGAGAATTGCAGACTAATATCCTTGAGGAACATGGATGCAAAAATCCTCACCAAAATACTAGCCAATAGGATCCAACAGTACATTAAAAGGATCATTCACCACAACCAAGTGGGATTTATTCCTGGGCTGCAAGTTTGGTTCAACATCCACAAATCAATTAATGTGATACAATACATTAATAAAGGAAAGAACAAGAACCATATGAACCTCTTACTAGATGCTGAAAAAACATTTGACAAAGTATAGCATCCTTTCTTGATCAAAACTCTTGATAGTGTAGGCATAGAGGATACATACCTCAATATCACCAAAGCCATCTATGAAAAACCTACAATGAATATCATTCTCAATGGAGAAAAACTGAGAGCTTTTCCCCTAACATCAGGAACACAGCAAGGATGTCCACTATCACCAATGCTATCCAACATAGTACTAGAAGTCCTAGTCTCACCAATCAGGCAACAAAATGAAATACAAGGCATCTGAATCAGCAAAGAAGAAGTCAAACTCTCACTCTTTGCAGAAGATATGATACTTTATGTGGAAAACCCAAAAGACTCCATTCCAAAACTTCTAGGAATTCCAAAACATACAGGAATTCAGGAAAGTGTCAGGATATAAAATTAATGCACAGAAATCAGTTGCATTTCTATATACCAGCAGCAAGACAGAAGAAAGAGAAATTAAGTAGTTTATTTCATTTATAATTGCACCCAAAGCCATAAGATACCTAGGAATAAACCTAACCAAAGAAGCAAATAATCTGTACTTAGAAAACTGTAAAGTACCCATGAAAGAAATTGAGGAAGACACAAAGAAGTGGAAAAACATTCCTGCTCATGGCTTAGAAGAACAAATATTGTGAAAACGTCCATGATACCTAAAACAATCTACACATTTAATGCAATCTCGATCAAAATACCATCAATTTTTTTCAAAGAAATGGAACAAATAATCCTAAAATTTATATGGAACCAGAAAAGGCCCCTAATAGCCAGAGGAATGTTGAAAAAGAAAGCCAAAGTTGGTGGCATCATAATTTCAGACTTTTAAGATCTATTACAAAGCTATAATCATGAAGATATTATGGTACTGGAACAAAAACAGACACATAGATCAATGGAACAGAATGGAGAGCCCAGAAATGGACCCTCAACTCTATGGTCAACTAATCTTTGACAAAGCAGGAAAGAATGTCCACTGGAAAAAAGACAGTCTCTTCAACAAATGGTGTTGGGAAAATTGGACAGCCACAAGCAAAAGAATAAAACTGGACCATTTCCTTACACCACACAAAAACATAGACTCAAAATGGATGAAAGACCTCAATGTGAGACAGGAATCCATCAAAATCCTTGAGGAGAACAAAGGTAGCAAACCTTTTGACTTCAGAAGCAGCAACTTCTTAGAAACATCACCAAAGGCAAGGGAAGCAAGGGCAAAAATGAACTACTTGTACTTCATCAAGATCAAAAGCTTTTGTTCAGCATCACTCAGCATCAGGGGAATACAAATGAAAACCACAGTGAGATACCTCCTCACACCAGTCAGCATGGCTAAAATTAACAAGCCAGGGAAGGACATATGCTGGTGAGGCTGTAGAGAAAGCGGAACTCTCCTACACTGTTGGTGGGAATGCAAGCTGGTGCAACTACTCTGGAAAACAGCATGAAGGTTCTTCAAAAAGTAGAAAATAGAGCCATCTTAAAACCCAGCTATCGCACTACTGGGTATTTAACATAAAGATACAAAGGTAGTGACCCGAAGGGAACGTGCACCCAACTGTTTATAGCAGCAATGTCCACAATAGCCAAACTATGGAAAGAACCTAGATAGCCATCAACAGATGAATGGAAAAAGAAGATGTGGTGTACATATACAATGGAATACTATGCAGCCATCATAAAAATCCATGTCTTGCCATTTGCAATGACATGGATGGAACTAGAGGGAATTATGCTAAGCGAAATCAGTCAATCAGGAAAGACAATTATCATATGATTTTTCTGATATGAGGAATTTGAGAGGCAGGGCAGGGGGTCATGGGGTAAGAAGGGAAAAAAATGAAACAAGATGGGACCAAAGAGGGAGACAGACCATAGGAGGGTCTTAATCTCTGGAAACAAAATGAGTTTTGCTGGGGGTGGGAGGAAAGGGATAAGGTGGCTGGGTTATGGTCACTAGGGAGGGTATGTGCTATTGCTATGATGAGTGCTGTGAATTGTGTAAGCCTGATGATTCACAGACCTGTACCCCTGGGGAAATAATATGTCATACGTTAATTTAAAAAAAGAAAGAATGAAAGAAAATGTAATAAAGTTAATATAGCACACACACACACATAAAAGAATAACATTAGGGCACCTAGGTGGCTCAGTCAGTTAAACATCTACCTTTGGCTCAGGTCATGATCCCAGGGTCCTGGGATAGAGCCCTGCCTTAGGCTCGCTTTCCCTCTGATCCTCCTTCTCGCTTGTACTCTGACTCGCTCTTGCTCTCTCTCTCAAATGAATAAATAAAAAGTCTTAAAAAAAAAAGAATAACGTTAGAAATAAAATCTAATTTAAAAAATTCTCTGTGACTGAGAGAAAGTTACTCAATATCTTCAAGTCATTGTTTCCTTATCTGGAATTAAATCTCTGTTTCCTTATCTATAAAACATTATGTGTTTTACAGAGCTATGGGATGTAAATGAACCTGGAATTTCTACTTGCCTACCCGCCCTGCCACCCCCTACATACCCCCCCAACAAATGACCAATTCAACCATCTGCCTATCCCTTCTCCCACAATCAGAGTGCTGAGCACTCTTCCCTGGATAACAGTGTTACTAGAAGCAAATGGTTCTTTATTCACCTATATTTTCATTTCAATATATACACCATCTATCACAGTAATGTCTTTCACTGCCACCAACTACTGTCTCTTGGCTGTGAAGTTCCAAATCTAAACTTGTAGCTCAGACTTCTTTCTTGAACATTACATTTTTATAACCACCTGGAAGTTTCCCAGAGGCCATCTCATCATCATCCTCTGTACTAGTCAGTTTGGGCTGCTATAAAAAGGCACCAAAACCAGGGTGGCTTAAACAATGGAAATTTATTTTCTCACAGTTCTGGAAACTGGCAAGTCTAGGAGCATGGTGCCAGCTGATTCAGTTCCTTGTGGTAGCTCTTTTCCTGGCTTACAGACAGCCATCTTTGCTCTATGTCTTTATATAGCTGTTCCTTGATGCGGCCAGAGAGCTCTCTGTTCTCTCTCTCTTCCTCTAAAGCCACCAGTGCTATCAGATTAGGACTCCACCCTTAGAACCTTGTTTATCCTTAATTAAAACCAGAAGACCTATTTTTAAATACAGTCAGGTCAGGAGTTAGGGCTTCAACATATGAATTTGGGGAGATGCTATTCAAACAACAGCGTCACTTAAAACCCATTTTCCCATCTTCACCCTTTAATTTGTTTAGTAGCCACAACTGGTTGAATAATGGCTCCCTACTTTCTAAGGCACAGAACCTGTAAACATTGTACCTTATATAGCAAAAGGGACTTTGTAAATGTATTATGTTAATGATTTAGATGTGATTATTCTGGGTGAGCTGGGGGGGGCAACATAATCACGAAGGGTCTTTAGAGGAGGGAGGCAGGAGGGATGGTCAGGGAAGGAGATGTGATAGTGAAAAGAGAGGTGAGAGGATCAGAGAGCTATTTGAAGATACATGATGCTGGCTTTGAAGATAGAGAAGGGGATATAAGCCAAGGAATACAGATAAACTTTAGAAGCTGTAAGTCAAAGGAAACAGATAAGTTCCCAGAATGGATCAGTACTGTCAACACCCTGACTTCAACCTAGTGATACTGATTTTAGACTTCTGACAGAAAAATGATTTGTGTGTTTTTTAAGCCCCTAGTTTGTTATAATACGTGGATGGCTCTTAGCACAAGGCTTGTCATAGAGCAAGTTCTTAAATCTAAGCTTCTATTTAACCTGGATAAATATCCTCCTTTTAAGTGTAATTTCTTTTCATTCTCTAATGCACCCTTTAACACTCTTCTATTAACATCACTTCTCTCAAACTCTCATAGGGGTTTTGTCTCAGTTTCAATCTCCAGTGTCTATCCTAGACACTTACCTTACACAATGGGTAACTAACGGTCATTGAATGCATGAGTCAACATCATTACAATAGACACCTTCATCAGTATTTAACTGTCTATGAGAAAATATGCACTAAACATTTTCAAGTGTTATTTGAAAGAGCAACCATGAGAGAATATCATTTACCCCAGTTTGTGTGAATTCCTGCACTAGCACAAATAAGACATTTTGGAATGCAGTCAGGCAATAAAAGTGATCAGTATTCACAGTGGAGGGCTTGTGGTTAGACAAGCATGACTAAGAGAAGTTAGTGGATTGTCAACTCTAGTGGTCAAAATGTTTTCACAAGTGAGAGAAAAAGCATCTTTCCAAATATTCATAGGTAATTATTTTGACTAAAACAGCCAGTAAGTGTCCTGAATTATTAAAAATAGTATGTTTTT
This sequence comes from Lontra canadensis, assembly GCF_010015895.1. Lineage (NCBI taxonomy): Eukaryota > Metazoa > Chordata > Mammalia > Carnivora > Mustelidae > Lontra > Lontra canadensis. The sequence continues at coordinate 9,026,282 of NW_022631074.1, read as the reverse complement.
AATAACAATAGAAGCACAGCTTTAGTTTAGTAAATGTTTATAAATAAAATTATAATATTAGATCATTTTATCTTAAACTAAAGAAAATAGATATAGATAATCACTTACACCTCTGTAAATTAAACCATGATTCAGAAATCTAGACATTTTAATGTGATCTTATTTACTCTCAAGGGGTAATAAGAGGCAGATGTTTAATAAAACAATGAACATTTAGAAAGTTTATTTTCATGTTTTCACTACTTTCTTTTAGGTAAAATTTTATTCAGTCATTTTTGTCTTTTAGAAGACATTCATCATATTTGTCATTTTAAAAAGTTTATGCTTCCTTATTTTACTTATTCAAAAGATATTTTCACCCAGTCCTAGACTGCAGAATGTACTATATGTACAATCTAAGAAGGAAATACTGCTGCTGATTAAACTATGGATGTTATCAAATGTAAGAAGCAACCCAAATTCAATGATATTAAAATGAGAAAATTTACTCGATCAAAAACTTGAAAGAAGAGAAGAAATCCATAGGCCAAATAACTGGAATGCAATCTCATTTTGGTGTATATCCTTCTAATCTTATTTCCTAAGCATAAAGTTTAAATTTTCTTTTCATAAAGTTGTAGTCATAATATATAGTATTTTTCTGTGTATACTTTCTGTGTTATTCTTAAGTACTGATGTACTGTGACCATCACAGTACAGTTGACCCTTGAGTAATGTGGGGCTTAGGGGTGCCGACCTCACACAGTCAAAAAGCTACATGCAACTTCTGACTGCCCAAAACTTAGCTGATAGCCTACTATTGTCTGAAAACCTTACCAACAACACAAATAGTCGATTAGCATGTATTTTGTATGCTATATGTATTAGATATTGTATATTTACAATGAAGTATGCTACAGAATATAAAATAATATTAAGAAAATAGTAAGGAAGAGAGAATACATTTATAGTACCGTACTGTAAAAATATATGCTTATAAATAGACTTGAGCAGTTCAAACTCGTGTTGTTCAAGGCTCGACTATACATGTAGTTTTCATGCTATTACATATCCTATAACTTATTTTAACAAGTCCCTTTTTAAAGAGCTTTGAAGTCAGTCCCATTTTTTTAATTATTTTCTTTTCAATCAGCATTTACCATCAATTTTTTTATTATAAGCATTATAGAGCAATATTTTTGCAATTTGAAATTTGTTATAATTTCACTCCATCACAATAGCTGAACAATAAGCACTTAAAAAATATTTATTTAGGGAGAGAGTGTGGTGAGGGGGGCAGAGGGAGAGGGAGAGAGAGAATCTTAAGCAGACTGCATGCCCAGTGCATACCCAGGGCAAAGCCCAGTGAAGGGCTTGAGCCCATCACCCTGAGATCATGACTTGAGCTAGAGTGAAGAGTTGAATGCTAACAGACTAAGCCACCCAGATGCCCCAGCACTTAAAATATTCTTACTGAAACAAAGTCAAAAGAAGGGAATAAATACTTAGTCAATGATATATTCAATGAAAGAAAATTGCCCAGCACATATTTCATTAATCCCAAAACACAAATCAACTTTTTTTTCCAGCTCCGTTTTGTCTGAGGAATAAAATTTTAATATTCTATGAAAGAGTTTGTGTAAAACTGGATTTATCTGTTTTTTGAATTTATGTTTGGTAAAACATTCTAAACCCTCCAAGTTTGGATCTGAAATTTTCTTTGTGCGGGGAGAATTGCTAATGACTGATACGGTTTAAGTAATAAATATAGGACAATGTAGGTTCCTATTCCTCCTATTCCTCCTGTGTTTTTGCAATGTATAATTTTCTAGAAATTTCTAGTTTTTGCATTTACTGTCATAAAACATATTTTCCTACTGCTTCTAAATATTTGTTTTATCAGTAGTGGTTATCTTTTTTTATCTGTAATATTGTTTACTTATACCTCATATTTATACCTGTTTTTTCAGAACTTAATAATTTTGTTAATATTTTTAAGAAAACATTTTTATTTTGTTGCTGTTTGTTTTTTATTTTACTGTTTTTGTTCTTTACTATTTCCCTTCTTCTACTTTCTTTATGGTTATTGTATTTCTCTTTTTCTAAATTGTTAAGATGGATGCTTATTTGGCTCATTAAATTTTAGCATTCCTCATTTCTAAACCAAGCATTTTAAGGGTATATATCTACCTTTGAAGTAGATTAAAAGTGCTTTAGTTGTACCCCATACATTTGAAGATGTAGTTTTTCTTTTTTTTAATTTAAATTCAATTAACCAGCATACAGTACATCATTAGTTTCAGATGATTGAATGATGATTCATCAGCTGCATATAACCACCAGTGTTCATCACATCACATACACTCCTTAATGCCCATCACCCAGTTACCCATCCCCCCACCCACCTCCTTATCATTATTATTTAGTTCTAGAGATTTTCAAATATTTATTAGAATAACTCATGAAGTATTTAAATGTTATTTAATTATATTAAAATAATCTGAATTTTTTTAAGGTGTGTTCTAAGCTCCTTTATTTTTAAAGTTACTTTTCTATTATTTATTTCTAACTTAATTGTATTTTGGTTACAAATATATTTCATAAAACCTGATTTGTTACAAATTGCTTTGTGGCCTAGTACATAGTCAATTTTCATGAATATTTTGTGTACTTGAAGAGAATGGGATGCTGCAAATTTAGGTTTATTATTCTTCTCTATACTCATCAGACAGAATTTGTTAATTGTATTGCTCACATCCTCTAACCTCATTGATTTTTTTCTTGTTGATCTAGCAATTATTAAAGGAAGTATATTAAAAACTTCTACTACTTTGGCAGATTTTTTTCAAGTTCTGATTGTATTACTACTGTCTAGTTTTGCTTTCCTTGTTTGGAATATGTTTTTATATATCTCATTGTTGAGAGATGTGAAAAGTCAAAGTCCAGAATTGTCTTCCGTTATAGTGAATGCCACCTTAGAAATTATGAAAATATTGCTTACCATGTGTTAGAATAGGTAAAACTTCAGCTTCAGTCTGGCCATTTTAAAACTAGGGAAAACTTCCATTTTTTAATATACTTTTGTTTCCTATTATGTGAAAATGATAATAGCTAAGTGAGTATTAGGCACAATTTTAAATATTTCATATAAATTAGTTCACACCTTACTAAATCATGAAACTTAAAAAAAAATTAAAAATACTAGGACCTTCAAACTTCTTTAGATGACCCACTGATAATACTAGAATTAGTTAATTCAGAGATGCCCAGAAAACATCCATACATTTTGGAATATTAGTGAGAGACAAACACATGCTTCTCCATTACATCCACAAGGACCACTCTCATTGCTGGGATGATTACTGCTCTCATCCAATATGATAACCCCTTTGTCCTTAAGAATATAAATAATACATGGAATACAGTCCCTGAATGTTCTTACCAATCTGGCATTCTTGGAACATATTTAAGCAGGTCCTTAGATTTTTAATCCATTTAAAATCTATACTTTTGGTATGGTACCTGCAACTCAAAATGTAAGGCTATATTATTTTCAATGTCTCCAAAGTAGTCATGAATATCGGGAGCCACCCAAGATTAGATGGCACCTCTCATGTTGGAGAGGGAATATAATGGGTTCAACTCTACTACTTGAGCTCTGCAAGAGTATCTGCTAAAGCTACATGAACAACATCTAATCTTATTTATTAGATTAAAAGCTCAAGAAATGACTGATAGCTGCAATATTACCATGTTTCAAGTATTTCCTAAGTTTAACCACGTAGTATTTAGAAAAGAGGTAAAGAGGTGTTTTTTTTTGTTTTTGTTTTTGTTTTTGCATTAAATTTAGGCCAATGGAAGAGAGAAGTAAAGAAAAATACATTTTTAGTAATGAAAATATATATCATATAACTCTTTGAAGTTGAGATTAATAAACAGTAGAATTTTCAGAAACTTCCAGAAAGCATTTTGTGAAGGCATATAAGACTGCAAGCAGAACAAAGAAAGATGCTAAATATTTTTATTGTTGTTTATTTTTCTTTGTTCTTTTTTTAAAATAATGGGAAGTCAAATGATTGCTTAGGATTTTGTTGCATGGAAAATCATGAATGTGACAGTGCTCATGTTAGTGGAAAAAAAAAGAAAGTTACATGTCACTTGTCATGGATGCTATGTTTCTTCTGATTAGAAAAGAGCAACAAGGGGCATCTGGGTGGCTCAGTGGGTTAAGCCTCTGCCTTCGGCTCAGGTCATGATCCCATGGTCCTGGGATCGAGCCCCGCGTCGGGCTCTCTGCTCAGCGGAGAGCCTGCTTCCTCTTCTCTCTCTCTCTCTGCCTGTTTCTCTGCCTACTTGTGATTTCTGTCTGTCAAATAAATAAAAAAAACTTAAAAAAAAAGCGAGCAACAATCAGAAGAAAAAACTAAAGAGTAAAATATATTCCCTTTAGTCTGCATACATAGAGAAGTCTTTGACGTATTATGAAACTGGCATTTCTATACAGTAGCTACTCTCTTGAGATAAAAACAATTCATCACTTGCTTTTTATTAATTAAACATAAAGACAACATATTCTTTAAATATTTTGAATAATATAGATTATTGATTGATTTATTTTTATTTTTTTAATTTTATTTTTTATAAACATATAATATATTTTTTCCCCAGGGGTACAGGTCTGTGAATCGCCAGGTTTACACACTTCACAGCACTCACCATAGCACATACCCTCCCCAATGTCCATATTGATTGATTTTTAATGTTTAAAGTTTATCTAGGAAGATACATAGGAAACAATTCTAACAGTCCCTTACTTCATGTTGTGAAAAACATGGAAGAGGTTTAAGGGTTAAAGATAAAGAAGAAACTCAGAAATGAATACATTAGAAATAAACATACTTATTTTTGAGGTATTTTCAGTGCTTATCTCATCTTGTAGACCATCAAAAATACAGTAGTCCTGGATTCTGATTAAAGACAGTATTGTATTATATTCTTATCTCCTTTCCATCAATGAGGCCTCTCTAATAACAGAAAAGGAAAGCACTAGGTATAAACCATCAAGGACAAAGGACAGATCATGGGACTCCAGTGGACGAGAGGTCCTCCAATTTTTAAAGATAGAAAGTGATTGAGGAGTATTAATGGGTATAATCGGTCTTAGAAAGGGAGACTTTGTTGCTCTGTTGAGAGAATTTTACGTGGTGGAAACATAGATGGACTCTTGGCTTAGATGCATTCATTACAGCAAAGGGTAGGAGTGAGACATAGGACCCCAAATAGGCAAGGGTACAGCTTGGAAGTCCTTTAAGGAAGAGTTGACCACTAATTCCAGTGAACTATCAGAAGATTATTTTCTTAAAAAAATGATAAATACTCTGAATGAAAATACAAACCACATATTGGCATTTGAGTATCTCTGATAAAATAATCTCCCAACCACCTAAAATGACACCTACTGCATACATGTTTACATTCTCACACAGAACGACCAAACTGCCTTATTTGTGAATATGAATGGAAAGCCAGGAATCAAGGGACATGTGAGAAGATTTTCTAATATGAAAGAGAGGCAAAAATAATAAAACAGAAACAAGGAAATTAAAAGAAGCAGTGACAATATGTTATAAGATATTTCATCCATCAAGAAATATCTGGATGTTGAAAGAAAGAAATAATGAAATAGAGAAATATCTGGAAATTCAATGGTAGAAAAAAAGACTTAACAGAAGTCTTAGAAGATAGAATAGTTGAAGAAGTCTGCTAGAAAATAGAACAAATCTGCCCCTACAAAGGACAAACACAAACACCAAATGAATGAGTTTAATGCTTAAGATGGCAAAAATTCAAAACAGGGGTTCCACAAATGACTAACAGACTAATAGAGCTCAGGTGAGAAAACAAAACAAAATAAAACAAAACAAAACACACATAAAGCACAGTGGGAAGTACAGGCTTCCAGCTATGGAATGAATAAGTCATGGGGATGAAAGGTAAAGCATAGGGAATGTAGTTAATGGTATTGTAATAGCATTGTGTACTGACAGACGGTAGCTACACTTGTGATGAGTACAGCATAATACATAGGGTTGCTGAGTCACTATGTTGTACACCTGAAATTAATATAACACTGTGTTTGACTATGATAATAAAAAAGAAATTCTGATGGAAATCTTTTTAAATGGAATTCACATTTTCCTGCCTTCTCAAATAGGAGAGATGGAATATAATTTATTCTAGAAAAAAAAAAGAAAAATAATACTAAACATTTTCAAAAAGCTAGCATCTCTGGATTGAGAGAGCCTGTATGTGTGTAGCACATTAATATGTAATTCCAAGGTGGAAATCTCCAGGCATGGAACTGGTCAGCTGCCCTGTTGTCAGTTAAAAGATAGCTAAGAGAGCAGTACTTTTAAAATTCAGAGAGAAAATATTTTTAAATTATAATTCTATGCCCAGACTAATTATTTACTGTGTTTACCTGAAAGACATTTTAAGATATAAAAGAATCCAGAAAATGTAATTCCTCTGCAAACTTTCCCCTATGAATTAGGAAGTCAGTAACAAGGCAAAACTAGTAAATCAAAAGAAAGAAAGATCAGGGATACAGGAAATAATGGATCCAGCTTAGTTAAGTGACCAGAACAGAGGGTGAGACTCATGGGTCAGTCCAGATGGAGGTAGGAGAGCAGGCTTTATAAGAATGTGGTGGCAGAAACGCTTGTACTGAATGTTACTCAAGTCTACAGCAATCGGAGCAGGGGGTGGCAAGTTTGTGGTCAGGTAATAGACATTTTAGGCTTGTGGATAATTCTGACTCTGTTGGAGCTACTTAATTCTACAGCAGTAGCCCCAGAATACCTACAGACAATAAGTAAACAAATGGGTGTGGCTGGGTTCCAGGAGAACAGGCCATTGGGCCTGCAAACCAGAGTTTGTGAAACCCTGCCCTGGAGAAGCTCAGCTGTGAATTTCCAGCAGCCTTAGGAATGGGATCTAGATCTACTTTGGAGAAGGTGGCATAATTTAAAAGGACCTGCACAATTCAGCAGTCAGGTTAAGAAAGGCTAAAGCTTTCTCTCTTCCTAGCTTAGCAAAAACTAGCATCTGAGTACCTGGAGCTCCCACAGCAGAAATCTTAGCAGAAAGGGCCAAAAAACATTTACATTAGTGTAGCACTTTGAATATAAGCTGTTTTTATATCTGCATTTTGATTACAGGTTAAAAAAAAAAGCTTTAAGTATAAAAATTACTTATATTTGTTGGAACAGTACATAAATACTTAAAAATAATATTTAAAGTTATAAGGGAGAGGTAGGTGTTACAAGGAAGCTAAATCTTTATCGGTGATAATAAGAAGTCAATAGATAATTGTTACAATAAATATGGATATAACCATTAGAATTCAAAAAAACCCACAACAATCCATTAAAAAGTATTGTCATGGATGCACAGGACTTGAAACTGGAGGGACATGAAGGGAAGGGGTGGTATCTTTGTGCTTTTCATTACAAGTTCTTCTGTTTTCTTTAATTTTTTAGATATAGACAAGTCACTTGGGTTTTAAAAATTAAAATTGTTGACTACTGCTTTTGTGGCAAGTACTGTTAAGTTTCATGGAACAAAGTAACAGGTGTTATTGTGTACTATGTAATAAATGTACTATGGACATTTGTTCCATCAATCAGCAAGTGAATCTTAATAGATTAATGCATCAAATGTAAAGACAACAAACCACATTTATTCTTTTTCATATTTAATATTTAAAAAATAAAATGTAACTCTTTTCCCTTACCTCTTCATTTTTCTATCCTTAGCCAGGTGTTAGCTTCTGCAATGCCTGGGCCCACTACCCAACAAGGAGCTGAGCAATGCCTTCTGGACTTTGTTTACAACTTTGTCAAACAAGACATTCTGCCTACTTTGGGAAGAACTTCATTTTTCACTCTTCTCTCACTAACCTGGTCATGGATATCTAGAAAATGAGCATTGTATTTTGAAGAGTTGCTTCCCATCAGGTAGGGTTCTACACTGTAATTAATCTCTTTATAATGTTCTGGTTATTTCTTATCTTCATAGGAAGTATAGATAATGGGGTAAAGAAATGTTATTTAATATGGTAAGAGCATAGTGACTTTCACTTTTTTTGTAGAAGTCATTGTCATAATGTCTAAACACAATTTCATACTTAGAACTGAAAATTCTAAAATAGAGGGTTCTGATTATATTCACAAACAACAAAACAACATCAAAAGAGCCCAGACTCATTCTTGGCTAGAAAATTACTAGAACCTTCTACATATATTTCAACATCTGAAATTTTGTAAATCTTCTAAATATCCCTGTGTTTGTTTGTTCCTGTGTTCTTATCTTAGTCATTCTGGTCAGAAAACTGAGACTAACTCTGTGTGCCTTGTTCTCCTGAGTCCCTGCATTCTTACTGGTTACTCTCCTGCCAATCACTGCTTACTGAAATTCTTCCTCCACAGGACATCTGAGGGGTGGTCTTAATTGTAAATCTGATTGCATAACTCTAACATTCTTTGCTTGTTTTCCAATCTCTGCAGGATGAAGTCATCTCTTGGGTCAGCCTTCCTTGATCCTCCAATTTACTGGTATGCCTTTCCTCCAAGAGGCTGATACGTCCTTATCATACCTCCATCACAACACTTAACCCTGGGAATGTATAAGGTGAATTACTATCTCATTTCCCTCACTCTGATCATATACCAGGCTATATAACCCTTTTGAGGATGAAAGTCATTTATGGATGAGTATATACTTTCATCATTTTGTACATTAGAAATTCTCTATCCATTCATTAAGGTTATGTAGCACCTACCACCTGCCAAGTATTATTTAAAGGGCTAAGGGAGGGGTGCCTGGGTGGCTCAGTGGGTTAAAGCCTCTGCCTTTGGCTCAGGTCATGATCCCACCAGGGTCCTGGGATTGAGCTCCGTATTGGGCTCTCTGCTCAGTGGGGAGCCTGCTTCCACCTCTCTCTCTCTGCCTGCCTCTCAGCCTACTTGTGATCTCTGTCAAATAAATAAATAAAATCTAAAAAAAAAATAAAATAAAGGACTAAGGGAATAGCAGCAAATAAGAGACAGAAGAAGACATATGATAGGAAAAACAAAATGAATATGTGGCACTTGGTGATAATTGCTATAGAGAAAAAGCAGGGTAAGGGGGAAAGAGCATGGGAGGAAGGTTGCTACTTCATATACATCCTTACAGGTATGTCTGATTAAAGTAACACTGTCCCAGAAGCTGGAAGAAGTAGGGGAATGAGGAAAGAGCCATGGTTTTACTAGAGCTAGTGCTTTGGAGTCAGAAGAAACATAAGTACATAGGCCTTGAGATGGGCATACATCACCCATGTTTGAGGATGAACGAGGAATTCACTGTTTCCAAAGAGCCTTGAGTGAGGGAGGGGTTGTGGGAGATGAAGTCGGAGAGGTAGCTAGTAGATGAACAGGCTTCTACTCTAAATGAATCAAGTAACGGTTGGAAGTTGGTGAGCTAAAAGTGACACAATCTGATTTACATTCGTATCTGTTCCATGGCATGTGTGGAGAACACAGCACAGAGGGGCAAAGGTGGGAGGAGGGAGGCCAGGAGCAATGTTGGTGGGTTGGGGGAGGGTTGTAGCTGTGAAGTGGTAAACATGATTGGCTCTGGGATATATTTTGAAGGCAGAGCTGACAGGGTTAGCTGAGGATTGATAAAGCATATATGAACACGTGAACCATTCTTCCAATGAGGGAAATTTGTGATGTCACCCTAAAGAATAGTCTCATGATAACAGTGAGTATCCACATTAACACTGGCCCTGGTAAGCCAGGGGTTTTCAGTGGATCAATGCACATGGGGTTAGACAGTGATGGCAGTGACAGTTCGTACTGCCATTACAGATCACCAGAACAGATAGCAACGGTAACACAGTCCTCATATCATGGAGTTGAGAAGTGACTACTGATACACAGATAGACAGATGGCTGGGATAAAAGCAAGGAACACAGCCAAATTCACTGAAGATATGTGGATATTGTGGTAATGAATGCGATTTAAGGAAGAGCTATTGCACAAGTGACAGAAGATGCTATCCTGGTAAAAGTATAGATTCACAAACACAGAAGATTCTTTGTATTAAAGTTAATAAGAACACGGGCTCTGAAATCAGACTACTTTGGACCTGAATTTGATATTATTAGTATTATATTAGCTGGTAGACTGTGACCATGTAATTCGATTTCTATAAGGTCTTAGCCTCTTTGTCTGTAAAATGGACATATGTGACTAGTGATTCTCAGCAGTGTGAGGACTCAGAGAGATGATGAATACATGTAAATCTTGCTTCAATCATGTCAACAGTTAGTAAACTCTTGCCTACTATTAATATCAAAGAGAGACTACATTTCCTGATCAGATGAAGCAAGAGGGGGAACAACAGGAAAGATTCTGGCAGGGACAGAGTACCAAACGTGTCCCTTTCAACAAGGAACTGTGATGGCCAACACAAAAAGCCCAGCTGCTGTCAGCTCTAAACAGTCCTTACATAGCACACGTTCTCATCCTGTGAGTAAATTGACTTCACCAGGAGAGCAGTACAGGAAAGGCTACACAGATCATAAATACCAGCCTTGTTGCTGTTTCCATCTTTCAAAAGGTCAATGAATTGTGATTTGGACCTACTTCTGAATAAAGACATATGAAATGTAAGGGCTGGAAACTTGGGAAAACTGACCATTTTCTTGTAAACTTTTTACAAAAGATTTATTTTTTATTTCAGTGAGAGAGAGAGAGCAGAGGGAGGGGGAGAGGGAGAGAGACAAACTCAAACACACTTCTCACTGAGCATAGAGCCTGAGTGGGGTTCAATCTCATAATCCTGATCTCATGACATGAGCAGAAATCACAAGTTGGATGCTTAACCGTATGCACTACCCATGTGCCCCCAAACTGACTATTTTCATTTTAAGAAACCTAAAAGAATTAGAAAAAAGCCCTAGCCAGAACTGTAGACATTACAATTATACTTCATTAAACTTCAGGGTACAGTTTAAAAAAACTGTACATGGATTGGGTTGGATTCCAGAATCAGAGATTCTATAAAAGGGAGGGATAGGTGTCCATAAAATACGAATTTCAATAATGCAAACACAGTTATCCTAACAAAGAAGAAAATTAGAGAGTGTATTAAAAAACTTGCCACAAAGGGAGTTCTGAGCTCAGTCATGAGAAAGACACATAGCTAACCTGCAAAGCAGAACAAATTCAGATGATATGGGAAAGGACCCTAATTATGCAGGCTGACCTCACTGAGATAAAAAAAGACCTGGAGACTTTAGGAAAATCCACCTATACAAACATGATAAGGTTTGATAGGAATATTTATGAAATGGGAATATGAGGAAAATATATGTCAGTTTGGATGGACAGAGAATATATATAATTTATATAGATATATAGTATAGGTATATAAGTAAAAAATAACCTTACACTCACCATCCTAAAATCAGTTGGACACATATAAAAACAAGTCTGGCATAAGAGCAGCTCATCGGAGAAAGACCATTGGGGATAAACTGGCAGTAAGCGCTTCCTATGCCAATAGTGTATGGCAACTGTTCAAAAAGCAAAATGCAAACTCAGGCTGCATTAATTGAGGCACAGCAGGAAAGGTACTAGCCCTGTGTTTTCTGCATTCATTAAAAAAAAAAAATGAGTATTGGGTTCAATTCTAAAAAGACTTAGAGAAAAACTCTAGTTCCCCAGAGAAAGTTTTCTGAATGATGAAGTATCTGGAAATCACATCAGATGGAAGTGGTTGAAAGGTTTAGACAAATTGAGACTGGAAAAGAAAGATTTATGAGGTTCACACATTATCTTCAAACATCTGAAGGGTCATGGAGTAGAGGAGAAGGAGTGGAGCTACTTTGAACAAATTCAGTTTTGCAGAAATCGTACCAGGGGTAGTGTTCTGAGATTATACACAGTGTTATAAGGAAGCACATTTTTACTTACAGAGATTCTTGATTTATTAGAACTGTTCTCAAGGGAGTGTGCTGCCTGGTGGGGCAGTAAACACTTTCACTGGTCATGTTTTGATAAAGGTTTGATGGTCAGTTAAAATCAACTTTATTTCATCTGCTTCTCAAGGCAGGATGAAGCAAAGGCATTTTGTTTTTATTATTTGCCTAATAAAAGTAAAAATTCCTCTTTTCCTTAATCATTTTAAACTTTATAGGTCATTAAAACTAAAAAGTCACTAAATCAAAAAGGTCATTGTAATTAAAAGCCAAGAAGCAGGCCTAGAGTTATATATATATCAAGAAAAAGGAAAAATCTAGGCTTTGAAGAGAAATTAGATATAGTAAAGAGTCAGTGACATCTAACTCTAAAATCTCTTGAAAGTTTCCAAAATTCCTCTTTATAATCTCCATACCTCCTCTTCTACCACTTTGTTCTTTCCCTGTCTATGCCGTGGTTCCCTCATCTTGGCATTTCTTATCTTTCAAATGCCATCTTCCTAATGCAATCTAATTGCTAAGTCTGCAGTGATCTCTAGGTTCTTTGAATTTCAAGTGACCTACACATATGTTTTGTTCACTTATGATGCTTCTTATTTCTACTTCCTTTCTATATCTCTATTCTACCTTATGTATTATACTTTCTTCCATATCTTTTTTTTTTTTTTTTTTTTAGACTGAGAGAGAGAATGGGTTGGGGAGGGGAAAAGGGAGAGTGAGAGAAAAAATCTTCAGCAGGTTTTACACCTAGCATGGAACCTAATGGGGCCCAATCTCATGACCCTGAGATCATGACTTGAGCTGAAATCGAGTCAGATGCTTAGCCAGTTGAGCCACCCATGCACCCCTCCTTCATGTCCTTCTTGGGCCAGAGCTCCTTTGTTATTCATTTCTGTAAATCTCATAGTACCTAACCCAAGTTGTATTATTACCTAGTAGTCACTAAATAAGGAAAACACGGATATCATTCATTAGGAGTGCAAGGCAAAAATGGTCAGAGAGAAAATAGGAAATCAATTCATAACCTGTTATCCATCCCAAGCTTAACAAATGATGATTCATTTTTGTTTTCAAGTAATCATCTCTATAGTAGATTATAAAACATGACTATAAATTCTTCCTGACTTTGTATGCATGTCCTTTGTGATATGACTTTGCCGTTCCTCTCATCAAGAGGTAGAATCTATTTTTCCACCTTGTTATCTCGACGGGTCTTGTGACTTGCTTTGACCAATATAAAAGTATTAGCTTTATGTTGTAGGAGTTCGGAGCCAAGGCCTAAAGGGACTTTACAACTCTTTTTCTTATCTGCTTTAGGACACTTGCCTTGAGACTGTCACACCTAGCCTGTCCGTGAGGGAGAAGCCATATGGAACTGGATCCCCCTAGACCACCCATCTAATAGCGACTCTGTCCAGTTGAACTATCATTCATAGGAGTGACCCCAGGTGAGACCAGAAGACAACCCCCATCTCTAGCAAACCCGATACCAAAATGCTGTCGCAGAGATTATGAGTAAATGAAATGACTATTATTTGAACCATTTAGTTTTGTGAAGGATTGTCACATAGCAAAAGATAACTTGGATAGGATACAAAGACAGAAGTCATTAGTTAAACACATAGACTGAGAATATAAATATCACTATGCGAACAATGAACTAATTATCTCATGCTAAATGAACTACAGTATGAAATAAGCAAGTCATGTAATAAGATTTATGATCTTAACTCACATCTCATTATTCACCAATGTAGTATGCTATCTTGCCAGCAGACTCTCTTACTGGCTTTAAGGAAATTAGCTAGCCTGTTGGAGAGGCCCACATTGCTGTTCTCTAACCAACAGGCAGTGAGGAATTAAGGCCTTTGGTGCAACAACCCTCAAGGAACTGTATCCTGGAAGCAGCCATACAAATAAGCTTGCAAGTATATTTTTGCCCATCTGAACATCACATGAGACCTTCAGATGAGACAATAATCCTAGCTGACACCTTCACAGCAACCTTGTGAGTTGTCCTATAGGAACTAAGCTGTGTCTGAATTCCTGACCCATAGTTACTTTAAGATAATAAATGTTATTGTTTTAGGTTTTAGGGTGATTTGTTATGTAGCAAGAGATAACTAATGAAATATAAGGAACAAAAATTGTTGATGATGTATAGGTTTTCTTGTGGCCCTTTGCGTTAAAAGAATGTATCATTTTTTTTTTTCCTTTCTATAAAAGATGCACCCAAAGTTCCTCTATCTCTTTGGAGTACTTTTTTGAAAACAAGATGTCAAGTTTTCTTCATTTTGCCAAATATTTTATCAATATTTATCAAAGTGGAAAAGTACTAAGTTCTTTGTAAGTAATAAAAAAATTCTTCAAAATTACCTCATCTGTTACACAAACAATAGAAAGTAAAATTACAACGTAATCTTTTCCTTAAGATTCTATTTTTCATTATGCAAATGAAAAGGCCTATAATAAGTTCTAAGAGTTTGGTTTATCAAGTCAATTATTAACATAAAGTATTGCAACTACTATAATTCACAATTGTTCTCTATAAGTTTGTTCTTCCTCCTTACTTTCACTTTATATATATTATGTGTTTGATTTTATATCATATTTATTGTGTTGTGCTTTAACTTACTCTCTATATTAGCATTTTAGCTAATTACCAGATAGACATAGTCATTTAAAGGAGTTACTTAGAAATTATTCTATATTCTTCTAGTCATTCACTTAATTACTCATTTATTTATTTATTTACAACCATTTTTCAAATTACTACTAACATGAGGCATCTTGCAGAAGTAGGAAATGCATGTGCAAGATAGCAAATGTACATTAAATGGCTCCCCAAATAAAATATGGAGAGTTGAAATACAAGTAAATAAAATTAATTAAAGTCTATGAAATTGATATATATTCCTATCTTTAATAAATCAACCTATTAATTTTTTAGATGTTCCAGGAATAAATTGATAAGACTAGTTTACAATAGTTTTACATTAAGATATTGAAATAAATTTTCTTTTGTTGAAGTCATCTCATCATATGATTATTAAGCTTAAAGTAAAAATAAACACATAAACACACATATAATATAACTTCACGAGATACAGGGGGAAATTAAGTTTTGAGTTTAATTAAAAGAAAAACAAAAAAGGAGTTACTATGGGTTTGGCAATAGAGTTCTGTATGGGCAGAACTTTTGTTTATATCAAAAGTATTTTAAGAATATAGAGTGCCATTACTCAGCCATTTCAACTGAATATAGAAACTATTTTTAACCCAATGGTCATGTTTCTGCCCTTTTACTGAGTGTCTACTGTATGACAGAGCCTCAGTATGTGTCGTCTTTAAATTTTACATTAATCCTACAAGATAGCTATTATTATTATTATATTATTATTATGAATCCATTTTATAGGTGAACAGACCAAATTTCTGAGAAATTACTAAATTGCCAAAGGTTATGGAGTGAATTAATAGTAAAATTGATTCAAGCCTGGGTCTGTCTGGCTCTTGTCTGTTTCTTTTATTCATATTATAATGTCCAGGGAGAATGGATAAAGCCCATCTTTCATTATATCATTTGATTTAGAATGTTATGAAATTCTTAAGTAAAAGGCCCAAAGTCTTGCCAGAATCTACTGTTGGTCTTATTTTCAGTCTAATTGGCTGGGCAAAGGGGTTTCTAAGAATGGAAAAGAAAATTACTCTGACCTCTATCATAAATCTTTTCAATGGATGGACAAGAACAACATTTGCATTTGAGAAGATCATCTCATCAAATACGAAAAAAAAAAAAACAAAACAGGCCATAAACTCAAGCTTCTTCTTATAGAAAGTGAATTGTGAAACCGCATTTGGAACACTTTCTATGCTCCTCTTGTAACGTTGTGAAAAATACAATATAGTTGCAGAAGAGGAACAAAAGTCATACGGGGGATGAGAGAGTTCCTTTAAGCTAACTAAAAAAAAAAAAAAATAGATTCTAGAAAGGCTAGTTGGGGGATGGCAGCAGAGAATTAGAAGGGGCCCAGAAAGTAAGCACTCTGCCTTGCACATTAGCAAGTACAACCAGGACCTCAAAGGAAATGGCAATAACAGAACCAAATATTAGGCTGAATAAATCACTGGTTTGTCATTCACTTTTTATATCCTTTTTGTTGTCCTTTTGACTTTCTTTTACCTGCAGATGATTGCTGAGAAACCAACAGTTAAAACTTCTGAACTATTCTAGGAAGAGAAAAATGGTGACACTAAGCCAAGAACAGAGAAGGCTGATAGTAGAGGCAATAATGAGTTCTGTATAGATAAAGGAGCAGAATATGAATGACGGGGAGATACTATGCATTTCCACTGAGACTAGGGAAAAGGGGAAGGTCAAATATAAGAGGGTACCCTATGGGCTTAGAGACACAAGAGTGATTTTTTTCAATGGAATAATGTTTCAAAATTACAGATACTCAGCAAGGCAAGTTTTTCTTATAATGGTTTATGTTCAGTACTGCCCTGAAAAAGGGAGAGCCTTTTGATGACCTTTTCCAGCCCATGATTAAAATTCAGTTTACCAGTTTTCTCATTATTACTCAAGATATGTGTAAAATAATGATTCTGTCCTAATCTGGCTTGGTTCTTTTAGCCTGGGAATTTCTGTTTTACAGTTCTCTGGCCACAGTATTTCATTTTATGATGCAAAAAGTCAAAGAAGATAGATGATCTTGATAGTCTCCTATGCAACAGAGCTGCTCACTTCATTTAAATGGAAATGTGCATTTTCATGGAAATTCAGGCCTGTATTGATGAACAAAGATAAGCTGCCACTATTAAATAGGATAGTGATACACACACACAAAAAAGTGCCCTAGAAAACTCATTTAAAAAAAAAAAAAGTAAAATTTACAGTGAAACATAGGGAATTTTAAGTATGTATATAGATATGTATATGTGTATGTGTGTATTCAGCCTAGATACTGAATAAGTTTTCTAAGGATTTGTCACATAATATTTGGGTAGTTATAAAGTTGAGAATCCTAGGACAAAGGTTGTAGAAGGCAGGTTGATTACATGTTTTTGTAAGCATAGTGACTTAATATGAAAAAAAAATTAGCACCATGCCTTTTATAAGTAGATATTAGCCATCTAACAAACATTTCTCAGTGTACATGTTAAAAAATGTTACAGATTAAAACATTTCCCATTTTTTTTTCTTTCTTAAAACTTTAATGTAGCTATTTTGGGTTTTTCTTTTGAACAACTAATTTTTTAACAACTAATTTTTTAACAACTAATTTAAGAAATATTTAATGATTATATACTATGTTTCCCAATTAAAAGTCTGGAAAGCATTCTTTAAAAAAAAAAAAAGATGCTATTTATTCCTATTTATTGCACCAACATGAGATTTGCTAATTTTTCTCTGAAACAGTTCTTTTGAATTACATTGATAAGTCAGTTGCTCAAAGATGTTTTACTTATTCTGAATAATCTTATCATTAGTTAAATTAGGGCTTTTAATATTCTCGAAAGACATACCTTTATTTAAGAAGGTGAAGGCAAATTTTAGAAATGTAAATACAAGCAATAAAAGGCATTTGACAATACTGGCATTAGAAGGACATTTGTTCTTTAGAGCAAAACACAGGGAAAACAATTCTAATAGGACCCATTGGCCAGCAGCATGTAACAGCCTTGCACAAAACAGTGTCTCTCCACCCCCACCGTGAAAATGTTTAATGGTCTGCTTCTTTATTTATTTAAAGCATTATTTCTTTGGCCTCAGAAATAATTTTGGGGGTCTGTCAAAGTTGGGTTTAAACTCCAGGTCTTCCTTCTACTACCCAGTCTTATAATATTGAGCAAGTCACTTCCTCTTTCTTCACCTTATTCTGTATCTATAAATGATAATAATACTTCCTACCTCATGGAATTATTATGACAGTTTTACAAGGAAATATGTAAAAGGCACTTAACCCAGGGCCAGGCCTTGAGTAGGTGCTGAATAAGTGTTAATCATCATCATCATCATCATCGTCACCATCATTGTCATCAGAATTAAAGAATCTCCATAGGGAAGTAGTTAGGGTAAGCATTATTGTTACCAAGGGTTAAAATTCAATTTTTACAAAGGAGGTATCAATTTATATTAAGACTTCAATGATAAAACACACTAAAGGAGACAGGTCAAGATGATTTGTTGCATCCCTTGTGCTGAATGCCAGGTGTTTATACATGTATATTTCAATTAAGTCTGGCAACAACCCCAGAAGGTAGGCAGTATATGCCCATTCTCCAGATGAAGAAATTGAAGCCCAGAATTTGGCCCAAATCATGCAACTGTTAAATCGCAGAATCACTATGGAACTTGATTTTGTTTGACTCCAAAGCTCGGTTTCAATTAACTTCCAAATTCAAGTCAACTTTGGGAACTATTCAAATTGGAACACTCACACTTAATCTAGCCCTGATCTGAATTACGAGCATGAGCCTGTAGGGAGCACAGGCTTTACCAACCCTCATCTTTTTTTCTATTTCATCCACAATCTAATCCCACTAAAGGAACCCCAGAAGTCAGAGGCCTACCAACTATAGCTGTTGCCTACCCACAGTCTGACTCTGTAGGCTCTTCTTTGCATAAAGTTGGAACATTTCACTACTCTGGACAGAGCCCAGAACAGCATTTAAAAATTTTTTTTTACCAAAAGCCACATAGGTCTTACTGATTTTTCCTAAGTAACAAACTGTGAATTCCTATTACACAAAGATATCCTCTGTGTGGATTATGCAAAAGTATCCTCTCTATGGCTACTCTCTATGTGCAGTGCTTTAATGAGGCCTAAATATCTTTCTCCTGACAATTGCTAAGACCTGGTATCTTGCCTCTCTCCCATCTCACCCACTCCAACACACCTCTGTCCCGTGTCTACACTGCCACTTAAGTAATTTTTTTTTCAAGATTTTATTTATTTATTTGACACACACACAGAGAGAGAGAGAGAGAGATCACAAGTACACAAAGAGGCAGGCAGAGAGAGAGGGGGAAGCAGGCTCCCCGCTGAGCAGAGAGCCCGATGTGGGGCTTCATCCCAGGACCCTGAGATCATGACCTGAGCCGAAGGCAGAGGCTTTAACCCACTGAGCCACCCAGGCGCCCCGCCACTTAAGTAATTTAATTTACATTTCCAAAGGGAATACATAATGCACACAGATGATGAGAAAGTAGGAGTCTGAGAAGAAACAATTAAATAGGTGGGGAAAAACTAAAGGATATGAGACCATCTATAGAAAATGTTTATAGTAAAATATTGGACAAGTAACAAGTTACATAATTATGTCATAGATGTTAACATAATTCTATTAATTTTTCTTTAGCTTGACCAAACAGTGCTTTTTTCACTCTGCTGCTATGAGAAATGTCCACACATTCACTAGTTTTTTCCACATACAAAGAGAGTTTTAGGAATATGACATAAAGGGGTTAATTAACAAAGTCCTACTAGCCAGGAATGCAAAGAGGGATGTTATGCTAAAACTTTGTCTGATAAAGCATTTTTATGATTTTTCTGAAGATGGACAGCATATTGCTTGAAAGTTGAAATAATCAAAGGTGAATAAATATAAAAAGGAGACATTGATGTATAGGAATGATTATATGGTTTAGATATTCTGTCTTTGCTAAATGAGAGGTATCCCAATAGAACATATTCGAGGTTAGACAAGGTAGGGGGATATGATAGTACAAGAGTCTCTTTAACAGTTACCTTTTGCTTTGGCAAATGTTTACTTTTTTAGGGCAAAATTTACATGTTGGCTGAAGAAAATCTAAAAACTAAAAATGAAAATATTTATTTGTTAACACTTAGATATTTGATTTTATTTCTCAACACTATGATTTCAGACACTGACATTTAATTTGTACACAAAAGGCTATAATGGAAAATGCTTCTACTGAATCTATATGAGGTGAGAACATGGAAGTACAAAAGGACATACCACTTTTTCTTGGGGACCAGAAGATGAAGGCCAAGTGCAGGGTGCAGTGGGATTATTTGGCTTCCTCTCTCCTCTATTTCTCTGCTGTCTTAAGTAAATGAATCCCCAAACTAAATGAATATAATGCAATTACTCTTTCAATTATACCTTTAATGCCCATTGATGTGTTTTATGTTCAACAGAAGATAATAGAGAATCTGGTTTCATTCCAGGTTCTTCATCTTTCTGATAAGATAGGCTCTTCAGCTGTGAGCATTAGGATTAAGTGTATAGGCCCCTTGTGTCAGCTTTCAAAGGAAGATCTGGCCTTGCAGGAGATGAGATGATTCACTGAGCATAGGGAATAAAGTGATATAAGGAAGGGCTCTCCAAATGTCTCTGGAATTCTTGTGCAGGGCTAGATTTCTGTGTATTCAGGGGACAGATTCCATTTAACATGAACAGTCATACAGAGTCTTGAGTTTAGATGGACCTTGTCATTTGCTTAATTCTCTGATGTCACTGTCTTGAAATTCTTAGTAACTTTTTAACAAGAGACTTGACGTTTTCATTTGCATTGGTCCCTGCAGACTGTGCAACTGGCCCTCTGGTGAAGAAAGCCTTTAGAAAGAGACAAAGGATAATCACCCGCTTTCTTTGGGCTTTGTGAAGACACGATACCTAGTTGGAATGGCCATACTTTGTTATGTTCTGCTGTCTCCAAAGGATTCCACAGATAACCAGTATCTAGGGGAGACCAATTCCCCTATTCAGGATCAAGTCTCCCTTCTCTACTTACACTTCTCCCTTTACTTCTTTGCTGCATGCATGGCTGCCCAGTAAGAGATTATATTCCAAAACTCTCTCTCTTTGTGCCCAGGTAATTGCATTTGGACCATTGAGATGTGAAGACATGTTTGCAATTTTCATGTTATTACCTTAAAGACAAAACCCCCCCTCTCCCCCAAAAAATGACTGAACTCTTTCCTTCTCCTTCTAATAGGCTGGAAGGCTTTGGCCATTCAGAGGAGGATGATAGACTAAAGGAAGCCAGAGCAAAGAGTGAAAGGAACTTTGTCCTTTCAAGACTTCCTGAATAATAGCTCCTCTGCTAACATGGACTATACATCTTAGGTCAAAGGTTTGAAAGAGGACTAAATATTCTGGGGTCTCTGTTACAATAGCTTAGTCTCTGTCCTAAGTAATATACAGAGTGAACTTCTGGGAGCCAATTCACAACAAATTTGTTTTTATCCAGAACAGCTGTATAAAATAGTGTTCTATTTGAACATTCTACATAGGGAAAATCACTAATTAGCATTGAAATGACATAAAACATTATATTGAAGCTAATTTTATCCTCAATGATTTTCAGAACACTTCTGGATCTTGCAGAGCCTCAAGGTCCTCAATATAAATAGTAATTATAGTATATGTCTATAGACATTGGGATCTGAGTAAATCCATAGTAACTTATGAAAAACTCCTGAAGTTGCAGCTTCAAAATAAATTTCTGCATCACTTTGGTTTCATTGTAAGTTATCTCCATATTGAAAGAAGACTACGGGAATTAAAAAAAAAAAAAAATTTGTGAATTCTCTCATTGTTTAGAAAATGAATTTACATGTTTACAATACTTAAAAAAATAACGTATATAAGATAATTTTACTTTTCAGTTCTTTAAAGTTTTCAATGATTAAAACTACTAAGATTTAAAATATTATGTTGATAAACCAGTCACAAAACCATCAAGAAATCTTATCTTCAAAAATACAGACTTTGTGTTTACCTGCCCCAATGACTCTCTCAATGCGAATTCTTGAGGGATCAATCTCCTTTGCAAATTCATGAACTGCTAGGGATGGGTCTTCATAGGTATCTGGATCTATGTAAGTTTTAATTCCTGGGAAACGTACTGCAACAAGATAAAAGATTGATTTAGTTTAAAATAGTTTAGCGATTACACATATTGTGTATGTTTAAAACAAGGATTGACATACTGAAGTAGTCATTCTTGTTAATTATTTAAATTCACTTCTCTTCTCCTCACCCCCCATTAAGTCTTGAGTACTTAAAATAAAAAATTTATTTACCTGTTAATGCAAAACAACCTGGTAGTATAACAGACAGTGAGATGATAGATTCCAGAAAACATATTTATTATATCTCTGTAAAATATTTAATCAGCTCACTTATTCAATAACAACTCATACATTGCATACCTGATCTAGCTCTGGACATGGGGGAAAAAGAAAAGACCTTCCCCCCCAAACAAGCAAACCTGTTAGTGTCCCTCCTGGACCCTTTGTACTAGCACTAAGCACTGGGTTTTCCAAACTTGTTCCTCAGTCCAGAAACTCTCAGGCAATGAAGAACAGACCCTTTGGCACAGCAATGGACAATGACAATGGAGCTCCTCCTGTTCCTGGGTTTGCTTCCATAAGTCACATGATCCTGGAAAGAATTCCCCCCCTCTACCCCCGCCTATCCTGGAGTTAAGGGTGGGGATCTAAAGTCCAAATCTGGTCACTGGCTGTGTTAGCCCCTACTCTCTTTGAAAGGGATGGAGTGCTCACAGTCCACTGGAAGTTAGGATGATGAATAGGGATGCCTGGAAATCTTAAATGTGTGATTATATATTCATTCACAATTTCTTCCAGTATCTAAAGAAGTCAGACTGCTTGTGGATACTCCTTGGTTTTGCTGATTGGTTTCAGTTTTC
Organism: Lontra canadensis; assembly: GCF_010015895.1. Taxonomy (NCBI): domain Eukaryota; kingdom Metazoa; phylum Chordata; class Mammalia; order Carnivora; family Mustelidae; genus Lontra; species Lontra canadensis. Next base: position 9,003,584 of record NW_022631074.1, on the reverse strand, counting down.
CAGGTTAGATTGCTAGCTTCTGAAGGACAGATCATCTCTTACACATATCTTTCCAAATGCCTGAAGTATGGTTTTATAGGTAATAATCACACAGCAAACCTTTAATAAATTTGAATTAGTAGGGATTAAAATATCAACACAAATTTGTGGCATAGTGAAAGGATGATACTAGTTTTGTTGCTTTTGATTTTGAAAACCGTATAATACCCTTAGTTAAGTGTTGGCTAGGTCTCCTTAGAAACATGCTCTTGCAAGAAAACCTCAAAAGCAAACAAAGAAAAAGTAATAACGTGAGTTTAGAGGAGGTGATGAAATGCCCACTATTAGCAGAATTTCCTTCATGAATTCTATGCTTGTTGCCTTCTTTCATTACTTTTTGCCTACTGTCTCCTGCTACCAGATATGCACCCATGAGGAGATTAGTACTTCCCAAAATAACGCCAATAAAGCATTCTAGGTATATTTAGACCTGACAATGATTCTGAAGTACCATGCTTTTCTTGACTTCTCAAAGTTTAGATTGGAAGAAAAGAGAACAGATATTTTTATAGCTTAATAGGAATTGTGGTTTTCAGATTGAAAAATCTAAACGCAAATCCAGTGGCTACTACTAGATGACTAGTGGTGTCTAATTGGATTTATAGCATTAATATCACTTTTTTTTTTTTGTAAACACAGTATATGCAATATAGGGGAAAAAACCCACTTAGCTCCAGTTTTGACTATTTCATTACTTATTTAACTTATCCATGTCTTCTTAAACATCTGTTTGTTATCTTTCTTTTACTTCTTTGGCTGCTTATGGTTATTTTCACTGCTTCTTGCTGGGCCCACCTGCTTTAGTTTAAGCTAAACTGCTAGTTGGGAAACAGATAACAAATACCTCAGGAGCATCTTTTCCCTCTGCATTTCAGTACTAAATGCCCTGCAGTGAATCTTAAGGTTTCTTGGTGTATGTCATCTGTCCAGGTGTTTGGATCCAGTTTTCTGCAACTGTTCACAGTGTTTCCAGCTCATCTCATGGTAGTGGCTGTCAGCGTTCTGCTGTCTGCCAGGGCAGCAAGCCTCAAACGTATTGTAAAAAAAAGAGCAACTAGGGACACCTTGCTAAAACTGTGTGTCTTGGCCCTACCATGGATCCTCTGAGTCAGAACATGGGTGAAGGAGGAGGGAACATTCTATGCAGATAGTCCGCAGACCCCTGAAAAATCTGTGAGCCTCCGAAATAGCCCTAAACCATCACTTAAATACTTTCTGCCCCCTTCAGCAAGTGGTATAGATTGAAAAGTCCCTTATTCCTTTTGCTCAACTTGAAGTAAAGATGAATTTAAATAAACAATGTGCCTCACACATTATCTCTATATTGCAGTTAATTAGAGAATATCCCTTTCTTGTTAATTCAGAGTCTCACGACAGAGAAACTGTCTTGACAAAGTAGTTTGCCATTTGGATGTGGAGGTGTAGGTGGGCGTTGGGGAGGAGAGGGTGGCAATTATCAAACCAACTATAGTGGTAATTATAGCTTGCTTGGGAAGAGATTCTACAAATGAATATAACCTTGTAGTCAGCTCAAGGATTTCATACATATTCTAAAAGTTAAAGAGCTGATTTTCTTTTTTAGTGTTAATGAATTGTAAATTGATTTGTTATATGTTTAAACTGACAATCCCTACAAGAAGGAATAAAAATTCCTTAATATTTCTGTGGCTAATGCTCTACTAAATAAAACCAACTCACATTCAGGAGCCATTGTGAGCAGAAAATGACTAGATATAAGCAGTCATCTTGTATTTTTAGCATATTCAGTCTTTGTGTTTTCCAGCAAGCAGAATTAGTAGAAAAGTACTGTCATTTAATGAGAAGCAGGTGCAATTTCCACAAACAAACCTGGAAACCAGATGAAAACTCTTAAGGCTGGAAGTACACTTTTTCAGATTTTCTCAACTGCGTAGATGTAAGTCTAAAATGAAGTCCCGAGGTCTGGAGCAATGTCAAACAATGGAAGAGTCACTGTACTACTTACAATGCCCATTCTGCTGTAAGTGGTTCCTTCTCTTCTCTTCTGACTTCATTTTGGCCTTTATGTACCACTGGCACCTTTTAAAAAGGTAAATAGAATCTTATTTTTAGAACTGAATGAGAATCAAAACCAACTAAAATACCTATCACCCATAGGCAAAGTTCTTATCATAAAGGACATTTTTTAATGAAAATATTTATAACATGTGAAAATACTCCATACAAGGTTTTTTATATACATCGAAATTAACCCTAAATAAGAATAAAATACTCCCAAGTGGATTGATTAATCCAAATGATAGGAATCTTAGAGAATATTCTATAATCAGAAATAACCAACATATCCTTCCTTATATAACTTCTAATAGTTAGAGCTGGCAAAAAGCATTAAAAGTCAAAGTGAGAACATGTTTTTTGAGTCAAAAATCTCAGGCATTTGGACAACTGTCTTCTAGTTTCATTGCTAAAGAGCATGATTTCTTTTTTTTAATGTCAGAAATTTGGTAGAGGTGTGTTCCATTCTCTCTTGGGATGATTGTGCTCTAAGAAAGGGGAGATGCTTATCTTGCATGATTTCTTCAACATGATTAAATTCATCAGCATCCATATGATTCGACAGCTCATCAATTTTCTAATTCCAAATGATTAAACAGAATACATCTGTGGTATACAATCCAATCTCTCAATGTGAATTTGTCCTCAAACCCTACGGCAAACTGAGTATTTATTCAGAAATGTCTTAGAGTTTTTACAGAATAATTTCCAATGAGTACTCCCCTTATCAAAGTGCTTAAGGGATACTTCAAAATGAATTTTTTTTAATCTTGTGTAATTGAAATTGTCTTCCCCAGGATGTAGAATACTAAAGTAGTTTCTAATGTTATATAAGCTGGCAAACATGGAAAATAAAAGCTGAAAATAATTTAGTACAAATTTTTCTCTTATCATTGAATTATCTTTTTAAGTGATATTCAAATTCTGCTTCAGAAATCCCAAATAAAGATAACATTTGAGCCCAGCTCTCAAGTTTATTAGGGCAAACTGATTTAACCTAAGGACTAAAGGTTTGTTAAACATATAGCAACACATTAAGTGTTGGTATGTTTATTTTTTTTTAACCTAATTGTCATTGTGACTTTCCATGCACCAAAACTGTGTTTAATCCCTCTTCCTGAAAGACAGTCCTAGATAAGATCAGAAAAACTCTAACTTGTTATTTTTGGATTTTTGTTTTGTTTTTTGTGTTTGTGGGTTTTTGATTTGTTTTTTCTGGCAAACAAGTTTAGACCTCCACCAGGATGCATAGGGTTTTGTTTTCTTCTTTCTGTTGTTGTTGCTGTTGTTGTTCTCCCCTGCTAATGACTAAGGATTTTGTAGGTCCTGTTTAGTATTTGTAGGATATTATATTGAATATTCTGTTCTCAACCAAATGGTTAGTTGGCTTAAAGAATCCAAAATTTGTTTTTTGCCCACTAAAAGACAGTTGTAAAAGCTGTGATGGTGGCAGAAGCTGTCAGAGGTTAGTATGAGGTATAAAGGGAGTGAGAAATAGGAGAGTGCCGGGCAATGGTGTCTGGTGATGTCACCAGGACATGCCCAAACTAGTCCTTTCTATTACGATTAATTTATCAGTATTTCCTGCATTCTTTCATTAGATATTTTTTTTTCTTATTACTATAGCTATGACTTTTCTATCATCTCATCAGTCTCCCAACACAAGAGACTCTGAGATACTCTCTATTATAAGAGCAATACTAGGCCTATTAATTCAGAAAATATTTAAGTACACATGGGTAAATGTGTCCCTTTTACAATTAATGTCATAAAGAAGTCAACATTTCAACTCAACCACATTACAATATTCAGGTATTTCTCTCTTCCTTGATAAATTCTATAAAAGTGGGTTTGTTACAACTAAATCTGACACCTCCAATGGGTACCAATTACAGTCAGGGAGGGACCCACCTTTGACAACTGCCTTCTAAATACTTGTGAGTTTATTGATCTGCACCTTTAGCCTGCTCTAAAATTGTAGGTAATAAATTTTCCATGCATGCATATCCTCTATAATTTTAAAAAATAAAATATTGATACATAAGTCAAGTTTTAAAATGAACAAAACAAAGGGTGTTTATAGTTCACTGAACAATTGCCCCTGAAGGTAACCTTTGTCATTTCTGATTATTATCAAATATCAACATTTTCCAGTTGAGATGGCATACTTTGGCTGGTGTCCTCATGCAGGCACAGTTTTTGGCTGGCATTCTCCTTGCACGTTTAAATCATGACATTGGTTTTTTTAAATGTGTGTGTTTTTCAGATTATCAAGAACACTCTTGAGGTATTCTTTTGTGCCCCTACTGATATTTTAGCAGGAATTACTGTTTCTGTTGTGGGAATAAAAATATGATGTAATATACTGACAATATCTGACAAAGGCCTGTTGAGGCTTAATATCAAGGCTTACATAAGAAATACTACTTGTTCTTTTATTTGGTTTCATACATACTATCTTTACTCACATCTCTATATTGTCAGTACTTGGTTCATGGTAACAATCCAATATATCAAAAAACCAATAAATGGTTTTAATTCATTGTTATACCAAATATGTACAAAAACAGAAATAAAAGTTTTAGACGGGTGAAGCACTTTGACCAGCTAGTCAGGATTCCAATCTAGGTCTTTTGTTATGTTAAATTTATTGTTACTCTAAATTTTCATCCTTATTACACTAAAGTGGAGTAATACCAGGTTTATAAAACCAATTAACATAATATTAATATAGACCCTTTCACTATTTAATGAATACATATAATACATTCTATAACACTAAGTTTATAAAGAGCTTTTATATAAATTCTCTGTTGAATTATTTTTCCCCCAAGAAAAACCCCTTTCATGGGATAATTTGAATGTAGCAAAGGAAAACCTCAGAAGTAACTTAATTGAATAAGAATTTATCATTCATAGCTTTCAAAGTGTTTTAATCTAATCATTAGTTGCTTTCATATTCAGCAGTGTATTGATAACAGAGAACTAGCCAGGTGGTTCTGTTATCTACAAACTTCATTTAGAGCAGAATCTCCCCTGATCCCCTTTTCTCTCAGACCTGGTTTGTTATGTTGAAAAGCCTATGAATACAAAGTATATAAGAGAATGGTTATTCACAAATCTTGGTAATCATCTGGTATGCTTTAGTTACCTCCCAGTGATTAAGAAGAACAAAGTAAGAATGACGAGGAGAGTAAATCCCCCAACAGCCGCAGTGGCTATCACCAGAATCTGTCCCTGTTCCGCCGCCATGTCAGAAGCTGAAACACAAATACAATATTAAAATTTCCCTGGGTGACATTTCACTACCAAAATTATTTTACAACTTAGTATGTACTTGAAAATATAGTAATGGACACCAAAAATCCGTACTGTATTTGCTTTTATTTGGCACACAGGATGCAAACTTAAAGGGCTGAAGGTTGAGGTCATAACCCACATCACTTTTTCTTCTTTTTCAGAAAAATACAGATAAAGTAGATGGATTCTTAGTATCCCACATTTTAGGATTAAATATCTGTTGCAAATTTAAATCAGCAGATGGACTTAAAAGGATTTTGTTTATGTAATTGCTAATTTATTTCCTTAAACACTTTGATCAACAGACTAGGCTTTACCCACTGTTTGGTGTCTACTTCCACAAAGTGGAAAGACTACTGCATAATTCACTTAAGAATGAGCTTTTTTATTTTTCATGGAGCTTAATTCAAACACTAAATTTAAGAACTCTCACTCTACAGCACAAGGGTGTACATGGTAAGTTCTTAGATGTCTAGCAGTAATTGAAAAAATGACATTTGAAAGCTTCCTTTTTTGAAAAGAAGACTAGATAACATATGGTATCAACATATTAATTCTTCATTGACAAAAATATCTAAAACTATATTGGATGCTTTTACTACTTCCCAGGAATCTTTTAAAATATATTAGTTCAATTAATTAATTGGCACTTCTTATTTTGTGTATTATTGAAGTTTTAATCAGATATATTTTTTATTGAAGGATAAGAACTATTGCTTAGGAACAGAGGCAAGAAAACTGAAGCCCAGAGAAGGTACAGAACTTGCCCAACTCTACACATGATCGTCACCAGAATTCAACCTTCAGATTTTTGTTTCATTTCTCCTTATGCTATACCTTGAAGTAATAATTCAGTTAATTACCAATATTCTAAAATATTGAGTCAATCAGTCTCTTAATCTCCTTTAACTAGAATAAAGCTTGATTTTTATTTTGATTACTGTAAAAATCTATTAATCAAATCATTTACACACAGAAAACTGAACCAAAGAAAGAATATAACCAAAAAACATTTATTTTCTAATACAACAACTTATTAAACTTGGATACTTCAAGACTTTCACAGAAGTAGATCTTCTTCTGGGAATCAAGTATGTAGTATGCTATGTGCAAATTTATATCCAGAGTAGTAACTTCCTCAATAAAAATGACATATCTACTAGAAAATATCTGAACATTGAAAGCTATTGTTGAGTAAGAAACCAGTCATAGCATTCAAAAGGCTTTTTGAGAAATCTAAATGTAAATAAAATTAAAAATCATTTATGTTCAGGTTTCAGTAAGAAATCTATTAAACCTTGAAATTAGATTTTCATCAGTATGATTTAATTAAGATATATTCAGGCATCTATTTCTTTTAGCTCATAATCAGTCCAGATAAAAGTTAAAGTGTTGCATTTTATCCAATAATGTGAAGATGTTTTATTAGGTCCTCAATGAATTTCCTAATCTTCAAAATAGCACTGATATTGCGGGAATTAATGTGTGCTCTAAAATGTCACATTTTCACACTGAAAATTATTGAATAACAAATTATAAAGAATAGATGTTACAGAAAACAACATTAACTTTTTGAAGATAAAGAAGATGGCATTTAAAAAGAAAACATTTACTTAGCAAAACTGTTGTATTTGTAAAATATGTAATATAGTTCAAGAGTTTTAAACTGGAGCTTATATTTTCACAATAGCCAGGTAGCAAATAATTTATTGGGGCCATATATTCAAAATTCAGATGGAGGAGAAGGTTATGTACTTGGGCCTTTTGAAAATCAGATTACTTTATTATAGAACACTGTGTTGTTTAACTTAAATAATTACTTAGCAAATTGCCAGTTTTACTAATGTATCTTCTTTTTCACCCTTGTAATTACATATTTATGAACTTTGCTTCAATTAAAATTTTAATTGAATAACAGAATATTGAGTTGTGACAATTTGAAAAATGCATATGCCTGTGTAATTGTTTCTTAACTTCTGCACCAGAAATCCTAGACACTCTTCTTTGAAGATTAACATATTGTTGACCCTTGAACAACACAAGTCTGAACTGCATGGGTCCACTTATATGCACATTTAAAAAAAAATAATACAGCATGGTATTGTAAGTGTATTTTCTATTATGATTTTCTTAACATTTTATTTTCCCTAGCTTACTTTACTGCAAGAATATAGTATATAATACATATAACATACAAAATATGTGTTAATTGACTATGTTTTTGGTAAGGCTTCTGGTCAATAGTAGGCTATTAGTAGTTAGGTTTTGGGGGAGTCAAATGTGTATGTGGATTTTTGACTGCATTGGGCAATGGGGGTGTTTGGTGTCCCTAACCGTCATGTTGTTTAAAGCTCAACTATATATATAAATATATAAGTCATTTGAAAATAAGAGCCTATAAGGTGATACACTATTATACTGGGAGTAAAATGTCATGGATTATGGGGCTGTGATGATTATGAAAATATTAGGAACACCATCATCATCAACAGCAGCCACTATTTGTTTCATAATAAACTCTCCTCAAGCACTATACTTAGTACTTCAAATTCAGCATTATTCTGCACAAATTCAGCATTATTCTGCACGATGACCTTAATAGGTAGGTACTACTATTATTCCTAGTTTAAGTGGTTATAGTATTAGTATAAGGTCACACTTCTTGTACACAGGGAAGCTGGCAATCTAACTCTGATTTGCCAGGCTCCAGGCCCATGCTGATGCCAATATTTTACATGACCATTTTCACTAACAGAACAAATGGCTAGATCCAGTGCTTTTGTGGGACCTCAATCCATTTTGCTTGACCCTGGTGTCAGGTCTGTAAAATGAGAATGTTTAATTAAATGCCTGTCACAACCTCTCAGAGCAATTTTATTATGATACTGTGTTATCCATAAAGACTACAAATATTGGGAAGAACAAGATTGGCCTTTGAAAATAAGAGAGACACTCATGACCTGTGCTGCAGCTCTTGGTCCTTAATGGGGATAATTTCTGCCTTTTTATCATATTAGTGTTGGCCAGTCACCGAGCTCTATCTCAGGATGAAGGCTGTCTATAGTCCTTAACTTTGTTCACAAGGCTCTCTACAAATGGCTCTAAATACATATCTCCAGATTAATATTATTCACTAACTTTGCTGAGTTTCTTCCAGTTGCTTGAAAGAGAGTGTCAAACTCTCTTTCATGGTCAAATCCTAGTCAGTCCTCTTACGTGAACATCACATCATTTGGGAAGCTTTCCTCTGACTGTTTAGATTTGATTAGGTTCACAGACTTATGTTCCCATAGACCCTTATACTACCTCTACCAATAAATTTCTATCATGTTTTATTGAAATCACTTCTTTTGTAATTTTTTTTTTTTTTTACAAATTCCATGAGGTCAGGGATTTTATTATTCACTATTGTATCTATAGTAAGCTGAATGATGACATCTGCATTACCCCTCTCTCTGCCCCTACAGAAAAAAAGAGAGAGAGAGCATTTGTAGGTGCAAATAAGTTAAGGATATCAGTCATCCTGTATTAGCTGGTGGACCCAAATCCAATGACAAAGAGACAAAAGAGAAGATGAAGAAGAGAAGTCCATGTGAAAACAGAGGTAGAGACTGTGGAGATAAGCAGCCACAAGGCAAGGAATGCCTGGAGCTTCCAGGACCCAGAAGAGACTAGGAAGGTTTCTTTCCTAGAGCCTTAGGAGGGTGTATGCTTCTGGCCTCCATAACTGTGAAAGAATTTCTGTTGTGTGTGTCATTTATGACAACAGCTCTAGGAAACTTAATACAGCATTCAGCCTATAAGGCCTAATACATAGTAGTAGCTCAATAAATATTTGAGGGAATGGATTGAATGATGGTTTGCATTGGGTGATTCTGTTTAAAACAAATCAGATTAACCTAGGGTAATCTATATCTTCACCTTCCCGTGAAGTAAGTCTACCAAACATAATTTTAATCAGAAGAATCAAATTATTCTGTATGCTTGGAGATAATACTTCCCAGAAAGCAGGAGCTACTAGGAAGTACTGACTTCTACATTAAATCAAATTAAGTTAATTAAGCTTAGAAATGTGACTCTAAGGTTAAGAACTCATCAGTTCATTCAACAAATGTTTATTGAGCACTTATTACATGGCAGACACTGAGATAAACACAAGAGATTCAGTGATGAAGAAAAAAGACCATTATTTCCTTCCTGGATTTACTGTTCATGGCAAAGATAGACAATGAACAAGTAATGACAAGTGTAAGAACTGTTACAAAAGGGATACACAGGGGTTGCTCTGGAAAAAGAATAAGCAGTCACTAGCAATGAGTCAGCAGAGTGGCAGTTAGGAAATAAGCTGATTCTTGGGCAGCATGAAAATTACAGTGCCAACCCCTGCAGTCAAAAATCACTGCATAGCTTTTGACTCCCCCAAAACTTAACTACTGTTAAATAGTAATAGCCCATTGTTGATTGGCAGCCTTTTCCAATAATACAAACAATTGGTTAGCACATATTGTGTGTATTACCAGCAACATCCCTTCTTCCAGCCTCGGGCCACCCTCCTAACTCTTTTCCAGTCACCACCTTTGAAATCATAATCTCAAGCCATCATTTGCCTCTGGGACTAGTCAATACCATTTTTTGAGCTTATTTCCTTCTTGCTGAGCAACTGTGAACTCCCAGATTCATCAGAATTATTTCACCGAGGTGGAGGCTGCTGCCAACCACCTGGTCAACAAGCGTCAGCTGGCCCCCTGCACCTACCTCTCTTTGGGTTTCTATTTCAGCCTCGATAATGTGGCTCTGGAGGGTGTGGGCCATTCTTCTGTGAGGGGAGGTAGGAGAATCGGGAGGGTACTGAGGGGCTCTTGAAGATGCAAAACCAGCAGGGATGGTCACGCCCTATTCCAGGACATGCAGAAACCATCCCAAAATGAGTGGGTTAAAGCCCTGGATGCTGTAAAAGCTGCCATGGCCCTGGGAAGAACCTGAGCCAAGCTGTTTGGGATCCGCGTGCCCCAGATTCTGCCTCACACACTCCCCTGTCTCTGTGACTTCCTGTAGAACCACTTCCTGGATGAGAAGGTGAAACTCATCAAGAAGATGGCAACCACCTGACTATGCTCCACAGGCTGGGTGGTTCCCAGGCTGGGCTGGGGAGGTATCTCTTTAAAAGCCTGGTGGTGAATATTAAGGAGGGCACGTATTGCATGGAGCACTGGATGTGGTGCATAAACAATGAATCTTGGAACACTGAAAAAATAAAATAAAATAAAATAAAATAAAATAAAATAAAATAAAATTACCAAAAAAAAAAAAAGGGGGGGGGGCTCCAGTGCAGCTTTGAGCCTCTGGAGCTCAGAGGCCCCCATGTCAGGGCTTCTGCCTAATCCTTTCCCTGCAGCAACTATGCAGCATTTTAACCACTCTGGAGCCTTGTCCCAAGTCTTGCGCCAAGTGAAAACAATAAAACTTTTTGCAAGGAAAAAAAAACTACTAAAATAAAATTAAATCTCTGTGAAAGTGAACATGCAAAGTTCAAACCCGTGTTGTTTAAAGTCAACTACCTGTGTTCAGAGAAGGAGGAGGAAGAGAAGGAGGGAAAAGAGAATAGGAGAAGGAGGTGTATTTGTTCCTTGGTTAGAGACCTCAAGGACCCGATTAATTTAAGTAGACATTTAGACAGAGAAACCTTAAAATCATCTACCAAATAGATTCCAGAAAAATACAGTATAGCTACAAATTCCCCTGGCATGTGTGACAACTTGTCTGTTAGCACCATCTAGTCATTTTTTAATCCTAAAAAGATTATTTCTAATTAGTTTTACAGGAGGAAAGGTATATCATTTACTAATGTAAATAACACCCTAAAGAGCAAATGTGGCCTTAAAAAGAAACAATGACATCCAGGTAAGAAATGTTGATCGGAAATTTGTCCCTTTGCTTAATGGAATGAGGTCGTAGTCTTGGAAAAATACAAGTATACTAAAATAATTATTTCATTGTATGGTTTGGAAAGAGGCACACTTCCTTAAGAGGAAGCAATTATCCAAAAAGAGATGCAAAATTCTTCCTGAACAAGAGCTTCATACCTAGCCAATGCTTGGCATAAGTCAGGATGCCATTATAAGTGAGATTTACTTTAGTTGTTTCTATTTAAAGAGAAAAAAAAGTGAGGTTCTTTACTTGGAATCCAAATACTTCTAAAAAATAGATTTAAGAAAATAAATTTCATGTCTTTAGGATATGAGAGAAAAGCAATTTGGCTATTTTTAACCAAAGAATTTTCTTCTACTGAGACATGATTTTTGTCTCTCTGTAATCAAGATTATTCTAGTTTATATTTACATTTCAAAGTAAAATCTGTTATTTGTATGCTGTGTCATTTTCTGTCGAATAGCTTTTAAAGTTAACTCTTTTCTGTTATGAACATCTTTTTAAAGTTATTGAAGACCGCAGTTACATATTTTTTTTTTTTTTGAGTAAAGTTTTCTCAAAATGCTTCCCAGGGAAATAAATGGTGGTATATATTGTTTCATATTTACATGTTTTATTTGTGACTCCCAGTTCTTGATGAAACATCAAAATTTCAAGTGATATTATCTCATTTCACCAAAATGATTTTTTTTAAAGCACAGGAGAAGTCTCAACATTGTAATGGATAGACAGTACCCAGTAAACTAATCTTAAGATTTATTGACAGACCATGCAGGAAATCTTTAGCTTTTTTTTTTTTTTCCGGAAAAAAAATTCCCCTTAGGTCATATACTGTAATCAAGATTACTTTAACCTTGTGAAATGAGATACATATACAAAGATTTAGCAACATATAATGGAAACTAATCTGTAAAACCTCAACACTGGTTATATAGACATATGTGTATGACATACAAATGAAAGCTGAACATATATTTCTCCTAGACAAACAAAATTTTGTAGATGATGCTGTTATTCTTTTGTCTACCTGGACTTGAAATGTGTGGTCATCTTTGATTCTACCTTTTCCTACAATTTCATGTCCAGAATCAAATCTTTATCATGTCTTACATTATTTTATGTTTATTACCACTGGCACAGCCTCATTTCAGGCTTCAGCCTCCCATGATTAGGCTACGTTTATGTTTTTCTATTCAGTTGGCTTTCTACAGTATTTCTTCCCAATCCATCTCAGATTGTGGCCACATGATTATTCTTCAAAATAATATTTTAAAATATTCAGAGTCTTTCTCAGTGCCTAGAGGGTAAAATCATCCCAAGGCAGTGGAAACACCATTCTTAGAGATGTCCAGGCCTGAACCCTTGGACTCAGCCCTCCCGTAATTCTCTCCTTCGCCTTCAGGTTGATCAATTCTGCCATTCCTACATTTTAAGTAATTCTTTGATCCGCGTTCTCTCCTGTTCCCGCAGCTGTTCAGATACTCAGCACACGTATTTGAATTCAGCAAGATGGCAACTTCCATCTATGTGGAATGCAGTGGAATAATAACAACATGGTCAAAAAGCCTCTGAAGAGACATTTGATAGATATTAACATACTAAAGAATGCATAGTTTACTCCATAAAACAGCTTTGATGCCTCATATTCTTACTTCAGATGTATTTATTGATTTCCAAGTTCACAAAACAGTAGAGTAATAGTAAATTAAGTAAGTGGGGGCCAAAGGTAAGATATCTAAAGAGAAGGAATGGAGTGGAAGTGCATGCTGCTAGGCTGAGCACCAGAAGAACTGGGGAAACTGAAAATCTGACATAAGATCCCAAAATATACACTACTCAGGAGTTAGGAATTTAGGATCAAATATCCCTGTAAAATTCAGAGAGCACAGAAGGACTCACTGTGTTATAACTCAAAACATCAACATGATCATATAAGGTCAATCACAACATGCTGACTTATGTCCAAGATATTTTATTTAAAAAGGGCAAGAGTCTGTGGGAGCACGATTAGAAAAATATGTCTCTGAAAATACTTAAAAATAATAAAAATAGTATTTTTAAGGCCAAACCTTTGTCTGAAAACTTCAGTGGTCAGAAAAAGATATACTTTCTGAGGATTTCAGGGGTTTTGGCTCACTTCAATTATACTATAAGTTTTTTGAGGGCAGAAATAATATCTTTCAAATTTCTATATCACATGGGATTAGTACAGTGCCTTACACAATCTAAGAATTAATAAATATTCATGAGGAAGTGATAAAGAACACATTCTAGATATAAGGATTAAATGTCCCTGGCTAAAGAAGAGTTTTCATATATGAGGTAATGCTCCTGCTTAAAAATGTTCTAGTTATACAAACAGCCCCTTACACCTTTGTATTTTGGTATTTGATATGTTCAGAAAAAAATTAATAGAAAATAGTGTGACTTAAGATTTTTTTATTCAAATACCCCTGCTTAGGCTTTGAATGAAGTAAATATTTAGAGGAGAGTATTGGCAATGGCATTATATTAACATGTTTCTTTTATGTTCAATATTTGTTGCCATTTACTAACAGGAAAAATACTTCTGAGATGAGAGAGAGAGTGAAAGAGAGAGAGAGAGAGGCAGAGGCAAGGGATTCTGTGTTCCACTCAAGTAAACCAGTTAATAATTCTCAACTGGATAGAAAATAAAAAGCCTCATGGATCATATCTATTGAAGTAGGGACCCTTAGCTGGGATTATACTTTTTCAGAAAGTGATTTCACTACTGTGCTTTCCTCCTCTGGGCTGCCAGTTCTCCAGAAATGATGCAGTTCAGTACATCAAACTGTGGCTACATTGGGACAGAGAAGATTTCAAGATTTGCTCTTCTTGATGACCTTAATTTACTTGTCAGATAAAAATGCCAAATGACACAAGGATAATTGGAAAATGTGAGTTTGGTACATCTTGATGGAGAGGCAGAAGCAGAAGCAGGTAGTGCAGCATGAAACACATTTTGTTTTGTTTTAAAGATTCTTGTGTGCATTAATAGATGGTCAAGATGCCTTGACAGGCAGGCTTCACATGACAAAGAACAAAGAAAAGTGATTGAGGCATTTAAACATCTGGAACTCTGTTAACATTCTAAATGTCAAGGATTTAATTTGTAATTGTCTATATTTCATATTGTTGTTTGCAGTTGAGATAGGTCTTTGATAACATATTTTGCAATTGAAATACTTATGCCTTTAGACATGCATATTTCATCTTTTTTTTTTTTTTAAGATCCAGTGTATAATAGAATTTCCTTACAAATTTCACAAATTCCCTGGAACAAACGATACTCAATTTCAAAAGACTATTTAACGTGCACCATAATATTAATAGTGAGTATTTGCATATTTGTAAACATATATATGCACTTGAGGCTATAGCTTCTCTATATAACAGTGTGGCTTGAGGTAAATAGCTTTGTAATTAAATGCATAGTCATTAGAGATCACAAATTTCATAAGGCTTACATACTCAAAGGATTCTTTAGAATCTATTTTTCATAGAAAAGTATGTAAAGAAAATAATCTTGATTTAAAGCACACATTAAACTGAGGGTTGCTGGAGGAGAGGTGGGTGGGTGGATGGGGTAACTGGCTGACCGGCATTAGGGAGGACACGTGATGTGAGCACTGGATGTTAAACGCAACTGATGAATTACTGAACTCTACATCTGAAACTAATGATGTATTATATGTTGGCTAATTGAATGTAAAAAAAAAACACTTAGAAAATAAACAAACACAAACAAAAGCACACATTGATTATTTAGAAAAAGTTCTAGAAAATTTCTTGAGTGAATTCTCATTCATCAAAACAAACAAAAATATTAATAATTTAGAATGTGGTAAACACTGTGATATAGGGACTGGGGAGACAAAGAAAGCTTAATTAAGCCTGGTTTCCTATCCTCGTAGTAGTTTCTCTTCAGCCAGGGCGATACTCAAACCTTAACTGTAATATAGTGAAACTGTTGCTAAAATGGAGGCATGTGTGAGGGTCTTGAGGGAAGAGTAGGAGCGTGATAATCTCAATAGAAAGAAGGGAAGGAAGGCTTAAAAAGGAGTTGATTCTTAAGCCAAATCTGAAAGGATTGGAAGAAATTTGCAAGTAACCAAGGTGATGAGTAGATATTGGGACATTCTAGTGTGAAGAAATGACATTGCATATATATGGAGACGACATAGCACTTGGAGTTTTTTACATGCACTCTGAGGCAGAATAGAAACAAGAATAGGAAGGTGGAGAGAATGGATCATGAAAATTTAGTGACATCAGTCAGCACACTTGTGTTTTTCTCAGGAGTGGAATATAGGGAGACAGGAGTTTACTTAAAATTGCAATTCTTACTGGAGATATAAACTCTTGCAAATATATGGGAAGAAACTGCCAGAAGATAAATCCAATTGAGGAGATTAAAAAAAAAAATAAAAAAGAAAAAGCAGAACTGAGATTGAGAAAGTATTGAGGCCATGTTTGGAGAGCTTGGATTTGGCCTGAATCTCACACTACTCCTTGAGTTTTTATTAATAAGGTAATAAGGTCCCACTTTTCATCAAATCAGTAGGGTTTTTGTCACTTGAAAATGAGAGTCCTACTTAATGAAATGAAACAAAGAAGAGAAAATTTGGCTGTATTTGTCTATATGCATATCCTATAATGAGGGGAAGGGAAGAGAAGTGGGTCTTCATATTTCTCAATTAGCTACTCATAATTCTTATTGTTTATTAAGTTATTTGAGTTAGATGTTTTTAATCTCTATTTATTATTAATTTTTTTTCCTATGCAGAACACAGCCTTTGCCTCAATAATTAGATGGATGAGATTGGAAGAGTAAAGGAAAATGGGGTGTGTGGGGGTTACCTTTTTAAAACAACCCTTTTTAAATACAAGGAATACCAAATCTTCTGCTCAGAAAAACCCCATTTTCTTTATCTTTAATGGACTGATTTGTCAGAGGGTAAAATTAGTCCTGCCTCTCCTATATTGAATGGACCTCATGTATTGTCTTAATAAAAACTACATGGATGTAAAAACAAACACACCAAAAATAAAAACAAATGAACAGACATTTCTGAAAATTTAGCTAGACAACATTGTTAAAATCAGATTGTGGAAGAATCTGCCCAGTTTAAACGCATCTAATTATAAACTCACTGCTACCAAAACTGGAGCTGAACAAATTTCTGTAAAGATCTTTACTTAATCTTCACAGTTAATAATAAAGCAGATTTGAGGCGATGGCTGAGGTCTCTTATATGGCTTCAGTGGAAGCTTTACGAAAGCACCCAAGCCAACAATGTTGGCCGTGGAGGGCAATTTCTCTTAGCTTTATGGACCCAAGCGCAGTGCTCCAAATAATTCAGATCACTGGCATCCAACAGGGACCCGCTATTCCCTATGCCAAAGCTCATTTGATTATCCCTGAAAGTGAGTAAGTTTTAAAGGAAGTATTTTGGATCATTGTTTGAAACTTCTCGAAGCCTGCACTGAGTAACAGCAAACTGTTTACCTCAACTTCTAAATGGTCACTGCCACGAAGTCTGGAGAGATTCTAACGGAGCCAACCTTATTGTCCCAAAAAACTATGGCTCCATCTATTTTCTTAATGTTCCCTCTATTACTTATGTTGTGCTTTCTCTTGAACCATGTGTGAAGTCTCCGAGTTAAGTGTTTTGTATTATAAACAAGAGGGTTTGAGGCACAATATTATACTACAACTTACAGCCATTGATTTCAAGAAAATAAGGTTGTTTGCTTTGCCTGTTGATCTTTCACTAAATTTTGGCTTCATTGCCCAGAGAATCAAGTTAACTCAAAAGTGAGGTTTAGTATTGTGATTCTGGAAATGTGGAGTAAATACCCTTGAAGAAATAAGCTAAAAAGAAAAAATTTCCTGACATATGCATTCACAATTTCATGTTCTATAAAACAGTACTGTGTCTCATTTATTTACCATTTACACTAATATCTTCATGACATGATATTGATTATAGACAAACTGGGTGTGTGTTATCTTGTTAGAAAGATATGCCTTTTCCTATATACTGATGATATGGGTTCAGCTTTCAACAACTAGAACTGATCTCTGGATACAAATAATTCTGTCATCCTACTGCTGCCAGAAGGGATTGGACGTCATCAACTTTATCAAAACTAAAATCATTTTCTTCGGCACACAAAAGGCGATTGATCAAAACTCTACAAAACAAGACAACCTATTCCATTTTGTACAGGCATATTTTTTCCACAGCTTATCCTAGAAAGCATGCTGCAAAACTATGCAGTTCAATATGACGTTTTCCATGGGAGCATTACTCCTCAGGTTTCTTTTTGATGACTTAGAACACCTGCTTTGAAAATTTTCCAGGCCAGAATCATCTTTTTTCACAGCATCCAGTGGTGTGGAACTCTGGGCCTTTAATATACAGTATGCCTAATTGTTGGAGCAGATTCAATTCTGCTTCGTGCAGACAATCTTTGCTTTGCTTCCAGGCCATTTCAGTGCAAATAGAAGGATGGGCAAAAATACCGGTTGGGTGTCTTTCCTTTAACAGTGGAAAGATTTCTGTATTGCTTCACCTTCTTTTTAAAGCATTTATACCATCTATCAGTATGAAAATAGATAAATCACATTCTAAGCTTTCTTTAAAGACTAACCCCAAAATTCTTAGTAAGTTTCCTCTGAAGCATCTGTTCAGCCCTGTCTCTGAAAACTGCCTCTGCCTCCACAGCGGGGTCTTGCAAAATTGTTCTCTCTGTCCCTGGTCCTTACTCACATGAATTAGATTAGAGATGGAGACTTGATTCATATTGGGCCCAAACACGATCTCTCTTCCAGAAATTTGGAATTAGGATTTATGGTCAGTTTGGTGATTTTGCTTGGAATGAACAGGAGATGTGACACTGTAGACCATGAAGCAGATAGATATATTTTCCTAAATGAACATATACACAGGTAAAACTAGTCCTAGGAGAGAGAAACAGAAACGAGTAGCTGTATGGACCCAAAAAAAGACTAGTTGCCTTTCATTTCAAGAGCATTCTAGTGTCTTGTTTCAGTCCTTTTTGAAGCCTAGCCATGTTTCGTCCCCATGTTTCCATTGTGGCCCTGTCAGGGACATTCTTAAATCTCTTTTTGCTTAACGCTCATGGCATACTTGATACCTGCAACCAAAGGGCCTTAGGGTTTTCTGATTTTTTAGTTTCTGACCAAAGAATAAATATTTTGAAAATAAACTTAAAAAGTGATTCTTTTTCTTTCACTCCCCAGATATATTAGCTCTTTTGAAGTTGGTATGCATAGAATCATATTAAGTAAACTTTCTCACTCATCTCATTCCCAGCATGGAAATCTTCCTCCATCAGTGACACGTTACCTTGGGCCTGCTTCTGTCAAAGGTTGTGGTCACAAAAGTCCATATTAAAAAAAATAAAACAAACACACTGTTCCATGTGTTGAAAAAAAAAAAACTGCTTGAGGCTATTATCCTCAAATTCGTCATCTGTCTTTCCTACATTTGTGCTTCACATCATAAGAAGATGAGGACTTCTCTGTTCTCTGGCTGCTTCCAGAAATCTCAGAGGCAGTGATAATGTGCATGTAGTGAACCTCTAGTAATAATCCTCAAAATGAGATTCTGTTCCCTCTTGGTTTTATGGAGCAAATTTTCTACTTCTAGCTATAATTTAGTAAACGTTTTATATATGTGTTTTAGACCTCCTCAATTGTTTTTAAGGAGAAGAGCAATAAAAGTCAACATTCCTCTGTTTAATCAGATTTTCTGAGAAGGTATCCCTATAAAAATTAAGGGCAATTTAGATAAGTTAGCATATATATGGATAAATCATGCTACTTACTGCTTAAAGCATTTAGCTTTCTTCCTAGAACATGAAATTTGACTATACTTGTAATTCTCTCTCATCTCTACTAATAAGTATTAATGACTTAGATTGGTTATATGTAAGTTTGGGCATGTTCTGTTAAACAAAATTCTTGATTAAATAATTCTGGATGATTAACAAAAAAATAGAGGTCATTCTATCTCCTTTTAAAACGTGAGAAGAATTTTCAAATTCCATATACTTATTAGCTTGACTAATTCATGTGTTGCATCCCTTATTTTGGTGGGGGTGGGGGCAATGGAGGTACATATTTTCTAGCTTCAGGTGAGGTTTTCTACACTGCTGCTTTTCTGAATATTACCAAAAGGTATTTTTCTAATTGTTTTTGTTTTCCAAACTGAGCTTTATTATTTTTCACCTGTCCTGATGCCCCAATTGCCAAAGTATAAGCTATTGGAAGTCTGAAGAGAAGGGTACATATAAGACTCCTTCAACTGTCTCCACAGTCATGGATGGAGCAGGAATGCCTCCATCTCTCTCTGGTACATAAGTCCTTGTGCCTTAGAGGCATAAGTCACTGGTCAGTGTAAAGGTACAATTTCCCCATCAATCTCTTATGTAATCACTTTTCACCTTCCTTTCCAGTAAAGTATTTCTCCCTCCATCTTAGGCAGTAAGAGCATTGTGAAAAATGACGGCAGAGACACAGTCTCATGTGCAGAAGTTTGTGGGTTTTTTTTTTTTTATGAAAATTCATTAAATTTATCTTACCTTAAGGGTAATGGTAGAGTATGATCATGAATAATATACTTTTACAATGCTTAAAAATATCGCTATAATCAAGCAAACAGCCATTGTAAAGGTATATACCTTTTTAAAAAAATTCTCCATGGGGGGTTGGGGGGACGCCTGGGTGGCTCAGTCAGTTGAGCATCTGACTCTTGATTTCATCTCCTGTCATGATCTCAGGGTTATGGCATTGAGCTCTGTGTTGGGCTGGCTCTGTGCTCAGCTCAGAGTCTCTTGTCCCTCTCCCTCTGCTTCTTCTACCACCCACAACTCAGCATGGGCTCTCTCACTATCTCTCAAGTGCATAAGTAAAATCTTAAAAACCGAAAACCTCCATGAGTATTAACTGGGTATCTTTACATTTTGTTTAACTCAATTTGAAATCTATCTTCCCAGTGTGCATTTGAGCAGGATGAGAGGGAGAAAAATGACAAAAAGGTAGGTTGTTTTAAAATGGTGCAGCTTCCACGATGTGGTTGGAACTAGAGGGTATTATGCTAAGTGAAATAAGTCAATCAATGTAAGACAGGTATCATATGATCTCACTGATACGAGGAATTTGAGAAACAAGACAGAGGATCAGAGGGGAAGGGAGGGGAAAATGGAACACGACGAAACCAGAGAGGGAGACAAACCATAAGAGGCTCTTAATCTCAGCAAACGAACTGAGGGTTGCTGGAGGAGAGGGGGATCAGAGGGATGGGATGGCTGGGGGATGGACATTGGGGAGGGTATGTGCTATGGTGAGTTCTGTGAATTGTGTAAGACTGATGACTCACAGACCTGTATCCCTGAAACAAATAATACATTATATGTTAGTAAAAAAATTAAAATTTAAAAATTTAAAAGTTTTAAAAATTTAAATTTTAATTAAAATTTAATGAATGAATTAATTAATTAAAAATAAAATGGTGCAGCTTCTTTGATGGAGAAATACAAACAGAAGTGGTTTAGAAGGACTCAAAGGGCATTTGAATGCTGCAGTACAGAATAGGACAAAGCAAAGAAGAATGTGCTAAAGGCAATTAGATAACACTTGTCTGGATTGATTGGATTGATTTGGGAAAGAATGAAAGAATGGAAGAGCTCTCTTTCCAGTGATTATGCGAGGTAAAATGTGTCTTTATGAAAGTTCAAATAGGGGGTGCCTGGGTGGCTCAGTCATTAAGTATCTGCCTTTGGCTAAGTTCCTGATCCCAGGGTCCTGATCCCAAGGTTCTGGGGTAGAGCCCTGCATCTGCATCCCACTCCCTGCTCAGCGGGAAACGTGCTTCTCCCTCTCCCACTCCCCCTGCTCCTGTTCCCTCTTGCTGTGTCTCTCTCTGTCAAATAAATAAATAAATAAATAAATAAATAAATAAAATCTTTAAATAAAAAGTTCAAATATTCTCAAACCTGTATCTATTCTATAATCTGAAAAAATAAAATGCTTCCTCAAACAAGATATTCTGTGCTTATTACTTATAGAACTTACAGTATAACTAATAGTATTCTTTTTTAAAATTTTTTTATTTTTTTATAAACATATAATGTATTATTAGCCCCAGGGGTACAGGTCTGTGAATCGCCAGGTTTACACACTTCACAGCACTCACCTTAGCACATACCCTCCCCAATGTCCATATAATTAATAGTATTCTGGGCCAAAATATAATTTTCAATATACAGCTAAGTTTTATTTTCTTTGGATTGCTTATTCCTGTGCAAGAAAATCAGTTAAATGGTTATTTATTTAATAAAAAAAAATTATTGTGGGATAGGTGGCTGTATGTCATTTCTACTTGAAGACTGAGAATTCCATAGAAAGTCCCTAAGGAAGTTTTCTTTCTAAAATTACACTTTTTTTTTCATTTAAATTTTTTTTTCTTTCTTCCTTAAGAAATGAAAGGCAGCTGATTTACAGCACAGGCTTGTACAAAAAACCATTATGTACCCAAGACATAACTGACTGTTCCTCAGAAGGAGGATAGTCATTATTCCAACAAATACTTCCGGAGTGCTTATGTGTGCTGTCTGCAGTTCTAACTACTTCACATATAATTTAGGATATACTTTATAGATAGAGGAACTGAGGCACAGAAAGTTTAATTAACTTGCCATGGTTATACAGATAGAAGTGGGGGAACCAAAATTTAAGTACGGATAACCTAGTTCAGAGTTACAGTTTCCAACCTTTATGCTATATTGTCTGTTGGTATGGAAATTTTTTATGGTTTAAGTATTTAAAAGAAAAGTGGCCCAACCCATAAATAATCTGATTACCACAGACATAGGAGGGACAGTGGTTCTGGGTCCACAAGGTGATGCTACTGGAATAGGACTGATGGAGACTCCCTGACTTGCAAACTGTGCTGGTTAAGGCTGGTATCTCAGAAGTTCATGTGTGGAGCTAGCTTGCCCACCACTCCAGTGCTTAGGCACTGGGAGGTCAACTCATCTGAGGAAGCCCACTCACCCTGACATGTCACCTATAAAAATGAAACAAAAACTGACATCAAGACTAGCCAGCTGTCTCCAGGGTAAGCTAATGGGCATGAAAAATAAATGTCAAAGGAAGAATCAGAGAATGACTTGATTTCTATAGGGTGTCTAGATACAAGAAGATAAGAATATTGTTTCATTTTCTAAAGATCATTTTGAAATTGTCTGAATGGAATTTTAGGGCTGAAAATTAATACCAATAATGTCAATATTGATACTCAACATTGACTGAGCCTTAACCACACACGTACGATATTATGCTAAGTACTTCACATGCATTGAACCAATGTATACTCACAAGAACACTAGGAAGTAGGTGATATTCTTATCCATAGTTTTCCTTATGTGGAAACTGAGGCGGAGAGTGGTTAGCTAACTTGTACAAAGATAGTGATAGGGTCAAGATCTAAATCCAGGGTTAAGTCCAAAGTTTGAACTTTTAACTGAAATTCACTAGTTTTCTTTATCTATTTATCTGTGAAATATATGCCAAGTTGAATTGCATGAATCAGATGCGATCATGAAAAATCTCCTCGTTCTTTCTGCTTATTTACATCCTTCCTTTTCTTCAAGGCCAAGGTGAAGGCCCTCCTCCACAAAGTGTTTGCCAGCTGCCAGTTCATACAATTAATTCAAATTATAGTGAGAGTTAACATTTAACAATCACATTAGGAGACAGACACTCCCTATCCTCTTTCTCAGCTTTACTCTTCTCCAGAGCATCTCTCATCACCTGGCTCAGATTCTGCCATGCAGCTTTGTAGGTAGCAGGTTTATTGAGGAGTGACTTCCGTGTGGACAGGTTGGGAAGTGAGGGTAGCAGAAAAGGGAAAATGGAGCATTGAAAATTCCATCTGGTAGCTACAAAGACCTCTGCAAATCTCAAGGGCTGAGAGGACCCTTCACGGCTGTCTCGAATAGATCAGTAGCACAAAGCTTTGGGCCCCACAATGACCGGACTTAGATTCTGCCCACCTCTGGGGAAAGGAAATGACTCTGGGGAACGTAGCTTCCCCAGAGCTACACTGGGACAGAGCCAACATCTGGAAAGGAATTCAGCCAGGAGCCTTTGGCAGGCAGCACACCCACTTGCTAAGAGATTAAGTAAGTGCCTGGGTCCTGAAGGGGAGGTCTAGGCAACACACCAGAACTCTGCATCACTTAACATTCTAAATATTTTACTCCTTGTTTGCTTATTGCCTCCCTCCTCTCTGGAACATAAGCTCTAGGACAGGACACTGAGGATCTTTGTCTATTTCTGCTATAGCCACAGCATGTAGAACAGCACTTAGTATAGAGTACAGAGTGTGTTTTCACAAATATTTTTTGAATAAATCAGTGTACAAACAAATAAATAAATTTCCAGTTTTCTGATGAAGAAACCAAAGCTTACATAGACTAAATTGCCTTCCTTAGGTCCTAATATCTAGTAAGTGGCAGAGCATGGTCTGGCCCAAATGCTTAACCGCTTCATTCAGAGTTTCTCTATTTTTAGAGCAAGCATAGCTCATTTAGCACATTCCCTGTATTTAATTGATGAGAAACTAATACCAAGTCTTACATTGCCTTTACCAATTAGACCAACCAAGCAAGTAACCTAGCCTGAGACAGGTCCATCACAGCCTTGTGTGACATGTTAGTCTTGATGTCTAACTTTGCTTTGCTAACATATAACCTTTATGATATCTAGATTCATGAAATTTTCCAGATAACTTAATTTCTAGAACATCTACGACTGACCAACTTTCGTTGAAAGTTTGGCATGAGATGGCTCAGCTCCAGTTTTCTCAGGAGGCTCTGGTGAGCAGATCATAATTTACTGTGTCTTGAAAGTCCAGAGACCAAATATGAACTGTCAAGGTGAAATATGCAGGCTCACATGCTGGCAGAGAGCAAGCATGTGTTAGAATTTAAATTGATAATCCCCAAGATTCCAGCACCTTCGGTAGGTGAATTCTAAAGCTAAAATAGTCTCTAGGGAGTTTGGAAGTTATGATAGCTTTAGAGAGACAATGAAAAAGATATTTGGAAGGTTTTATTTTTAGTGTGGATAAAATGAAGGTGAGAAAATTAGATGTGTTAGCAGTAGTACCAGAGAAGTCAGTTATGGGAAGCTCATTCCGATTGGCTTGCTTGTCTACAAACTACAGATAAAGGGAAGAAAAATAAAAACTCAGGAAGGTTTCCTGGCAAGATCAGAGACAGCATCGTATGGCCCTTGGCTAACTATGACTCCAGTCACATGTCTTGTATTTTCTGTACCAAGATCATCACCCCCAGCACTCCTTACCCCCACCTCTGTTGCAGCTGCTGGGTCTTCTCAGAATCACCAGGAGGGCTTGTTAAAACAGAATGTTGGATTCACCCCCAGAGTTTCTGATTCAGGAGTACATGGTTGAGTCCAAAAATCTGCATTTCTAACATTTTCTCTGGTATTGTTGCTACCGATTTTGGCACAGGACCCACATTTTGAAAACTATGGTTCTAGCCATACTAAAATGCTTTCAGTTGTTAGAAGGTTCCATACTCACTTTCATCTGTACACCTGCATGCCTGCACACATGAAAGAAGCTCCCTGACCCTCTTATCTTACCCCCCACATCACACTCCACCCCCCTCACCAGCATGGCCAAGTTTTATTTAACTTTAAAGTTTGCTTTAAGATAGCACTTCTTCTTCAAAACTTTCCTTAACATAAGTTTGTTTGGGTTCTCTCCTTGTGCTCCCAAAATGTCACATATAACCTCGTAAACTTGTTGAATTTTTTAAACTTCTCACAAGCTTTTGTGAAAGCAAGGAACAAGTCTATTCTTTTTATCTTTCGATCCACAGTGTCTCCTTCTATATCTGGCCCATGGATTAGTACTTTTAGACCAAGTGAAAGAGTGAATGAATAAATTGAACAATTAAACATTCTGCTTGCTTTAGCTTTTGTTTCCTTTCACATGCCCTTCACTTTCTCCTTATGTCAAATTTAGTAACAAACATTGTATCAAATTTAGAAATAAACTTTCTTACTTCCCAGGATAACAACTTAAGCAGCAATTTTGAAGACACTGTCAATTTCATTTCTTCATTTCAAAATGAGAATAGTAAGAGTGCATGAAATCAGAATATACATATTACATGCATGTATGTATGTATAAATATGTATCTAAATTCAGTAAGCAATATTGCACTGATCATTGTTTACAGAAATGTTGAAATGATTGTTGAAAAATCATTTAGTCTGCTTTCTGGTTTTGTATCTAGCAAATATAAGATATATTTATTTTAAAAATAACTATAGTGCAGGAGCATTTTTTTAAAAAAAGTATTTTATTTATTTATTTGACAGATAGAGATCACAAGTAGGCAAACAGGCAGGCAGAGAGAGAGAGGAGGAAGCAGGCTCCCTGCTGAGCAGAGAGCCCAATGTGGGGCTTGATCCTAGGACCCTGAGATCATGACCTGAGCTGAAGGCAGAGGCTTAACCCACTGAGCCACCCAGGCACCCCAATGCAGGGGCATTTTTTAAAGGATATTCAGTTTCCCCAAAGCATAAGAGAATATGAAATTCAATTTGTTGTGAATCAGCTATTTTATATCTGGTGGTAAAGTTGCCATATTCTGCTACTTTGTCTATCTTTATGTGCGGTAATATGCTCATGCATGTCATACTCTGGTTTGTGCACACACAGCTAAATCCCTCAAAAGGCTCCAGCTATTTTGCCAAGAATTCTTGTTATTTAACTTAAATTCCACTGAACTACTGTTTACTTGAAAAACTAAAGTGTAATGCAAATACTTAAGCTGTCTCTTAATTCTTCAAACAAGGTTTGGTAGACCTGGCTGGGTTTATTTTATAAACATCTGTCCATTCAGTATTGTGACTTCACAGTGAGGTACAGCAAAAACAGATGACTTGCACTGAGTGAATACAAATTTAAAAGATGTTACACTAGATAATTGAAACTTATTTTTTATTGTATCCTAGTATCATACAAATAGAAAAACTCAAATTATGCCTTCTCATTTTGACATAGGGAGATAATATTGAGTATTTGTATATTGTATATAAAATACTTTTCACCCATGGATAGAATTCCATTGGGAAGTACTAAAACAAGCTATGTCATCCTTGCAGCTTGGGATTTCTTAAAGGACAATTTCATCCCGGCCTCAGGTGTTTCTGCCCTCTCCCTGTAAGAACTAAAGCTATTTATCACCACTGGGCATCATTCCACAGCTAGCTAGAACTCCCTCCATGCTTTCGAATGCCATTCCAGAAGTAGCTACTGAATAACACAATACTCTTTATCCTGTTTTGGGCAGAGTACATAATCATGCAACAGATGGAAGTAGGAGGTCAGCCACAATTAAGAATCCCACCAGCAGTTCCAGATAGGCTATACACAGTCATATTAAGAGATTAAGTTTTCTTGACTTTGCCCTTAATGCTTTCCTAAGCGCTAGAATATGACATTTTTATAAGCCACTTCAAGATTCAAATCAATAAAGCTGATTTGTATAGTCTGAAGAATGGTTGTAATTCTTCATGTATTATATAGGGAATATATTTTTCACTAAATTTGGAGCAATTTGAAATGTCTATGGAATATTTTTGCTCTCTAGAAGAATTCAAGGTTGTAAAGTCAAACAACTTGACAGAAAAATTCAGGCAATTTATATGATAGCTGATAGGAAAAAATCCATCTCCTCTCAAATCAAGTCAAATTAAAATTAGACTTTGAGAATGGCATATATAGGAAATTCTGTTAGAAGAGTCTCTGGTGTGGCTTAGTCTAAGCTTCCTGAAGATAGAGAATGTTTATTATTTATCTTTTTTTTCCTTGTAGCTTTACTGAGGTATAGCTGACAAAAATTGCACATACTTATGGTATACAATGTAGTGTTTGAATATAAGTATACACTGTGAAATGATCACCACAATCAAGCTAATAAATATATCCATCACCTCACATAGTTATTGTGCATGTGTATGTGTGTGTGTGAGAATGTGTGTACGTGGTAAGAACATTTAAGATCTACTCTCCTAGAAAATTTCAAATACACAATGCAATACTATTATAGTCACATTATAGATCTACAGATCTGTAACTATAGTCTACATTATTAGATCTTCAGAACTTACCATCCTGTATAAATGACATTTTGCATCCTTTGACTAGCATTCAGCATACTGTTTTTAATATATATGCACAAAACCACAAACAAGATACTGAAAATATATAAATAAAATAATAAAACACATATGATTTGTTTGAAATAACAGATGCATGCTAATTGAGTATTTACTGGATAACATCAACTTATTTGATATTCACTGAAAGCCTTCTATGTGTCAGCAAAGCAATATAAAAGACACAAAAATGAGTAAGAAATGGATCCTGATCTCAAAAAAACCCCACAAACTTCCGGTCAAAGGATGATGGCTGATATCCCAAAGAAATCATATTTTTGTATATGTTGCTGTAGGTTATTGGCTTAAAATAAACCAATATTCTATTTTTAGAACTAGATCCCCCATTATTTGATAGTTCCTTTTTTGATATGAGACCAATTGTAACACTGAATATTAATATGCACATTTTATAATTTCTAAGACCCTGTTAATGATTTTTTCCAGCCCATTTAGCAAAGTTATGATCTTTAATATTTTTTGTTTTGGAACCTTCAGTCTGTCTTACAGTACATGAGCTTGGTTCCTATAATTTAAGGTCTTTATTTGATCCAGGCAAAATGGAAGCAAAATATCTTTTTTTAATCAAAGTCTTGTTAAGAGGAGACTTCCATTCTCTATGCAAATAGTTACTCTTCATCAAGTCCCTGCTCATGTAAGGTAATCAGACTAAGTACATTATTTTGTCCCTTTAGAGTTATACTTGGTCTCCCATGTGTGCATTAGTCTAGAAATCTATATTAAAACACACATAGCTCTTTGAACTTGATGCGTGGTGATTTATATATAATTAGTCTTCTGAAAATCTGTGTTTA
This sequence comes from Lontra canadensis, assembly GCF_010015895.1. NCBI lineage: Eukaryota > Metazoa > Chordata > Mammalia > Carnivora > Mustelidae > Lontra > Lontra canadensis. Next base: position 8,975,153 of record NW_022631074.1, on the reverse strand, counting down.
TATTTAAACACACATTATGTTAGGGAAGAATATGATTGTCTAAGGGAGGGTGAAGAATTGGAGGCAAGAATAAGAAATAATCATGTAGAAAATCAGAGCTAGGGATGCCTGGGTAGCTCAGTGGGTTGAGCCTCTGTCTTCAGCTCAGGTTATGATTTCAGTGTCTTGGGATTGAGCCCCTCATTAGGCTCTCTGCTCAGTGGGGAGCCTGCTTCCCCCTCTCTCTCTCTGCCTGCTTCTCTGCCTACTTGTGATCTCTATCTGTCAAATGGATAAATAAAATCTTAAAAAAAAAAAAAAAGAAAATCACAGCTAATGACCAAGCTGAATAAGAAAAGTAAAAACACAGAATTGGATATAAAGGGAACTCAGTCCTAGCTCTGATCATTAATATGAAAAATACTATCCCCATATAATATAATATGCTCATTCCAACACTTACTAGTGGAATGTGGTAAGTTACTAACCTTCTTTGTGTTTTGGTTTCCTGATCCATAAAATGGACATGGTAATAGTATCTACTTCAAAGGTTAGTAGCCACAAAGAATACATAAGTGCTTGGAAGATAATTATAATTCAATAAATATTATCTGATGGAATCTCAACTTTAGAAGTTACCTTAAAATTGTATCACAACCTCCTAAACAAAGCAAGGATTTCCTTTATGATATGCTGAAAATGTATCCAGCTAATTCCGGCACAAATTCTTATCATGGGGGGCATTTATTACCTCATAAGGTGGGCCAGTTTATAGTTGGACAACTTAACTGCTAGAAAATTCTTCTTTCCTACTGACGTTTGCATTTAGATAGCTATGGTTGCCAACACTGAAAGTGTGCTATTGATTGGGGGAAAAAAAAGCGTTCTATTGATTGGAGATTATTTCAAATTAAAATCTTACATACTGGTATTTGTCCTCCTCTGGGTAGACTCATAAATATGAAATCTGCCTCTTGCTTGATTAATTAACTTTTTTATTACTCCACCAGGGTCAGCTGGTCCTCTTTCTGCTTCGTGCTTCACCATTAATAACCATCCTCAAATTTCTGGCTGCTGTTAATAATGATGTAGCTAATTTCATCCTAAGTAATTGAAGCAGTACAGATTGGGCTTCCACCAATAGACCAGATCAAACATAATAGAGTTTTTTTTTTTTTTAAGCATAATAGAGATTTTTTTCAAAAGGAAGTTTAATGAAAAAAATGTTTTACAACAAAAATATCATTTAATTCTACCTAAAATGTCCTTAATTCTAGAATTAAAAATTAATTTGTGATTAAAGTTCTACATACTATGTTTCTATACAACTCAAGCCAGTTACAGCCTGACAGCCCAAATAAAGCAAGCTAAAATGTTTATCTGTGGCAAATAAAAACATTTGATTCTTTCTGTTTAGACTGGCAGGCAGCAAGCTATTCTCCCAATTTTAGCCTTTTAAAATTGTCTGTCACTCATTTATTTGATTAAATATACATTGGAAACTATAAGCAAGGCATTTCACAAGACACACAAATACACTAGCTATAGTTCTTAACCTTGAAGAGCTAACAACTTAGCAAATAATTGAGCACTTGCATAATAAAATATAGAGTGTCTGAGGAAAGAGATGACTTTTCACCACACTGATCCAGAACATTTCAGGAGGGGTAGCTGATGAGCTGGACTGACCATCTGTACTGTGATAGGTTTCTGAATCTTCCAGTTGGAAGTCATAGAAAAAGCTTAGAAATTATGCAGATTCAGAAAATTTCATGTATAAAGCAGCCATATATTTTTTCAGAGTTTGTGTTAACTAGAGGGAGATGATACAAGAATGATGTTAGTTGATTAGGATTGGAGGGAGACTTGAATATTTGTTGAGATATTCACATTTTATGTGGTAGAAAAAACTCAATGATTTGGAACTTTTAAGTGGACAGGGTGGAGTATAGAAAAATTAGTCCAATTGAGGCATAAAAAACAAATTAGGGCAGAAGGAATAAGAAACAAGATATTGAACCTTAATTTCTAGAATCATTTCCCATTTATAAATTGTTAAACAATCAAATTGCTTAACTATGAAACCATACTAAAAACAGCTAACTATTATGGATATTTAAAAATAATTAAGTGATTAAATTCATTCATTTATAACTACACTAACACTTTTTGTATACATGTGCAAGACACGGCATAAGACTTTATTTATTATTGGAAGAGAGAGGCACAGCGAGAGAGGGAACACAAGCAGGGGGAATGGGAGAGGCAGAAGCAGGCTTCCTACTGAGCAGAGAGCCCCATGTGGGACAGGATCCCAGTACTCTGGGATCATGACCTGAGCCCAAGGCAGAGGCTTAATGACTGAGCCACCCAGGCGCCCCATGACATAAGATTCTATATTGAAATACCTAATATGGCCCAGTAATTTATTGTTTGTTGGTAACGTTGATCATGATGATTTTTGTGCGGTTATGTCATGTGATATAAACCTAGTCCATTGTTACTACTTTTGGTAAATAATACATTTTAAAATGTTGACAGATGTGGCCTTTGTGCTACAAAAGTGCTTTATATAGCTTACAGGTAAAAACCTAAGTTTGTACGTTGCTGAAATTTAATGTATATCTATAATTAATCCTTCCAGGGGAAAAGAATGCAATGCTTCCATGTTGGCAATGTATACTTCTCCTGGGTCATTTGGATAACCACTAATGCAATGGGAGAGGTAAACTGCTAATTACTATGTGTAAATTTACAGCTTTCTTTCAAAAATTGGCTTTAAGCTATGGATTCTGCACCCTTTTGACAGCTTCACAAATTTTCTTCACAAGTATTTAAGTAAAATGTTCAAGTTGGCTGCAATACAGCAGGATATATTTTATTTGAGTTTTAAAAGATGTATACATGAAATTACTTTCTGCTACTCTAAAATACATTTGGATATTAGATAAGTCTTGGGGTTTTATGAGTCGTGGGTGGCTCAGTCCGTTAAGCATCTGCATCTTGATTTTAGCTCTGGTCAGGATCTCAGGGTCATGAGCTTGAGTCAGGCCTCTGGTTCTGTGCCCAGTGGGGAGTCTACTTGGGATTCTCCCCGCACCCCAGTTCTCTCTCTCTCTCTCAAATAAATAAATAAATCTTGTAAAAAAAAAAAAGTTTTGGTGATTTAAATAACCAAATGTTTAACTGCCTTATCTTTAAATTATTTATATTGCTTTTTCTAAAAAAAAGTAGGTGTAATTTTAAGTAATTATTATTAAAAAATTAAATCAAACATCTTTTTAAAGAAGTTTGCAAGGATATGGATACTATTGGCTATGTAGATAACTTTTTAATTTTAATTGTTATCTTTCTCTCCATTGAAAATTACAAAATTATAATATTGACAAAATTATAATAAATATAAGGTGGTTAAAATTTCCTGTTGTTTCTTTCATATAAGCCAAAAAGGTCTGCACTTAATCTGTGTGTGTGTGTGTGTGTGTGTGTGTGTGTGTGTTTGATAGTTTGGGGCCTAATATGAATTCATTTTAATATGGAGAAAATTCTTATATTAGCATCTGACACGGATCTTTTACCTTTCTCAAGAAGATCCACATGTAATGTTTATATATTCTTACTTTCTTACTACTGATTCTGTAGTTTATTGTAATTTTGTTATATCCATTCTAAAAAGGTGGGAGAATCAATTACAGTGCCTGATTAAAAAGACCAGTACACAATAGGTACTCAATAAATGCTGTAGGTGGACATAATATTTAGTTGTACATTCTTTATCAAAGAGAGATTAGCAGACATAATGGAATTCCAGCAATAAAACAGAAAAGTCTTTTGTGGCTTTATAGGAGTGAATAGGAGTGATATATACACAAATAGATATATTCATGTACATGTGAAATACTTTGCAGTTTCATTTTCTTTTACTTATATCTATCAATTAATTACTTATATCTACCCACCCATATGTTATCTATTTATCTCTCCATATACACATATGTAAAGCGGTTATTCTGTAGTCTTGGGGAGAGAGGAAACTAACAGGTCTAGGTCAAGTAGGCTCTTTTCATAGTACTAGCAGTCATCATTAGTGATTTTACATTTGTTTAGCTAGTTTCTACTACATAATCTGACTCTGGAAAAAAGTCCAGTTGCTGGTCCAGAAGACAAGAGAGGTAGCTGTGATTGTTATTCAGATACCGCTATATTTGTAGAACACTAGTGGGTTAAGACCACTATGATTTCGAAAAGGAGTTCTTTCATATTTTGTATTACTGTCTTATTGGCAAACTAAAAGTTGAAACAAGCAAAACAGATATAGCTAGAGAAAATGAAACTGCAAAGTATTTCACTTTGTTTACTTAAAAAAGAAATTGAACCTGACCATCAAATGAAAGAACCTCATCTCTCTTCCCCAATCCACCCCCACCTCTATGCATGTATTGTAGAGTTAGTTAGTTAAATAGAATGCAAAAGAGAGAACTTAGTTCAGGCACTACTCAGGAGACAAAAGCTACAAAAATTAAAAAATGAGCTAGGAGGGTATGAAGAGAAAAAGACTGATGCTATAGATTGGGATTCATATCATTATATACTGAATTTATAGTAAACTCGCTCATATCCTACTATGACATTATTCATTGAAATTCTCTTCTGGATATAAACAGCATGCTTTGAAAATGCAATTTAAAACTAACCAGATAAAAAACGACCCTTTACATGATTTTCCCCCTAGGCTGTAAAGTGACTTGGGAGCCATTCTATTTTACCCAAATTCCAGGTTTAGACAAACATATTTTTCAGATTCTTCTCAGAGATTCTATCTTTTCAAGGATCTAATAAAAGTAACTTTCATGTCATTTACAAATCAGTGATTCAGAACATGTTTTTTGCTGTTTGCTGTGGCCATTGTCAGATGGTTCTAGGGTTCTAGTCCTGAACCTCCACTCATTGATTATCAGGTTTTGGTAAAGCTACTTATGTTTCTAAAAGGAGAAATAATCTTGTCAGAATTAAAAAGATAATTGTGTAAATTGCTCAGGATAGGGTCTTGCACCTGTAACTGGTCATGTTCTTTCCTAATTAAAACCCCCTCCTGGCTCCTCAGTATCTTCAGAAGGCTCAACATCCTTCGTGGGGTCAAAAGTGCACCTTCGTGTTGGCTCTTGTGTAACTCTCTGCCTTTTGTTCCCACCATTTCAACTTTATGACTCCTCACTGCAGCCACACCAAATTATTTGCTCTTCTTTAAATTTTTCATGCTATTTCAGGCCTCAGTGTTTTTGCTATTCCTTTACTACTCCTCTTTCAAGAATGAGCCTTAGCTTCTCACCTTCCAACTGATCCCTTCATGACCCATTCATGCTAAATTAAAAATTTTCTTCTCTATGCTCTCAGAGCACCCTTTGCATATTTTTATGATAGTAGGTTCACTAACCTTGTATTTCTTATTTAAATTTTTATTTTCTTCCCACAAATCTAGACATAAATTATGTGAAGGCTGTTGGTCTTATTATTACTTTTTTTTTTTTAAATCCCCAGAGCCTCACAGAGAGTGTGGCACATATTAAGGGTCCTATACAATTTTGTTGGATGAATAAATATTATATTGAGTCATTGGTGAGCATGGGACCTTTTCTGATCAGGAATCTCAAAGTACTTGTCTTTTATATAATATCTGAAAGAATTCTAGTCCTGAAAGTACAATGAGTTGAAATTTAGAGTTAAACCAAATTAAAATTTTCATATTTAGAGTAGAACTTTTTTTTTAAATTAGACTAGATTGTTTTCTATAGAAGTCCCAGATAAACACAAATGACTTATCTAGATTTAGCCCTATAAATTTGTCTGAGAATATATTTTTGACTTAATGATGTAATACTCAAAAATGTCATACTTTTAAAAAGATAAATTTCTCATCAGTGAAAGAAAGTAAGGAAACTTGAGATGCAGGGATGCAGTACACACAGTCTGAACAACACAATGAGAGGACTCTTCCCAGGACCAAACTTTCCTTGAATTGCATCCTCTGGCTTTGCATCAAGGCAAAGTCTTGACATGAGAGCAGGGGAAAAAGAGTCAACAGGAGGGATGGCACTTTGAATATTTTTATATTGTTTTTAATTATGGAACTATGTTTTGTAATAATTACATTCCACTCCCAATAATTTCATCTCTAGCTTGAGAAGTCAATAATCTCCAGCAGGATTATAAATGACCATCACTGATATTACACATCCAGGTTGTATGTGTTCTTTTTATTCATTAGTTTACTCTCTCTCCCTAAGCTGTGTTTCTCCTTAATTATGCTGGTGTTTTCCCACCTTTTAGTGACATATAGTTGCAACGAGGACGTTCTTACAAATTGATATTGTTTGTCAATATAAAAACAATACTCCTTCCATCATAGAATTTGAAATTCCAACAGCTTCATTTTGAGGAAGTGACACAACAGGAATTGTGGCCTGTTTCCTGATCTTACCATTAGCTCTTTTTAATAATTCCAATGAAATAACTCAATAGGATGGTGGAATAGTTCAGAGCATAGGTAATAAAAGAACTCAATAGGATGGTGGAGTAGTTCAGAGCATAGGCCTTAGAAAAGGTAGCCCTCAGTTTCAAATTTCAGCTTAGTTTCTCTTTCTTTCTTTCTTCCTTCCTTCCTTCCTTCCTTCCTTTCTTTCTTTCTTTTTTTCTTTTTTTTTAAGAATTTATTTATTTATTTGACACAGAGGGAGAGAGAGAGAGAGAGAGAGAGATAACACAAGCAGGGGGAGTGGGAAAGGAAGAAGCTGGCTTCCTGCTGAGCAGAGAGCCAGATGTGGGGCTGGATCCCAGGACTCTGGGATCATGACCTGAGCCAAAGGCAGCAGCTTAATGGCTGAGCCACCCAGGCACCCCGTAGCCTAACTTCTTACTAATTCCATATATCTGGACAAATTGCTCTATTTCTCTAGACTTCTGTTTTCTCATGAGTAAAATTAGAAAAATCATACTGGTGTTACTGGATGTTGAAAGGTTTAAATGGAATAATACATATAAGATACATAATTTCTAGTACTTATTAGGAGCTCAATAAATGGTAGCTCGATATAAGCTCAATAAATGGTAGCTATTATTGTTACTTATAAAGAATTTTTAAAATTTATTTGCTATTCTTGAATTCTTATATAAATATGGGTATTTTAGCAAGAAGAGGACAGATTTTTATTATAACTAGATATTTGGACATTTTTCCATAAAGGAACATTGCAAAAGCCACACATACTGTCTTTACAAAGATAGCAGTAAGATACTTTTATGAAAGCAAAAATTGAATTCAATGGTAGAGCAGGATTTAGACTAAATAAGACATTTCAAAGCCTATATTACATGACATTGGAACACCTCACTCCCTTTGTCTCCCATTTTGATTTTTCAACACATCAAGGCTACGGAACTAATTTGAGTTTCTAATTAAGCCCATGTGTCTATATTTAAACTTATAATATACATTTCAGTGGAGTTTTTCTCCTGACTACTGTTTTTTATTGATCTAAGATAACAAGCCAAAGCTATACAATTTTGAACTAACTGCTAAAATCATTTGCTCATGGCTTTGTTCCTTTCCAAGTTTTCATTAGTATCAGATTATGATGCCCAAACTGGCAAACAATTAGGCTAACACCGCCCACTGAGACTCTATGCTATAGCATGAGTGATGAATTCTGCATAAAGAGATGTATTTGGGCCATGTTACAATTGTGGTAGAGTAAGGCATTTCATGGAGGTATTTAATGATAGCACCACAACATTAACCGAAATGACAATATGAGTATTTACGTGAACAGAATCCTGTTTGATGAGACTATTCACAATTGGTGACATCAGATTTTTAACGATCAGGTGAGACTGGAGTAGTACTAAATTAACATCTTATTTTGTATGTTTGTGTAAAACTTACTCTCATCTCCTGTTTCAAATTCAAACTTCTGACTGTAGCCACTGTATCCTGTTGCAGTCCTCACTCGGATATGAAATATGTACTTGGTGGCTGGCTTGAGACCTGTGATGATGACACTGGGTGCCTTGGACCTCGTGGAGGAATAGGTAAGCTGCTCATTCTCCTGGGGATAGAGAAGAGGAGAAAGGAAATGAAGCAGAGTTATTCCACTTTTTCCTAGAAACATTCCCAAGTTAAGCTGAGGAATTATGCTCTGAATATCAAAAATATTGATTAAAGAGAGGTGTAAGCATGGTTTTCCAAAATTTAGCATTTAGTTATTTATCATTATGATGCATATGATATGGTCTTGATTTGGTAATTTACTAAGAAAGATGATTATCTTATATAAACTTGCACTTGGATTTTTGGTGATTTGGATTTCTGATCCAACTCTAAGGAATGGTGGTGGCGTGAGAGCACGTTTACACAGAATGGCAGCTGCACTGGGAACAAAATGGGCACATCAGATCAGACCACACCAGCAGAGTGCAAGGAGCAAGGGTGGGAAAATTCAAGTACCCGCTACTCACTTCTACCCGCAGGTAGTGCCAAAATGCCGGCGCTATCCGTGGGTAGACCTGTGGGTGAAAGGAAAAATAAATTAATTGTTTTTTAAAATTTGAAGTAGTTTATCCTGAATCAATTGCTTTGTTCCAAAACTCAGTGATGCCACAGTAGTTAACTCAAGTTGAGTCCAACTTGAAGCAAAAAACTAAGAAAATTTTCCCTTAAGGGAGAACTGACTCCTCCCTCAGATATCACAGTTTATTTTTTGAAAATGCACAAGTTACACAGTCATTGTGAGGTAGATTTTAACCCACTGAGCCACCCAGGTGCCCCTGTGAGGTAGATTTTAGAACAGTCTGCCCACGAAGGTGCATCAAAGTCACAGAAGGGTATGAAAGACTACCACACCCGCAGAACCAGAGGCAGGGATGGAGGCTAGGTTCCCAGTCACCTGCAATTAACTGCCAGACTACTCCTCACTAACACGAAGGGTTTTCCGCAGCTGACTGCATGATTTGGTCAGTCAGGGTCTTTCGAGGGGGCTCTCTTGCCCACCAGCTCAGAACAGGATAGTTCATTTTACCTGCACATAAAAGAGACTGTCCACAATATGCTGGTGGTGGAGACAAATTTAATACTGTTTTTGTACAGGGTTACTGTTCAGTAACTTTATAATGATATTTTAATAGGGTATCTAGAAAAAAAAATTGTTATTTGTATGAGTAACTCTTCTAAATTCATAAGTCAAAGTAGGCCACCAGGTCCTTAAGTTAATTCTCCACTATTCTCATAAATCTAACAATAGAAATTCTCAGGGAGGGAAATGACTTTCAAGATCATTAATTGAACCACTCATTTGATGCCTAAATTCTATCTATAATATTCTCATCAAGATTTCATTTAGCCTTTCCCTGAAAATCTCTGTTGTTTAGATCTTCCAGATTAACAAATGAAGTTATAAAAATCTACACCTGTGTACAATGTGTCAAACTCCATTTATTTGCTGGGGATGCTTTAAGATTTAGAACTATGAAAATCATTTCCCTTAAGCTACTTTTGTGAAAAATATCCTATTCTTAAAGATCATTTTTAAATTTTATGGCCCTATTTGTCAGAACATTATATGCTACATGGTTCTTTTGAGTCTAGCTGAGGAATTGAATTTGCCATCTATACCCCAAATAGAACTATTTATTGAGCACAAAATGCAAGGAAAAAAAAACGAGTTAACAATAGCAACATTTTAACTAAAAAAGACAAAACTGACAAACAGCAGTTTATACTTATCTCTAATTTTGAGTTTAGGAAGTAAATATATACGTACCTAGCATAAAATCCAAAGAAATAAAGTCTGTACAATCATTGAGGGTAGTAATCAATTAAGTGCTAAAAGGAGATAAATCAAGGACTTTACAATTAGGGAGCTTAACACCATATTGCAGAGTAGAGAAAAAAAAAATGCTTGGGCACTATTTCTGATGATATTGTTTCTGGTTAGAAATTTGCCAAACTTTTTGGATTTTCAATCTCACATACAAGAGAATAGTCCACCTTTTACAGAATTTCTTGCAATGTAAGGGTGTCTTTTGAGTGGTAGTTCACAATATGAAATGATGACTGAGAAAGAAGTTTTAAAGCCCTGAAAAAATAAACTTCGTCTTATCCTAAAGGGAGAAGATACAGATTTCAAAAATCTACTCTTAGAATGGCAGCACACCAATGGCACACTGTCTTTGTTGCTTCATCAAAATGTAGCTAAATAGTAATTTCTTACTTAGTAAAGTTACAGGGAAGAAAGGACACCTTTTGCAAACAACTTTTAGCATTTCTGCTGTTATATACAAAAGTGTAGCTGTAGCTGCTCCATCTCTGGAATACAAATCCTCAAGCAGGAAATGTACTTCCACGGTTCCTCAGCCTGAATCACAGCAGTGCTGTGATGACTGTTGTCTCAACATCTTGCCACTTCTCAGCATACCAAAGAAGAGGACTCGGAAAACAGCACTCGTGAAGGTTTCCTCTTTCCAGTGTGCAGCAGTCCTCCTTTCTGGTGTTTCCAAGCTCTTGGGAAACTAAGTTAGCACTATCCATTACAATCATAGCACCCTATAGTCCCGGAACTTTGGCTAATTGCTTCTGCTGATATATCAACTCCAATTCTAAGTAGCTGTCACCATCCTTTGCCACAGAACCATCTAGACCTCTTTATTCCTCCTTACAGGCTGGTTTCTGGATATGTTCGAGCGGGATATGTGTGCCAGTTTTTCTGGAGTTTATACCACAGTGGAATTGCTGCTGGCTTTATGACATGCGTGTGTTCAATTTGCTAGGTAATCCATCCTGTCGTTCATAAAACTCTTAAAGACGTTTTTCATCTTCACTAAATCCGTAGTGAAATCCTTTTTGTGTTCTTAATTTTATTTAATTTTGTATTTTTTTTCCCCTTGATCAAGCTTTCCAGAGGTTTGAAACAACTTTTGGTTTTGTTTATCTAACTGCATCTTTGTCTTCTATTACGTTTAATATCTGCTCTTACTATAAATTTTCTATAAATTTTCTTACTTCTTTCTAGTTTCTTTGTGTTAATTATTGTCTTTTAACTTCCTGCATTTCATGCTTAATTCATTAATTCATTATTCATTAATTCATTAATTGTCCGTATATCTTTTTCAAATATACAAAGTAAGTCTACAGTTTCATTTTAAGTACTACACTGTAAGTTCATATGGTGTATTATCAATCAGTTCTAAGTATTTGTAAAACTATATGATTTTTTAATTCTTTGCGGTAGACAGATCTAAGATTGCCACTTGTACAGTTTTATGGTTCAAGAAAAGTTTTCAGGCAGTAAATAAGTGGCACAAAGTGAAGCAAACCACCACTTGTTGCACTGAACTATGAATAAGATAGTGGATGCTCATGGCTGAGCACACAGGCAGCCTTTTGCATAATGTTTGCTGCTGAAAGTAAAACTGCTTGTTGCACTTTCTCCTTGGATGAGCATGAGTAATAGCACCAATTGTGAGGAAAAAAAAATAGTGATAATGTATTAAAAAATTTTTTTTTAAAGATTTTATTTATTTATTTGACACTCAGAGATCACAAGTAGGCAGAGAGGCAGGCAGAGAGAAAGGAGGAAGCAGGCTCCCTGCCGAGCAGAGAGTTCGATGCGGGGCTCGATCCCAGGACTCTGGGATCATGACCTGAGCCGAAGGCAGAGGCTTTAACCCACTGAGCCACTCAGGCACCCCGTAATAATGTATTTTAATGTATCATTATGCATATCATTTAAAAATTAGATATATATATAATTTCCATTTTATATATTTGTATCTATATATATTTTTTAAATAGTGTGAACATGAGTTGTTGTCAAACATAATGTGCATGACCTGATCTCTAGAGATGTTGACCTCACCTCCTGTTCTTTTTCCATGAGTAGGTCCTACAGCTTAGACTCAGATACTGCTCCTTCCCAGCTGCTGAGAATCAAGGCTTTTGGGGGAGTCTAGTTTTACTGTCACATTCAACCTTTTATTTACCTAAACTACTGAATCTAGCTTTATCTCTGTAGATTTCAACTCTTCAAGGTAACTAAAAGGGATGGTCTTGCCAGATTCTGGATCCTATTTAACCTAAAAACCATAACAGTGAAAAGAAATAGGCTAAGGTGCTCAGTTCATATGGCTACATCTTTCTAAAATCAGTGGTAGCATGGCCTGTATCAACAAAAGGCAGCATGTAGAGAATTCTGGGTTGGAATTTTCTTGCCTTAGGCTTGGTCTTTGTTCTACTTACATTATGTATCTTCCTAAGTCACCTTGAAGACTTTGACTTATTCATATAGCAAATTCATTCATTCCAGAAACCCTGAATGCCTACTATATTTAAGGAGGGTTCTAGGGCACTCTAACAGATGTATGGTACATAATCACCAAAGTTCTAACTAAGCAATTAAATTCTATAATTATTTTTATGTCAGAAATGCAAGGCCCTTCTCTTATACTGTGACTCATTCTCATCACTCCTTATCTCACTCTTGGTTTACCACTCCCACCAGTGGAAGTAGAATCAATAGGTCCACAAAGTGGTCATCATTTAGCTGGTTTGCTTTCTCTTAAAATCTTTAGGTCCAGTGAGACTTGTGTCAAATGTTTCGTCTTTGTTTTACTATTTAATTTTAAATTAATTGGATTATAGGTGTGATTAAAATTGTTGTAGACATTTTTTCTACAAATATTTAGATATAAAGATAGATTAGCAATCATAAGAGAACCATGATTTATGTAATGTTTTGCAATACACATACTTTATATAATAGTCTTAAAGACCTCATGAAGCAAGAAGAACTGATATTTTTATTCTCACCTAACGTACAATGAAACTGGTCAAAAAAAGAATAAGTCACTTACCAAATAAAGTCACATAACTAGTTAAAAGTTCCCATTTAAGATGTGCTTTTTCACTATATCCAATTAAGACAGATGTGTCCAGGACAAATATGCTAATAAATTAGACTTTGAGCCAAGGTCATGTCTTTACATTTTACATTTACATTTTTGATCATCCATTAGACATAACTTCAAATTTAAAACAAACTGTGATCCAGATAGTAATGATTTGGTGGCATCAGAATATTTTTATAGGAATGAGAGAGACAATTCTCAACATTAAAGGTTTTAGCTAGTTTTTTCAAAGATAAAATTATTTTCTATTATGGTTAACACATCCATGCATCCTGTCTTTATTTTCATTCTCTTTTTCTTTTTTATAGTGGGTCCTATGGACAGATTCCAGGAAATACAGGGGCCTTATAACTCACCTAATCTTTCATGGGACATAAACTATTCTTCTTCAGGGCTGGGAGTACAATTTATTTGATGAGGTCCAGGAGATCCTTCTAGAATTTTTGATGTATGAAGGTACCTGAATGGCTTTATTCATAGAACAGTACTAAGAGGACAGATTAAAGAACTGCTGGATTTTCTTTTATCCTTTCAAGTCATACCAAGTGTAAAATGATCAGAAATAGGCCAAAAAATCAGCACTTTACTATCACAATCATTATTATTACTATTTACTGCTATCATTATTATTTTAGCAATGTTCTAATTAAGCCAATGGTAAAGTTCTTTTTCTATTGGCTAGCAGACTGAAGCTATAATTCCTGAGAAAATAAAACAGTATTGCAAGTGGATTTTTAACGGCTCTGTTAGGAATTACCTGTCATTTTTTAATCCCTTGTCTTTCTTCATTTCTATGTTTGTCTTTCTCACCCTGCCTCTCAGTCCCAGAGGCAAACACACATTCTTTAAACAATACATGATGGAAGCCCATGGGAGATATCTCCACAATAATCCTCTCAAAACTAAACAAATTAAGAGGTGCCTGGGTGGCTCAGTGGGTTAAGCCACTGCCTTTGGCTCAGGTCATGATCTCAGGGTCCTGGAATCGAGTCCCACATCTGGCTCTCAGCTCAGCAGGGAGCCTGCTTCCCTCTCCCTCTCTCTCTGCCTGCCTCTGTAACTACTTGTGACCTTTAAAAAAAAAAACTAAACAAAACCACAGTTAGAACATGACTTACTATCTGCGGAAAGATTTTTTTTTTTCTGACAAATCAAGAATTGCGTGGCCTAAAAACAAAGTTTGAATGGTTATCAAAGAATCTTTTTGCCTAAACAATGATATTAGCAAATCCTGAAAATACTTTACTTGATTAAAAGAAAGTTCTTTCACATGACCTTAGAAAAAGGAAAGCTTGAGTACTAGATCTGCTCAGGGTGTAATGCTTGTTTCCCAAAGGAGAGAGACTGAATCTGGCGGATTTTATTTCACAGGTCCCTATACGAATGAGCACTACATGGAGGCAGGTACTTATATATCATACCCTGGCTGAAAGATTTCTTAAGATTCTTCATATCTTCACTTTGATGATGCAATCTGTTGATTGCTGATATGGATTCCCAAGTGCTATAGAAGCAGGCATAAATATAGAAATTGAAGTATTAGCATGCCTGTAAAATAGGCATTATCATAAAAGAGCTCATAGTACTAAAAAATTCATCCATCTCTATTCTTTTATTAGTTGCCTGAATTTATCCCACTGAAGTGCTGATCTAATCTTTTTTAAGATATCTTTCTTTTTAAATTTTTTAAAAAGACCTTATATATTTATTTGACATAGAGAGAGAGCACAAGCAGGGGGTTTATCCCACTGAAGTGCTGATCTAATCTTTTTTAAGATATCTTTCTTTTTAAATTTTTTAAAAAGACCTTATTTGACATAGAGAGAGAGAGCACAAGCAGGGGGAGCAGCAGGCATAGAGAGGCGGAGAAGCAGACTCTCCACTGACCAAGGAGCCAGGAGATCTGGGGCTCAATCCCAGGACCCGGGGATCATGACATGAGCCCAAGGCAGATGTTTAACTGACTGAACCACCAGGTGCCCCTTAAGAAATCTTTAGAGAGAAAGAATCTTACTCGACTCTAACCAAACCATAAGGTATACAGAAAGGTTCTTCCTAAAACATAATTATCTTACTGAAAACTGAAACCAATATTTTTTCCTTACTATGTGGGAACTGTCTCTTGTAATGATTGAACTAATAAACCTTACTTTCTATCTGCCATGTATGATTTTCTACCCAGAAGTCCCTAGAGAATTAACTGAAAAGATTCACAACTAATAAGCAAAGTCAGCTAGATAGCCAACATACAATGATCAGTGGTTTTCCTATATACTAGCAGTGACCAATTAAAATTCTACTTTAAATATTCCAGTTACTATGTCAACAAAAACCTTATAATACTTGAGTATATGATAAAATTATGCAAAACCTGTATGAATAAACCCATAACATTTTATTGCAGAAACCAAAAGGAAAATTTCTTACATTTCTTCTCTTTTTGCAATGCTAAGACTTTAGCAGAATATTGCATAATAGAAGTAAAAGCAGGAACTTTATTTTCCTTTTTTCTTTGATGGAATGGCTATTAATGTGCAACTGTTAAACATAATCACATCTGACTTTGGTTTCTGTTGATAACCAGTTGAGGACTTTTCTTCCTTTTTCTTATACTGTAATTGCATTTGTATTATGTTTTTAAAATGTGATATGGATTCTGAATGTTACAAAAATTTATCTGTATTTTCCAAGTTCATTATATGTTTTTTCACCTTTCACTTATGAACAACTATCTTTGCATTCCTAAGATAAATTCTACTAGTTAATTCTTGTTCACAAAATTTTTATTGCATTTTTGGTTGGAATTTGGTAATATTCAGCTAGAATGTTTAAACCTATGTTTATAGGTGATCTTGGCCTAGAGTTTTCTTATATTTCCCTATTTTTATTATCAATCTCTGGTTGTGATATTTGGATTAGATTGTATTTAGAGAATGTTATGAAACTTTCCCCTTAGTAATATTCTGGAATAATTTATATAACATGGGAATTACCTATTTCTTGAAAATTTAATTGAAATGGACCATCTTGGGAGTAGATATTAACCATCTTTTAAAACTTATTTTATCCTATATTCTGAATGTCTTCTAGTTTACTTTTGGTAATTAAGAGAAAATTATCTATTCAATTTGTTTTACATTTATTGTTATAAATTTATATCTAGTCTTGTCTCATCATTAAAAATCTCTTTCGTAAGTAACATTTTCCACCACCTTGGCAAGCTTGTTTATTTTGAGAACTTGGTTTTGAATTTTAGAAAGATTTCATTTTTTAAAAGGAACTCAGTCTTTTAAGAACTTGGCTTTGATTTTTTAAAATCAAACAAATTTTATTGACTCCATTTAATTATTGTTTAAAAATCTTACACTTGTTAATGCCTTCTTTTTTTTTTCCCTGTATTGGTCATATCACAAAGGTTTGAATGTATGTGTATCTCAATGTCTTTATTTTAAAATAATTTATAATTTAAGTTTGTTACCCTTTAATAGGTGATATTTAAGATTATATTTTAAATTTTCAAATGAATAAATTTTGGGGGTGAGTTGGGGAGGTTTTTAATTTTTTTTTAATTTTGTTGCATGATTTTCAAAGAATGATTCAAATATTCATGAAATAATTTTATACAACCTGGTCCCTTCTTCTAGTTATTTCAGTGTGTGTCAGCCAAGCAGACTGCAATTTCTTCAGACATGTGGTCTGTATTTTCTTCAACAAACCAAAACCAAAAAAGCAAAGGGGGGTTGGATGCATAGTTAGAGTTTAATATACGTCTAGTGATTGGTATCTGCAGAAGAATACCTAAATAATTTAACACAGAGGGTATCTGATATAGTTCTACTCACATATCATTGGGAACTGGGTGCTGAAACTGTTACTTCCAAATAGGAGCGCAGCAAGAGATGGCTTCTAGCTCACACTGATTCTCCTGTGAGCAGATCAACGCTAACCCCATCAGCTTGGGGAGATGGGCCTGGTGCTCAACAAAGGTGATTTGCCCCAGAGACACAAAGAAGCTAGAATGATTATTCTTTTCTCACGTTTACTGAAGTACATAAGACAGAATTGTAATTTGGAAGATGAAGGGGTTAACAAGCTTGTTGATAGGGTGTTCTACACTAGTGGGTAGAGTGTTCTGACATGTTTTGTAAGGTAAAAACTGGCCACTGCTATAACAAAATTACTAATGATGCATATGTAAGAAAAATGTAGAAGCCAGTATTCTAAGCACACAACTACTTTGTGACAGCACTTTAAGAGAAGTATCATTTAGCATACCACAGCTATAATTTACAACAATCAACTCTTGATTAGCCCCAGTGGTCCCAAATAGGAGGTAACCCCAAATCGCTTTGAAATACATTCATGACTTTTTCTCATATTCTTACCAAAGTATCATGTTTCACCTCTAGTGAAAATTAAGTGTATTCCTTGAACATTAAATGTGAAGCGATAGTAGGAGATGGTACAAATGGACACCTGATGATAGAAGAATATTGATCTGGAATTAAACATTCAAACTTGATGATCAGAAAACTTATATGTAGATAATTAACTGCTTAAATGAGTAGCTAAGTATACTATTAGGAGAAATGGTTAAACAGTTATAGTGTGATGTTTAGAAAATACTGGTCCTAGGATGAGACCAGTGGGATTCTACTTATAGCCAGTTCATCTGTGAAACTTGGGAAGGTTATATCACTTCAAAGGGCCAAGCTTTTTGTAAGGTTAAAGCAAAATAATGTGTAAAACCTTTTTACAGGCTCCAGCAGATGTGTAGTATAGCACAATTTCTTTATTTTAGGACTATTATCGGTAGGTGGTACATTTAATTTGGGACAATGATAGGTTTGTGCCTTAAGGTAATTCTGCAGATGCTGATGAGGGGTCTTTAAAGAAATTTTGTTTTTGTTTTGTTTTCCTTTTAACCTTTATATTCCCATTGCTTAATGCAGTATACCTAGAATATTATAGGCTCTCATATTAGCCAAATGATTGAATAGAGAAATTAATGAATTATTGCTCTGTAAGTTTAGATTTAAACTTTTATCTATTGGTATTACAATTTATAATCAGTTTGCACAAGTTAATGACAATTCAAATGACAGATGAGAAAAATTGTTTTGCAGGCTTATAGTACTTCCACAATGGAAATGCAATAATATTACGTCAGTATAGCTGGCTTGGTTTTTTTTAGGAACATTGTGGAGAACATCCAAGATTCTACTTACCAAAATATATTTTGCAAAAACTGTATGCTTATAAAAAACTAAGATTTTGTTGAAATATCTGTTAATACATATCTCTTAACATTTATTCAGTTTTAGCGTTCCCATCTGTCTTCATGTAACCTACCTTCATACAGATGGGATATAGGCTTTTCTTTTGTGTGCTATAACTCTATAAATATTTATAATGGTATTCAAGTAAAAATTAAATGTTTAAGACTTGATAGCTGTCCCTGAAGAAAGTCCTCCCACTCGAAAGTCCTTAATGATTTTCTTAAAAGTATATTATAGATAATTTTAAATTTGCAATTAATTCTTAATGCTTTTGATAATTTTGTATGAGTTTTAAAAAACGTAAATTTGGTCATAGTAATGCATATACAGATAGAAAAAGGAGGAAATATATGTAATAAGACATTAAAATCATATTTATTCGAGTATTGAATAAATAAAATAAATAAATAAAATAAGACTGTTTTATCTAAAAGGAGGAAATGAGAAGGAAAAATCGTAATCAGAAGAATATTTAAGGATTATAAATAAAACTAACATTTTTAGAAAAGTTTCCAAATTCCTGAAGCCTGTAGTTTAGACCAAGTATTAAAACAGCTACCTAAAAGCTAGATAAAAACAACTTTGAAAATAAAATTAGGATAAGTTAGTAATAAATGACACCTAGAGAGAAAAAGAACACTAAATATCTTTGGAAACATTAATACACACATGTTGACCTCTTCAAATATAATTGGTATTCTAAATCTCAAACTGAATGTTTTCAAAGTTAAATTATTAGAACAATATGGATGAATGGAGTGGGATAAAATTAGAAAGGCAAGTCATGCATGGTGCCTTGATTAATTCTACCTAACTGCAATGTGAATTTAAAAAATAATAAAACTAGAAAGAGAATCTGTTTTTTAAAAAGCAAAAATATAAAGCAGATTTTTCACAATAGTGCTAACTGAAATACATAATAGGTAAGAAAAATAAAGGATAGCAAAAGACAAATCGTTGAAAATGAGATAACTAGAGCAAATGCAGGTGACTAGCCTCTAAAACCAACTGATGGTTGCTAGATTTTCCAATAGAATGGAAGTAAACAAGAAAGTCAAGATGGGTAGAATTTCACTAGAGGAGAATGCTTGTAAAATAAGAAAACAAAACAAAACAAAAAGAGTTTGTACAAAATCCTCCACTGGAAATAGTATCATTTGTGAATAGCAGGTAAAGTCTTGGATTTGTCCAAATGGGCCACAAAACGTGATATAAGAGCTGTTTCTCCCATTGAAAAGAAAGCAGAAAGTCATTTAAATATACAAGCATGAGAATTCCTTAACCTCACTTGGAATAAGAAAGAAACACTTCTGCAGATTTATTTTTCATTTTTATTTTTTCCACTTAAATAGCTTTTGTCACCATGATGAAACTTTAACTTTTTTTATATTTGTTTATGGTCTTAAATGTGATCTGGTGACAGATATATTTGTTTTGTTTAAAATTAAAACAAAGATATCTGTTAAGATTGATCTACGAAGCTACAAAGAGTAATTTAAGTTTCAAGGAACATAGTCCCACCTCCCAAAAGATTTAAAACTTTCTTTAGAAGTGATATCATCTTGACTTGAAAAGTATCACATTATGCTCTAAATAACGCAATGTTCTCAGTTAATGATCTAACACTGTCATTGATTTTAAATTTCCTCAGAGGACTGATAATATTAAAATGTGCATCAAATGAATGCCTCAAGATTTATAGTGAAATGTAAGTTTATCTAGATACTGTGACTGAAAACTAAGTAGTATTTCATTCCTGAGAGAAAATAAGTAATATAATAGCAATAAATAGATTGCTGTCATTGACACTTTCCCACAGAAAACATGCACACACACACACACACACACACACCCCCACATACACACTCTTCTTTTATTTCCAAGATGGATATTTCAAACCAAAGGAACTTGTAAATATATCAATGACTGCAGACAGTGTTAAATAAATGTAGAGGAATTGAAGGCAAAGCAAACTCATTTCCCAGTAACATCATTTTAATCTTTATCTTTATCAAAGAGTGGATATATATTATTTATTTACTCATATGCATAAACCAGTTTTGAAATCAAGTTAGAATGAAAGAAAACTACATATGATGAAGCAATAAGTTAAATTGAGGGTAAAAGGAAAAGTAATCCCAACATAGTAAAGCTGTCACTGTTCTGTGGCCACAGATGTTGCCCATTTTAAATATTTATGCAATTTGTACTTGGGAGAGTTGGTGGTGCTAGTAATGGATGCTTTTTCCTTGGGCAAGCAGATATCTCCTTATTTCCAAGTTTGGATAATTTGATCTGTATGGCTATTTTATTTGTAATGAATACACTGACACAACACAATATATAGTCCAAATTCAAAGAACTGGAAAAACTTCTTTGTGGAAGTTTTCTTTTTTCTTTACTTTTATGAATGATTTTTTTTTTTTTTGCTCTGTAATATTTTTAGATATAATTATTTAAATAGACTTTGAATTTTCAGCATTTCATACATATTCAAAATGAACAAATTTGCTTTGGCCCAGAACTGAAAAATATTTTTTTTTACATTAGTATAAATTAGAAGCAAAGCACATAATGTAATATTATGCAGGTTTAAAATCAAGTAGTATGGCAAATATGAATGGTTGCAAACGCTTTCACACTCCTCCTACTGAAAAGTCAGGACTCTGCCCCTCCCCCTTGAATCTGGTCTAGCCTGTGACTGATTTATCAGTAAAGTAGAAGTGATAAAACTGCCAGTTACTGGTTCAGCCTCTAAGGAAACTGGCCATTTTCAACTTTGTTTTGGAACTCCATTGCAGTATAGGAAGTAGGATTAGACTTCTGAACTTCATGGAATCCCAAGAAAACCATGTGGAGGGCCTTTGGAGAGAGAGAGGTCATGAGGTGAGGGGTGGAAGAGAAAGTGGGAGTGCAAAGGAGAGAGGATGAGGGAGAGGAGATGATAAAGGGAAGATGACGCAAGGCCAGTCGCCAGGTGTTCCCAGGCCCTAGGCTATTTTCTATGCACTCAGCTGAGGTTCCAGAAACTGCAGCATTGATGGGCTGGCCCTGTTGTATTTGGTTCAAATTCCAGATCCACAGATGCATGAGATATAATATTTACAGATTGTTATTTTTAAAATGACTGCATTTTGGGAGCAGTTTGTTATGCAGTAATGGGTAACTGGAACAAGTAGATTGAACATTAATCTGCGTTTCATAGTCCCCGATCTTATAGGAGCAGTTAATTGATCCTATTTTTTGTCACTAGATTTGCTGATGGCATTTTGAAGATTTTATTATAACATACAAAATTTACTCAACTGAAATATCTCAATTTTCTGTTTCTTTGGAAGGATTTATGAATTTTTAGCTTGAAGTGACAGGTTAAATTAGTCTAAACAAATCAACTGAAAATATAAACAGAACATAATGCAGATTTTTTTCTTAATGTTAATTCTTTGGTAGTACTTACTGTGTGGCAGGCTCTGTAAGTACTCCCAATACTCAGAAAATCCTCAGAGCTACTCTACAAAGTAAGTTTTACAATGACAAAACCTACAGAGAGGTTGTAAGTTGCCCAGGGTCACTCAGGAATTTTGTGTTAAGGCTGGGATTTGAATCTAGAGTGTCTAGCTCTGGATTCTGTCTTATTACCCTGTGTAGCTTCCAATATCAAGTATTTTAACATAGTTACATATCACTAAGAATTTTATAAATTAATTATGTTAGATATCATATTCCCTTTTTATTAATATATTGACAAACATAAATGTAATGAAAACAGAAAACAGTTAATCTAGATTCTATATATCATAAATAATCCACAGTCCTAACCATAGTATATGAACGTCTGAAATTCAAAGTACTTAGTCTGGCAAAAGTTGAGATAGATTACAATTTATTATTGTTTTATGGCATTTACTACTGCCAGTGGGCTCAAGACACATATTCAGTCTCTCTCTTTGCATAAGCCAAGAGGATCATTTGGAAGAATGAAAATGTTATTTCTTCTATTACAACAATGAAATTATGTATCTAAACTCACCTATGAAGGTAACCTAGAAAGAATTAGCCAAACTAAATTCTTTTATTTGTATATTATATCAATTTCTTTATCATAGTGAGTTTAGGAGGACAGCTATGCTACAAATCAGAAGATAAAAGTTTTCCTAGGCTTTAAGTAGGGATTTCTAATTCTGTTATAGTTTTAACAGGATCTTCTATATTTACTGATAAACTGAGTGATCTTACTGTTTAAAGCACTGGATCGGAATGCAGAGACACAAGTCCATCTTTCTGTGACTCACAGGACAGGTGACCTTCAGTGTGTCATAATACTTCTGAGCCACAGTATAATAAGATGAAAAAATGAACATAAAAATCTCAGCTCCACCCATTGTACAAATTCATTGTGATGGATCAAATAAGAATGTATATGAAAGCAATTTCTAAACTGGAACATCGTTTTCAAATGTAAGATAGAATGATTATTGTTACTGTTGCTGTTACTAAAAAGTTGTCCATGTAGTTTCTGGAAACATCTTTTTTTTTTTTATTTTTAGAGTGGGACATTTTTATTTTATTTTATTTTATTTAAGAGTTTTATTTATTTGAGAGAGAGAGAGAGCATGAGAGAGAGAGGGAGAGATCACGAGCAGGGAAGAGGAGCAAAGGGAGAAGCAGACTCCTCACTGAGCAGGAAGATCAATGTGGGATTCCATCCCAGGTCCCCAGGGACGTGACCTGAGCTGAAGGTAGACACTCTGACTGAGCCACCCAGGTGCCCAAGACATAATTTTAATAATGAGCTCTATTGTAAGTTATTGGATGAAAGTTGCTTTTGTTAGTTAGTGAATTAATCACTCAGAACCACAGAAATTTTAATTCAATGTCAAGTAAGTTAGTAGGATAAGTTGCCAAGTGCCAAGTGAGGCCTTAGACGATTAGGTGTGCAGGTAAGACCTATATGTGAGAATAATGCTAATGTCTACAGATTTCGTCAATTGACAGATACTTTCTTTGAGTCAGTGACTTGGGCCTCAAGTCAGTTACTTTCTTCTGTGGACATGATCAGTTGACTAGTTAATGTTACCTTCGCTGGGACAATGACACCAATCTGAGATTTAAAATAGTGACTTGCATGTAATAATCTTTGAATGGGACATGTTTCAGGAGCTGAGAGTGATTACATGTCTGCCAACTACCTCCATTTATTTGCCATGTTGTTGCGGGGCAGCAATAAAAGACCTTCATTATTATGCTAACCAAAAACTGAACTAAGTCTATACATGGTCTTTTTGTTAAAATGTAAAGTTGCTAAACAAGCTAAGATAAAAACTTAACGTTATGATGCATAATTCACTAAATAGGAGGAAAATTACCAAGGACTTGTTTATAACAGCAGTTGTAATAGCTAGACACATTCAGGCATAACTAAATTAGGACAGAAAGATTTCATCCATCTACCTGCTGTGATATACCCATGAAATCATAAGAATCAAGGGACATATGGAAATAATGATTGTACTGATTGTCTTCTTTAAATGTCCTTGTGTGAATAGAAGGATTAAACATAGGTTCTGGGAGCAATTTGCCTTTGCCAACTGAAACTTGGCCAAAAACAATTAATTTATAGTGCATTCAACCATGAAGAGCTGCAGAATATTTCCTCAGCTAAAACTTTACATTTTCTCATTATAGGCTTACAATTTTCTATTACTAAAGGTTTAAGGGAGGATATAAATTGATTATAATACTTTTTTCAATCTGTGGAAATGTTGATATTTCTAATAGTATTTAAGTCACCCATTTCTAATTAAAATATATAGATATTTATAGGAATATAAACCTGTCTTTTTCAACATATATAAATTGAGACAACAAAATCTCAAGAATGAAAATCTAAACAAACTCAAATAGTATATAAAATTACCAAGAAAGTTAAAACCATTAAAGAAAAATAACTTCAGACATTGAAGCCCTTATAATAATCAAATTATTTTCTAATTTTCTGTTGGGATACCCAAGTAAATGGACAGATTTCTATTTTTGTTTGTTCCCCTAAAAAATAAGATTAGTATGGATTCTACAAGGTCACTGCAAATATATGATATTAAAACACAGCCAAATTCTGTAGCAACATAAATGTTTTTATGAGCAGCAGGTGTATTCTTTGAAAGACTGTAAAGCTATTAACAGCTCAGTAAGGAGTACATAATAATAGGCTGTTAACTTAGCCTCCCTTACAACCTTACCAGGGAAGGACATTTGAAACCATTAAGACAAATGCATTTTACAAAGAATCCAGTATGAATGCTTTATGAAGAGAGGTTCATTTAAACTTTATATCATTAAAGTAATGAATGTAGTCTTCTTGATTTCAATATGCCTATCCAAAAGAATTATTTAATTGCTCCAAATAAAAATACAATCATAATTTTGAAACCAAATATATTCTAGTCTTGATAAGTACTTGAAAAATGAATTCTAAATTAGATTTTTTCTGCAAGTTTCAGAATTTGAAGTTTAATCCAACAAATATTTATAGTACATAATACAGGTGTCTGCCTCCTGAGAGCTTAATAAAGCCCATTTTGATAAATGAATGAGTGATTTCCTAAGATATTTTATATATTGTTGACATTGTAGTTGCTCACTTTGTAAAGTTTGTTTGTGATTTAACTCCCATGAGGTCACCTCTAGGTATATGATTAATGTGTCATATCTTACAGAACTATAAACTATTTTATTTCTAACCTATTTCTATAAGTTTACTTATTGCTCTACATACATTTATCTAATGCTCTGATAGTTAGTTTCCCACATTTGAATTCTAGAATTTCATCATATGGGATTCATAGTTTCTTTAGCTAATATAATATTCTTATTAGGTCTTTGAATTATTTCCATTTGAAAAAAAATAGAATTGTGATGGTGGTATAATCTTTGTACAGAATGACCTTTCCAAATATTGGTATATTTTATCTTAAGGATTTTTCTCCAAGTGGAAATACGGGTCATAATGTATAAGAAGTTTTATACTTCTTTATGTATTTGTAGCTAGTGCTTTGGGAAAATTTAACTGTATTTTAGTGCTAAAAAAAAGTCAAAGGGGTTTTGGTTTTATTAGTTTATTGGAACTATTTTCATCCATAGAAATAAAAAAAATGAGGTTGTCAAAATGTTTATGACTGTAGGGTATTTGTGAAGTATAGAATATTTTGTGATGCTCAATGAGTTATAACTACTTTGTTGGTTTTATCAGCAGTTTGAATAAGAGTTTTATAATAAAGTATGTAATTTGATTTAGTTATAGAACTATGTAATGTTTAAAATTTAATAAAAATAAAGCAAAAATATTTACTTTTAGTTTTTCTTCCTTAGAGCTCTTGCTTTAAGTTCATGCTTCAGCAAAATAAATAAAACTACACATCAGAAGAACAGTTATTTATTAAAGATATTGGGAGTGATTTACTGTGGAAATGAGTATGATTTCTCCAAAGCCCTCCTTCTGAAAATAAAGAAAAAAAAATACAAGAAAAAGGGATACATATATCATTTAAAAATATTTTTTTACTATAAAAGTCTGAATGAGCTAAAACAAGCATTTATGTTTTTATAATTTCTACACTTGGCAGCAATAAAGTTTGCCTTAAAATAGCATTTCCCAAAGGTTTTCCCACAAACAGTATTCCAAGGAATCTATGTTGTTAAGGTAAATTTTTAAAAAATATCTGTGATTGTGTAAGTTTGGGTCTTCGGGTGAACAGATTACAAATCACCCCATCATCATTTCAAAATGAAGTTGAAACTGAAGATATTTATGGACAGAAATACAAGTGTAGGTAAAATGGAAAAGAGATCAAGTAGACAAGGACAGCTTTCAGAACACCTCTGAAAAGAGAGGTGAGAAAACAGGACTGGGTAGAAACTGCCTCAGATGGCAGTGCAATTCTGAAAGTTTTAGGCAGGCATTCAGGATCCCCAGAGAGAACACTGTGTTAGAAGAGTTCTGCCTTTGTCAAGAAAGGCCTGCCTGGCATATCTTTGCTTAAAAAGTAAGTATTATCACATCTGTATGAGTGCATGAATGCCACGTTATTTAGTTTTGTAGGTCTTTGAAGTTTTCATGAATATTATTATACTATACGTAGTCTTATGAGACTGCATTTTGTTTCTAAGTTTGTCATATTGTGAGATTACACTGTTCATACCATTTGTTTGTACATTATGTTCAAGCACATTTATATAGAGTGTCAATTCATTTTCACTACTATACATTACTCATGTCCCAGTACACTATAATTTAGTCCCTTTCTTGATGAAATTGATTTTTTAAAAAATGTTTCCTAAAACAAGAAAGGGGAACCCTTTTGCACTCTTGGTGGGAATGCAAACTGGAGCAGCCACTCTGGAAAACAGTGTGGAGAATCCTCAAAAAGTTAAAAATAGAACTATCCCACCATCCAGTAATTGCAGTACTAGGTATTTACTCCCAAAATACACAAATACTAATTTGAAGGGATCCATGCACCCCAACAACATCATCTTTTATAGCAGAATCATGTAAAATAGTCAAATCATGGAAACAGCCCAAGTATCCTTCAACTGATGGATGGATAAAGAAGATGTGAGATCTATCTATCTATCTATCTATCCATCCATTTATCTATCTTTGACTGATGGATGGATAAAGAAGATATGAGATATATAGAGATATATCTCTATATATCTCACATGCATACATACATGCACAATCTGGTGTTGTATGGGATTCTTGAATCTCTATATTGTACACCAGAAACTAATATTACACTGTATATTAACTGATTGGAATTTAAATAAAAACCTTAAAAAAAAAACCACAACAAAAAAAAATGTTTCCTTAAATATCCTAGGATATTGTCTTAATCACACATGTAAGATTTTTAAGGTATATACATAGCAGTGAAATTGCTGAGTCATTGGATGAAAATAAAGAAATTTATAAACTTATTATCCCAAATGATTTATCAATTTATACCCATTCTAACAACATAAGAGTTCCTATTGTTCCACATCATCTTCAATTCTTAAAAATATCAGATTTCTTAAATTTTTCTAATCTAGTGTGTATAAAATGTTAGCTCATTGTGGTTTCAATTCACATTTTCTTTATCATTAATGAAATCATGCATATTTTTTAATATAGCTTGATTTTTTTAACTCATAATATCCATTTTATTTAGTCAATTTCAGGTTTTATAGGTTATTATTTTTATTAGGTTGTACTTTTTCTTATTGTTTTATAAGATCTCTTTTTTTTTTTTTAAGTAGGCTCCACACCCATTGTGATGGCCAATGCAGGGTCTGAACTTACAACCCTGAGATTAAGACCTGAGGTGAGATCAAGAGCCCGATGCTTAACCAACTGAGCCACCCCAGTGCCCCTTTATGGATTTTGGATAACAATTCCTTTGCTAGCAAGATATATGGCACATATCTTCTACTTTGGGCTTATCTTTTATAATCTTAGTTGGGTCTTTGAAAGAAAGAATTCTTAAAATAAATTAATTAAAATTATCAATTTGTCTATTATGATAATGACTTGTATTTCATTTATGAAAACTTTTTCTTACTCAAGGTGAGAAAAATATTATTCCATATTTTTCTTCTAAAATATTCTAAAAGTACTCAATCTTAAAAGTTTTTTCTTGGGGCATCTGGATGGCTCAGATAGTTAAGCACCTGACTTGATTTTGGCTCAGGTCATGATCTCAGTGCGTGAATTTGAGCCCCGTGTCTGGCTCTGCTTTCAGTGGAGAGTCTGCTTGAGATTTTTTTCTCTCCTTCTCCCTCTGCCTCTCCCCCACTCACTCTCTCTCTTTTTTTCTCTCTAAAATAAATAAATAAAATCTTTTTAAAAGGTATCTTCTTATCACATTTATGTCCTTAGAATATTTGGACTTAATTTTTGTAAGTGGTTTGATGTAGGAATCCAGTTTGTTTCTTTCTTTTTTTCTTCCAGTATAGATTGCCTAGCGTCATATAATAAATAAGCTATTCTTTCCCTAATGATATGCAATGTCACCTGTGTCATATGCTTAAGGTCCATACATAGTAGATCTGCTTCTGGGTTCTCTGTTAGGATACTTTCACCACGTTCTCTCACTCTATAGCAACATCACTTGGCATTAATGACTGAAATTTAGAGTAACTCTACATATCTGTGAAGGCATGTAGTCCTGACTTATTTTCATCAGAAATGTCTTGTTCACACATGAAAAAATGTTCATCATCACTAGCCATCAGGGAGATTTAAATTAAAACCACATTGAGATACCACCTTACACCAGTTAGAATAGCCAAAATTAGCAAGACAGGCAACAACATGTGTTGGAGGGGATGTGGAGAAAGGGGAACCCTCTTACACTGCTGGTGGGAATGCAAGTTGGTGCAGCCACTTTGGAGAACAGTGTGGAGATTCCTCAAGAAATTAAAAATAGAGCTTCCCTAGGACCCTGCAATTGCACTACTGGGTAGTTACCCCAAAGATACAGATGTAGTGAAAAGAAGGGCCATCTGTATCCCAATGTTTATAGCAACAATGGCCACGGTCGCCAAACTGTGGAAAGAACCAAGATGCCCTTCAATGGGCGAATGGATAAGGAAGATGTGGTCCATATACACTATGGAGTATTATGTTCCATCAGAAAGGATGAATACCCAACTTTTGTAGCAACATGGACGGGAATGGAAGAGATTATGCTGAGTGAAATAAGTCAATCAGAGAGAGTCAATTATCATATGGTTTCACTTATTTGTGGAGCATAATGAATAGCATGGAGGACAAGGGGAGATGAACTGGAGAAGGGAGTTGAGGGAAATTGGAAGGGGAGGTGAACCATGAGAGACTATGGACTCTGAAAAACAATCTGAGGGTTTTGAAGGGGTGGGGGGGTGGGAGGTTGGGGGAACCAGGTGGTGGGTATTGGAGAGGGCACGGATTGCATGGAGCACTGGGTGTGGTGCAAAAACAATGAATACTGTTATGCTGAAAAGAAAAAAAAGAAAAGAAAAGAAATGTCTTGTTCAATCATTGTCCCTCCATGCCTAGCCTGGAGCCCAACCCAGGGCTCAGACTCACCACCCTGAGATCGAGACCTGAGCCGAAATTAAGAGTCAGACACTGACCTGACTGAGCTACCTAGGTGCCCCTCATTGTCCCTCTTTTATTTTCATTGCCATGTTAATATTACAGTCAGTTTGTCAATTTCTACAAAAAGACATGTGAGAGTTTTTGTTAGAATTGGATTGAGTCTACATATCATTTGAGGGAAAAATGGCCTCTTTCTAAGACAGTTTCATGATCCATGAATGCAAACTCTCCATTTACTTGAGTGTTTTTAAATGTCTTGTTATAAAGTTTTATAATTGTTTTGCATTTGTTGAGATATGTTTTAGGTTTATTCCCCAATACTTCACAGATTATGTTACTATTGCAAATGTAATTTCTTTAAAAATTACATTTGCTGTTTGTTGCTGGTAAGTAGAAATGCAACTAAACTTTTATAACCAGCCGCTTTGATACAAATTTTTTAAACATCTTGTATATAAATTTGGTGAAAATTTCTATATAGAAAGTCGTATCTGAGATAATGTGAGTTTTCCTTTTACAACGCATATGACTATGTTATATAATTTCTTTTCATCTAATTAAAATGGCTAGAACCTATAATATTTAGTAGAAACAATGATAATAGGCATTTTCATATCATTCCTATTTTTAGGAGATTTACTTTAATATT
This sequence comes from Lontra canadensis, assembly GCF_010015895.1. Classification (NCBI taxonomy): domain Eukaryota; kingdom Metazoa; phylum Chordata; class Mammalia; order Carnivora; family Mustelidae; genus Lontra; species Lontra canadensis. Next base: position 8,945,170 of record NW_022631074.1, on the reverse strand, counting down.
TCCTCCCTAAGAAGGATATTTTCTTGGTTTTAATTACCTTAAAGAAGTTATCTTATATTCCTAGTTTTCTAAGAATTCCACTCAAGAATAGGTATTAGATATCAAATGCCTTTCTGCAGCTAGTGAGAACGTCCTCTTTTAATCTCCTAACAAAAATAATATTTACAAATTATTTTCTGCTAAAACTCTCATGCATTATTGAAATAAACCTACTCATTTTTTTTTTTTTTTTGGTTTGCTTTTTTTATAATCTGTTTGATCCGTTGGCTAGTATTTAGTTTAGAATTTTGTAATTTTGTTTCTGAGATTTGCCTGTAATTATTTCTCCTACGATTCCTTCAGCTAGGGTTAGTCTGGTCATATAGAGTGTGTTTCACAGAATTCCCTCTTTTTTCCTGCTCTTTGAAAGTGTTTACATGTTTGGAATGATGTGTTCCTTGAAAGTTTGGTAAAATGGCTTCTAAAACTATTTAAAGCTGAATATCTGAATTTTTTTCAAAGATTTTACTTATTTATTTGACAGAGAGAGCAAGAGAGCACAAGCTGGGGGAGCAACAGAGCAAGAGGGAGAAGCAGGCTTCCCACTGAGAAGGGAGCCCAATGTGGTGCTCCATCCCAGGACGCTGAGATCATGACCTCCAGATGCTTTATGACTTGAGCCACCCAGGCTTCTTATATTCTCCTTTTGGAATAATTTTCCTTCTTACTGAAGCCATCCTTTAGGCGTTCCTACATAGTAGGCCTTTTTTTTCTTTTTTTAAAATATTTTATTTATTTATTTGACATCGGAGAGAGACACAGTAAGAGAGGGAACACAAGCAAGGGGAGTAGGAGAGGGAGAAGCAGGCTTCCCGTTGAGCAGGGAGTCCAGTTCCGGGCTCCATCCCAGGACCCTGGGATCATGACCTGAGCCGAAGGCAGCCGCTTAATGACTGAGCCACCCAGGCACCCCATGGTAAGTCTTTTGACGACAAACTCTGTTTATCTCTAAATGTCTTTATTCTACCCTTGTTCGTAGATGATTCTGGATTGACGAATGGTCTTGATCAAAAATATGAAGGTAATATTCTTCAATCTTGTTTTCTGTTGTGCTAAGAAATGTGCTTTAATTCTGTCACTCTTTTTTTAACAGAATGACAGATAAGCCTTACTAATTTAAAAATTGTCCTCTTCGTTTATTTCTTTATAAGCTGCAGTTGTACTAAAAAGTTCCTAACTCTAACATGAGTTATTTTTCCTATTTTAGATATGTTCTACTTTGTGGATCCACCAGTTCTAGAAAATTCATAGTTGTTATGAGTGTAAGTACTGCATGCTCTCCATTCCTTTTGTTTTTTCTTCCTTAGAATCCAGTTCAGTGTATATTTGATTTTGTTATTCTATTTTTCACATTTCTTTATTTTTCTTTTATAAAATTTCCTTTAACTTGTCTCTTTGGGCTAACAAAATCTCTGGACAACATTTTCAGATACATCTTCAAATTTCCTAAATGTCTCCTCTTATTATTGTTTATAATATGTGTATACATAAATTTTATATATGTGTACATATATATGCATCTTATATACATAGACATATATATAATTTATACATAAATGAATAAATGTTTAATCCATTGGTTGAGTAATTTTTTACAATAATCACATATTTTCATTTTAGACGTTCCCTTTTCCCCTAATCTGTCTATTCTTCTCATCTCTCATTTTCATGAATGCATTTGCTTTTATTCTATATATAACTCTTCTAAGTATGATTCTTTATCATATTTAATCCGTGGGATTCTAAATCTGTTGCTGACTGTTCCTGATGACACATTCATGTCTTCTTGCTTTCTCTTGGGCGTGGTGTTCTTTGATTATAATATTATTGCTTCATCATGGTCTGTGGTATCATTGAGTCCTACATTTTCTCCAGAGAGGATTTTCTTGTATGTCTATGAGTTGCAGGGGGCTGCTGATGAAAAGGTGCTGCTTCAGTTTTCCTTGAGCTTCTTGGCTCAGTGCAGGAAACCCAGGATGAGTGTCCCCTCCTAGCTGTTGGCCTAATACTCTAATTTTTATAATGGTGCTTTCAGAATACTCGGAAATCTGCTCTCTGAGAAAGCCCATCATACCAGACTGACAGTGTGTTTCTCCTGCACTCTCAGACTATAATAATAATAATTATTATTACTATTTTGGACAGGAAAATACAAATACTTGAATTTTTCCTTTAGCTTTTGTGAGACCAAAATAACCACTCAGAGTATGCTTTATATATACCTACTTATTTTGCCAAAAAGATCCTTTAGGAATACTTAGTCTGCCATCATTCTAGAAAATAGTAAGTCACTTTCTCCCAAGACTGACATAGAGCCTTTTTTCAATAGAATCCCCAAAAACATAGCAGAAAAGAAAGTGGGAATTTATGAGTAACAAATCATTTCTTTATACAATCACTTATATCTCAACTTTTATTGCTGGAGATGCAAAGCTGCATCAGACATGATTTCAAGATCACTCACAATCTAGCACATGGAGACAGGCATGGTCACAGAAAGGTCTACAGTAACTTGCAATTCCCTTTTGTCCCTGCAAAAATCTTCCTTACTTTGCAACTGACATATATGTTTAAAATAAAATAAAATTGTAATGAAAAATATATGGGAACTATAATTGATTTTAAGATACACATCTGATCATAGATCTACATTTCTTGAAATGTTTTCTATTTTGAAATAATGCAATATTTTGCTGGGATTCATCCCAAACTGAATATTTTGGGAAATAAAATTCATGAATCCAATGTACTATTGTAATTGCAAATGCTTTAAAGAAAGACATTTATAAACACCTTTTTTGATTTGGGCATTTAAAAAGGAAATTAAATGGATGAGAGGTATAAAATAATTAACTTCCTGAGTGATGGATTGGGTAAAAATAACGGAAAGTTTAAATGGTATTAATGAAAGACATAAAGATATTCTATAATTGTGAAAGACATGACATTTCTAATGACAGTTAATTATATCTTAAGCATATTTAACCAAATATAATAAAGACCACTTAAAATATTTAATATCATCCTTAACCTGAATCTGCGGTGCTAAACAGCACCACATGTCAATGTTTGATAGATATTTGTTGAATGAGGAAAGGAAGGAAGGAAGAAAGGAAGGAGAAGAGGGCCAGGGGGAGCTGGCTTGCTTCTGCACTGTTGCAGTCTGTCTCCTCTTCCCCCCTTTCTGTACTCAAGCTTAGTGAACTCTCTCTTCCTGGAATGTGACAATTTCCTTGGGTTTCTTTTCAGTCTTGGGTTTTCACAAAAGTGTTCTCTTTGCCTAGAAGGCTTTTGTCTCCCCGTTTTGCCACAGTTGTTAATATTGTGTCTTGCTATTGTGGGCTGGTACCTAAGCCAAAAATGAAAACGTTTTATCTCTTTAATTATTTAAAGTTGTATCCACAAAGGATTTTTATTACAGAAAATCACTTGACTCTAAATTCTAATGTAACTTTAGTTGCAAAAGAGTCTTGGATTTAATGTTCAGGGTATAGCATGGTGTGAAAGAAGAAATTCTGGATTTGTTGTCAGACAGGTTGCAAAAATGTGTAGCTCAAAGGCATACAATATATTTTAGTTCCTTTTTTCCATTTTCTATCTTTGTTTGTCACATTGTCCTATATTAAAACAAAATATTGATACAGGGTGAAATGTTCATTTGTAAGAATAAAAAAGGAGTGGGTATTTTTGATTTCTCTATTCTGCAGATTACAATACTTGGACCAAAAATTGGGTTCAAAAGTTGTGCAATTTAGTGAAATTGAGAAATAGATTTTATTTTTTAACAATAAACAAGGTAACACTAAAGTTAGAAAATTAGATTTTTCCTCAAATATTACTCAAGTAAAAATATATGAGTGCTTTAAAAAATAAAGGCTATTGAATAAATCAGTAGAAAATAATGTCAACCAATGTTGTTTTGAAGGCAGAATATGGGCTTATATATTGCTTTGCAGACACTTTGTTTCCGATCATCTAATTTAACAAGGGATAGAGATCAGAGACTATACCTGAATGTGTTTTGAAATGTCTTTTTGTGGTCTGCTACAAATAAACACCTTAAATGAATTTCCTACAAGTCCCAGATCTTATTCAATCGAAAGACCACTTCCTTAATAAGTTCATCTAATAAAACAAACAAATAAAAAATACTTCCTGTCTATAGCCTTTGTCAAAAAGGCTTTGTCAAAAAACATGGTAGGATTTGTAATTGAAAGATGTATACGATCAAGTTGGTGACCATTACAAAGGAAGGAGTTCAAGTTTCTTTGGCCCTTTCACAAAGTCATATCTTGATCTCAAATGTAGCATGACTAGGATGTATTTTATATCACTTTATACAGTTTGTCTTTATTGCAAGTTGTGCCTTAATTTTACAAACTTCAAGGTGGCAAAGGATAGACAAGACAGAATTACAACCCACCAGTCGCACTGGGAGATGTGATGGTAATGGGACACTCTGAGCTGATGCTGAGACTGGTTCAGTGTGACCAGTTAAAAAACAAAAGAGTTGATAAACGCTGACACACAAAAACCAGGTTTTCCTTAGATTCCTTAGATTTCCTTAGATTAATTTAGATTAACTACTTCCTTAGATTAACTACTCCTAAAGACTATTTTAACCATTGTTCCTGTAACTTCTCAGTGACAATAACATCATCATACATTTTTGCTTCATTTTATGAGAACCAATGTTCGCACGACAAGCAGTGCTAATTGAAGAGGGTTCCAAGTCATTTTTTTAGAGCAAAACCATCTGGATTACTGCTTTCCCCAGAGTGACTCCTCTCTTCTGCAAAAAAGACAATCAGGAAATGCTCTTCAGGCCATTTTAATATGAAATACCAAAGCTTAGAAATCCCCTGTAAATAATTGAAGGCAACCATTAGGAGTAGAGCCAGCCATTCTCTTAATGGAGAGGTCATGAGGGACAATAGACAGAGAACCTCTCTGAAAAGTCCAAGGAACATTTGGTGGTTTATAATTGATTTTCCTGGGCAGATTTCCTCTTTTCAAATAGTAATTATATCAGTGTCATTAATAATGGCTGTTGCAAGGGGCCTTGCTTTATTCTCCAAGGAAAAAATTATATCTGGTCAGAGAAGCCTCATAATTATTTCTACTTATTTGAAGCAGATAACAGACTTAGGTTTTTTTCCCCTCATTTGCGAATCTAAGACACTTAAGCTTTCCCCCTGAGGAATCAGGATAATAATAGCAGAGCCGGGAAATGAAGCAGCTTACTACACACCGCTTACTATGAGGGAATAAGCTGAAAGAGTTCTTCTGTAATAGTTTAAGTCCCAGAGCACTTTTGTAGTAATTATTTTTTTTTTCTAAATTTTAGAGGTCTGATGCATTTCTTGAGGATGTTAAGTATCTTTCTAAATTAAGAAAGTAAGGCATTTTCTCAAACAATATTTCTTTGTGAAGAGATGCACTGATTAATAATTAGAAAAGATGAGCCAAATATCAGTTTAGAGGATTGAAGCAGAGAAATGCTCAGTTTTTAGCCTGGCCTTTATTAAGATATTTATTTGAATAGATCAGGTAATACAAATCTAGATACAAATTTCTTGGGAAATGACCTTTCTTGATTTAATTTTACATTTACACACACACAACACACACACACGCACGCAAATACCCATACTCATGCAACACTTTGCCCAGTTTTTTCCATACTATGAGTTCATTTCCAACTCTTCCATGGTTCCTTATAAAACTATGTGGCACAACACTTGATATATTTTTTAATATTTTAATTAATACTTATTTGGGAAAAAGTTCAAATATTTTGTTTTTTTAATGACCTGAGAAGGTACTTTGTTGGTTCATAAAATCAAGTTTAGAGCTCTCTTTCATAAATTAAAATTTTAAATTATTTACAAAATATTAACTACTTTTCTGTATATCTTTATTATCCAGGAGTATTTATATAGTGAGAGAAGACTTCTTTTGTTTCTAAGGGGAACATTATCCTTTTGTATGGCCAAGGGAATTGTGCTTTCATGGGATCTGGTCTACTTAAACTATCAGAAATCGTTAAGTTCTTGCAAGAGTCAAAGCAACATATATCCTTAATTATAGCTGAATATAAAGCCAAAGGTATCAGTTTTTCTGCTTAAGCTTCATCATGAGGATTATGAATGGGTTTGTTTACTTGGAAATGTAGTTAGGTTTTTTTATTTTACTTTTACTTTAGAGAAAGAAAAGCAACTACATGGCTATTTTAATGACATGATTGAATTACTTGGGAAAAAAAGAGATCTGTTATATGTATGAAGTTGGGCTTTTATATGTTGAATTTTGAACAGCATAGGACAATCTTCTAATAAAATTCTAAAAAATGAAATGGCCATATCATTGAACCATCTGGAGTATGTTTTAAAAGCCATGGTATTTCAGAATAGTTACATAGCATTTCCTTGAGAAAATATTCTGTTGAAGCCAAATTAAAGCACCACAGATCCTTCTGAGAAGACGGATACAGTGGTCAACTTCTAAGATTGACCCTAACGATCCCCCTCTTCTAGTGTTTATACCATTATGCAGACCCCTACCATGTTTTACCAGGGTTGGTCTGTATGACCAATAGAATATGACAGAGGTGATAGTAACTGCTAAAATTAGATTATAAAAGATATTGTACTCTTTTTTACATGCGATCAAGCCCACCTGGTGAGCAGGGGAAGTTTCTTCTCATATGATGAATGAGCTTGAAAAAAGATCCCCTAGCTTCAGTTTCAGCTGACTGCAGCCTAAAATAGCTTGACTACAATCCCATGGAAGACCTTGAGACAAAACTATGCAGCTGAGTCACTCTTGGATTTCTGATTCTTGGTTGGTTTGTGAGATAATACATATCCATTACTATAAGGTGCTAAGCATTTGGGTAATTTGTTATAGAGTAACAGAAAACTAATACAGTTGATCTTTAGATGAGGTTAATGTTCAGTATCTTTCCCAAAAAGGTTAGCCTATTAAATAACATCTTCCAAGTGTTGGTGCTTTCTGAAACAATATGGAATATTAGAGCAGATCTAGCCTTGCATTCAGGATACCCATATTGTGGTATTGGCCAATGTCACAGAACCCACAATTATTCTGGGTCTAGCGTGCTAATATACATCAGGTTAAATTTGCCTTAATGACCATATTTTTATTTTTATTTTTTTTTAAAAAGATTTTATTTATTTATTTGACAGAGATCACAAGAAGGCAGAGAAGCAGGCAGAGATAGAGAGGGGGAAGCAGGCTCCCCGCTGAGCAGAGAGGCCCATGTGGGACTCCATCCAAGACCCTGAGATCGTGACCTGAGCTGAAGGCAGAGGCTTTAACCCACTGAGCCACCCAGGTGCCCCAATGACCATATTTTTAAATTCTGCAATGCTAAGAGTATTTTCATGCATTCAGTTTGGAAACGCTTTGCAAAAATCTTTATGTACCACAATATTGCCTACTTTTTGATATCTGCCTATTTTCAAAAATGATTAATAAATAGAGAAGACTGCTATTTCAAGGATGGTAGAAGAGGGAAAGAGAATGTTTAGTTGTCATGTATCTTCTGCATAATCTATTTTGGCCTTTATGGAGTAAGAAGGAAGACAAAGAAGAAATGAGAACCAGGAGGGAAAATATGAAAAATGGACATGTTAGAGTAATGTACCCCAACTAGATAGCAATGAAATAATAAAATCTACCAAAATAAATAGAACATCATGCTTAAAGGATTGTTCTCATATATAAAAAACTTGTCTTAAATAGAAGAGCAAGAATGCTATATCAAAATATAGCCTATGTTGTCATCAATATATTTAATATATATTTGGAAAGCATAATCATAATACAACTATTTTTCCATCTTTCTGGCTATACTACTATACCTTTATATCTAATTTGTAAGAAAAAAATTCTGTGTCTTATTTAATGTCAAATATTTTACAGTCCAAGAACTATGTAAATTCACATGTTAAGAAAGTGATTTGTGATTTCCAAATTAAAATGTTATCATATGCTTATACTAAAACTTCTGAAGTGAAAATACAATAATATTATGGGATGGTATCAACTGGTTAACATTAACGTGGATGGTATTTTTTTTTAATATTTTATTTATTTGACAGACAGAGATCACAAGTAGGCAGAGAGGCAGGC